>NW_020450983.1:2179116-2505423 GCF_003343035.1 Apteryx rowi
CCCCCTCCCCCTCGCCGCCGTCCCCTCAGTAACTTGGCTGCCTTTTATCGGGCGAGCGGCGAGGCGGCGAGTTTATTGGTGCCGGAGCTGCGGCGCGGCCGGGGCGGGGAGCGAGCGCGGAGGCGGGAGGGGGGCCCGGCCCGGCCCGGCGCGGGACGATGCTGCGGCTGGTGTCGCTGAAGTTGGGGCGGCTGTACCGCTACGTGAAGCTGGCGGTGCTGGGCAGCCTGGCGGCGGCGCTGGTGCTGAACACGCACTCGCTGCTGGCCTCGCTGCAGCGCAACGAGCTGTCGGAGCGGCGCTTCCTGCAGCTCAATAAGTGCCCGGCCTGCTGGGGCACCAGCTGGTGCCGCAAGTTCCTCAACGGGCAGCTGCGGCTGGAGAGCTGGGGCCGCCTGCGCCTCCTGGACTTCTTCAACGTCAAGAACGTCTACTTCGCGCGCTACGGCGAGCCCCGCGAGGGCAGCCGCCGCGTCGTCCTCAAGCGCCTCGGCTCCGCGCAGGAGCTCGCCGACATCGACACCAAGATCTGCCGCCGCGCCACCGGCAGGGGCCGCTGCGACCTCCTGCAGGCCCTGCACGCCACCGAGTTCGCCAGCCTCAACGGCGACGTGCGGCTCCTCACCCCCGACGCCGTGGAGGGCTGGTCCGACCTGGTGCACTGCCCCTCGCAGCGCCTGCTCGACCGCCTGGTGCGCCGCTACGCCGAGACCAAGGACTCGGGCAGCTTCCTGCTGCGCAACCTGAAGGACTCGGAGCGCATGCAGCTCCTCATCACGCTCGCCTTCAACCCGGAGCCGCTGGTGCTGCAGGTACGGCGGGCCCGGGCCCGGCCGCGCCGCCTGCCTCCCCCCGCCCGGCGCGGCCCGGCGCGGCGCGGTTGGGGGCTCCCGGGAGGCGCCGTCCGGGGCGGGAGGCGCTGCTTTACCGCGCTCCGGCACGTCGTCTTTATCTGCTCCCCCCCGTGAGGCTTGTTTGTGCGTTTTCCTGAGTCTTCTGCTCCCTCCGTGGCACTGCTGTGCCTCGAGGGTTTAGTCCTCTCCGTCTTCCCTGCCTGCCCAGGCTCGGCAGGGAGCTTCCCGCCGTTCCGCGGCGGAGGTGGAGGCGAGCCGCGCGCGGCGGGAGCAGCCCCGGGGGCGCCCCGGCAGGCGGGGGTGCTTTCTGGGGCACTGGCACCTTTCAGCAGTTAGCTCTTCGGCTCTATGTCCTTGCCCCACTCCCGTCATGTATGTTCTTAGGCTGCTCTGGGAATCAGTGGCCAGTTTCCTAGGGTCTAGTTTGAGAGAAAAGTGGGTAGGGACTYGTAACGGTACTGTGCTTTCCTTCTCAAAAACTAGCTCCTGTGCGGGGTTGTATTCTTCATGGGAACGAGACAGAACTTTTATTTTTCTGTGAGGTAAAAAATCAGAAGCAGACATTTTGCAGCCTCATAAGGGAGTGACAAATAAATGACCAGATTTCTCTTTTCAGTGAGTTAAATCTCTCATGCGCTTTAAGAGGACTGGTTATGTGTTGTTGCAATTTGGTAGACAAGAACATGTGCTTTAATATATATTGTAAAATCTGGATTTTATTCAGATTTTTAGATGAAAAAACTGTAGGAAACTGTGGTATTCTATGGCACCATTCAGTTACATCTCTTCCATATATATATATATATATATATACACACACGTGTATATATATACACACACTTGGATTGGACAGTGCCTCCCCTTCCTTTACATTTCAGCTCATAATGCTGTTGAAGGAATTCCAAGCATGCCATTAGTGTGTAAGTTTGGGCCCAGAATTGTTTTGTCTAACTACTGAACTGTCCTTGTCTTTATCTGATGTACGCAGAAAAGAATATTTGCAAATACATTTGAAAACATCACTACATGATTACTGTTATAAACAGCTTGTGTATCTCTAGTGAGGGTCAAGAAACAGCTAATGCCCCCAAAGCAATKCTATAGGATTTACCCTCCAGCAAATTCACCTATTAAGTGCGTTTTCTAGAAATGCATTTATGGAGAGGTGTACCATTACTCAATTTAAAATGTATTCTTTGGGTAGTATGCCCTCTGCCCTTCGGTCTCCCTACATACAACTTTTGGGTTTTGTTTTCAGAGTTTTTTGGTTTGCTGTTTAATGTACTGTGTCTCTTCCATTTTGCAATGAAGTTGCTCTTGAGCACAGTGAAAAGGGAAATTCCACTTAAATAAGAGCATTTCCTTGCTTTGACTGTATTTGGGAATTCCCTGAGCATAGATTTGTTTTGGCTGTTCTTCATACAACTTAGTTTTTGATTTGAATATAGGCTGCAACATATAGAGCATAGACCTGGCTGGCTTGAAAACAGTATTATATGTTTCTTCATAACTTGTGGGATAATGTATCCTTTACAGACAAAGGATATGGCATAGTAGCAGCATTTACTATTGCCTGATGGATCAAAAGGCTTTGGGCAGCACTGATTGATTTAAGAGCCTTGATTGCTGTCAGCTTCTTGATAAGTTGTAGATGAGCCCTGAGGCCGTCAGGCAAATCTGTAGAAGACATAAAAATCTTTGGACATGGCACTTGCAAGCACTTTGCTTGCCCAAGGTGCTGCTGAGGAGCAGATCCGGGCAGATYGGTGGGAAGCAAAGCAGCCTATTGCCTGGAGTCTGTTAAAATTCTCTGTCACCTTTTATCAAAATCAAAGGTGTTTTACAGAGACTTGTAAACTTGGATATGTAGGCATACTCTGGAAAAAAATTAGGGGAACTTCAGACCAGCCTTGTGTTTTTAAAAGCACCTAAAGTTAATGTATTTTGACTTTTTTTTTTTTTTTTCGCAGAAGGGTGTTCATAAGCTTTGGAAATGGGTACTGATGGTTTGTATCTCTTACCTTAGTTGAGAATGAAATTATATCTTAAAAATAATTCATATGAATCTGTATTAATTCTTCTCATCTGCATTACATGTAACATACCACTCCATTCTTCTCAGTCTCTAGCAGAAAAACACATAAGGAATGGATAGTTCTGTATTAGGTGGCTATTGCAACAGCAAGGTATACTTTATGAGAGGTGAAGTTATCTTCTTATCAGAGATAACTGGCTACTCAGAATTTTGCTTGTATTATACATAAGATATCTAAAATATCTTAGAGTGTAATGTCTGCCCTATTGAGTAGGGTGGATACTGGTATGGAAATAAGACCTGGAGGGTGCTTCTAAAAATCAGCTGACTCCAAGAAAGAAAACCTGCATGAAATTATGTGAAGAATTGTTTTTTTTATGGTACTTGCCAGTGTGACTTTTTAAGATTGTCATGCATGGTCTTGTTTTTGGTTTAGAAGTGGAAATACTTCTAGATTCTCATTGTTCAGAACGCAAAAGTTTTGTGTTAATTAATTAATTTATAGGAGCAATCTAATGTAAATGTTTAGGCACTTTAGGCACTGAATTGAAAGCTTTTTTTTTTTTTTTAAATGAAAAAATTCACTTCAGTCACCTACTAGAGCTAGTAAGTAGCTGGTAGAGCTAGTAGTTTATAAGTGTGTGTGGTTTTTTTTTTTTAAATCAGAGATTGGGATTTTATCTTGAAGCTTGTTTGTAGTATGGATTATTTCTGAAGTGGCAGTGCTTATGAAATGCATAGTCAGAGCTGACTGGGAACTTTTCCTGTAGTAAGTTTTGAGGTTGTGCTTTTATTACTGTTTACATCTCCTCTGAGTAGTAAAATACGATTTTTACTTTCACAGAATCTCACTAAACTATTCAGTACATAAATCTTTTCACATTTTTTTTAATCTGAATTTCCATTTGAATGAAACAGCCTATATGAGAGGACTGAGGAAAGAACTTTTTAACTCAGTGTGAATGATTTAAGTTCTGATAGATTTGTTTGTTTTCTTTCCTTAATTTTTTCTAATAGTCCTCTCTTGCAATATAAAGGCAAATATTTTTTAGTAAATTAAATTCCGATCTGTAATTGAAATCTGATACATCTAAACCAGTAGTKTAGGTAAATGTGAACAGTTTGTTCAGACAATAGCAGCAACGAAACTTGCTGCTGTTCTCTTCAACTTACTTGATGGAAAACAGGGTATTTTAAATGGGAATCACTGAAAGAATGGGATCTGTTCATGGCATGAGTCCTAATTGAACAGGATGACTGCARCATTTGCAAAGATGGGTAGGCCAAAGTTGCCTCGTGAAGAAATTGTAAAGCTTAAAATATAAAGAGCTTTACAAACTGAGTGTAGTGTGACTCCCTGTAGTGTCACTTCTTGAAGAATTCATAGAACCAACGTAGATGTTGTAAGTACAGTTTTAGCCTTACCCTGTGACTTTCTATAAACCATCCATCTTCTAGATTCTCTTTTAAGAATAACGGTAGTGGAGAAACTTCCTCTCTTAAACATGACATAGACTAACATAATTAACACTGCTTAACTTTATGAAGTAGCATGATAAATCTTGCATTTGTTTCATCATTGCAACTAGAAACATAAACGTGTTTCTATAGAGGTGGAAATGTTTGCTGCTTRTTGTTAATTTCCATAGAAGCTAAGATCAGTGTTCAGTCTCTTAACTCTTACATAAATTCTTCATTTTTTTCTTAATTGCTAACAAGATTTTCTCAAAAAATAAGGCTGTTTAACAGAATGATTTGGGGAAAAGATTAAGCGTTCTGTAGAAATATCTGCTATTTTTCGCAGAGGTTTTGCTTTGGCCTATATCAGCCTGTAGTATTTCATGGTTAGAGGCTCTGCAGATGTGTCTTTTCGAGCCACTGTTGTCATGCCGCCGTGACTGCTGTGATTGAGCCACATTATGCAGCCGTGCATGGTTGCACATTCATCAGAGCAAAGCTGAGGACACCTTGTCCTGCGAGTTTGGAAGCTAACTACACCGTAACTGGCAGAACACAGTACCACTGAACTAACAACTTGTTTCTGAATTGGAAAACTACATTTTCAGTAAAAATGGTTGTCTACCCCCCCACCCCAAGATCTTCTAGTTAACTCTAAAAGGCAGTTTACGTGTGTCCTAGCAATACTGAGCCATATGTTCTATTAACTATTGTGGCATAAGTACAAATAGAGCTGGTCTTGCAATACTTAGTCTTGCCTTTGTACTGACTGCTGTATTGGTGTAAGATATCACCAGATGAACTTTTAAAATGGCAGGGTATTTGCTTTGTTTTCTGAGTGTACTCGAAGTCTACAAAAACTTTGCATTTTTTAAATAAAATGCTTGTAAACAATGGTGGTTTTTTTTAACCTATAGAAGGTGACTGTAAATTGTATCCAGAATGTATTAATGTAATTTTGTCTAGAACTGTAGCTTTTAACAAAACTGTGCTTTCCCTCCAAATCTGTTTAAAATGAAAAGTCTYTAAAAGAACTATTGAGACTAGCAACACATACCTTGCATACAAAGTATAAATTGTGTTTAACACTTTTAATTTTCTGACTCTAAGAAAAATTCCAAAACCTATCTGGAACATAGTTATATTTCTGGATTTTTTTCTTTTTTATAGATTGTGTAATTCATTGCTCTTCCCTCAGA
This sequence comes from Apteryx rowi, assembly GCF_003343035.1. Taxonomy (NCBI): domain Eukaryota; kingdom Metazoa; phylum Chordata; class Aves; order Apterygiformes; family Apterygidae; genus Apteryx; species Apteryx rowi. Next base: position 2,184,663 of record NW_020450983.1, read on the forward strand.
TATGTGTTTAGCTTTCCAAATCCTTAGAGCCAATGGCTTCCTTCTTGCAGCTTCTGATCATCCTTACTCCTTGTGTAAAGACCAGCTGTATGATTACCCTGCATGAGCAGTCTGCTGCTGCAGAACCTAAAATTCCATTGTTTTCTGTTTGTGTCACCAGTGGGTTTTCTGTTTGTTTTGTGTTGGGAAAGGTAATTGGCATCTGGTATACATATATTAAAACACTAACTGTGATCTCTTTGAAACAGTTTCTTGCTCTGAATTCACTCAAAGTAGTAATTTAGTCAATTGCAGAAAATTATTTTGCTGATCCATATATAACTYGGTAAGAAGCAAGTAGGCAACTTTTCATGCCTGTTATTTATCTTTTCTTTTTATCATGTAACACRAGTCTAGCTGTAGCTTATTTTCTGCAGTTCTGTGGTATTCTAAACCCACTAGTAGAATGCCATCCAGTATTAATACTTGATGCCTCTTAAACTTTCCTCATTACTCAGACATGGTGTTTCGGAACAGATAATTGCTATGTTAGATACTGAGTAATGGATTTAAGTTAGTTATCTAGACTATCTGAAGTGTCTTCTAGTGGACTAGCATTATTTGCTATAAGTGTCTGTGCATACAGATACTGGCATTTTTGACATATTAAACAGTATTTAATGTTTCAAAATGTTGAGTATTTTTCTGATCTTTATGAAAGAGTTAAATCTAGTTGATTGAGGTCAGTTGTTATTAGTATATCATGTTGTTATCTCAAATTGATTTGTGGCTTTTAGATAGTCTACAATTTTGTATATTATTCCATTTTAGAGATTCACTGTAGTCTACTCAAGATCACTGTAAATGATGGCTTACCCCCCCCCCCAATTAATTCCGTGAAATAAACTTTTATTTTCTATCTGAAGACTATTTTTTACAGTGAAGATAAGCTAGGCTTAAGGAATGGCACTTAAGTGTTACTTTGTATAAATGGAAGTTTTTTCCCAYCTTGTGATTTTTTTTTTCTTTAAATTTTTTTTGACCAAATCATTTGACTGACACCTGTAGAAAAGATAATTTAAACCCCTTGCTTTCTGAATTGAAATTCTAGGTGTTAAACGGAGGTTTTAGTCTTTCTTGATGACTGTTTTACATACCTGTAAATGTTTCTGGGAAAGAAGATCAGTTTGTCATCTGTCCCTGAATTTCCAGTGTGCGAACTTTAAAGAAAAAACTAAAAATTATGCCCAATTAAATTTGGGAAGCTTAGTATTATGAGTATTTCACTAATTTGATTGCGATTAAAACTGAAGAGTTATTTTCTGCAATGTCATATGAATGAATGTATCAGATYAGAAGTGGTTAGTACCTGTGGTGTTATCACGTTTAATTGTTTTCCTTAACTGATCAAAAATATTTTCATCTTTCTTTTTGGTGAAGCTTTCCCAAAGTAAAGGAGTGTAAGTAAGTAAAAGGAATGTTTTAGAAAAGTGAAGAAATTCAAGTTATTGGGGATATGGATTRTGAAGAATGTCTTTCTTAATCTAGTGGCTGCTGAGAAATCGCTGTATAGGCTTAAGTGGAAATCCTTCTGATAAGCTGTAACTTTGGGCACGTAACATTAAAAAATGTCTGTTAGCCCCACATTATGAACCTTGAAATACCTATGTTGTCCACTTGCTTCTGTACGTGTGTTGTGTAGGGGGAGTAGTGTGTGTTCTTCCCCCCCCCCCCCGAATTTAAGTAACTGAGGCTTTTTTAGTCTTTTTCATTTTGAAAATTAACTTTTAGAAGTAGGTGTAGGCCATCTCTGCTATTTCTTTGCAGTGATATATCCCAAACCCATAACCTCTGAGAAGTAGATAATGATCATCAGCATCTGCTGCTGAACTAAAAACTAGTGTGAATAGGTAAGAACCAATCACAGCATTCAGTTTTCCTTCCTACTCTTGCATTTAATCATTATCCATTAACTTGTATGAAGAAATAGCATACTTCAACTACAATTATAAAGTTTATGGGCAACTTAATTATTGAGCAACTTCTAAGTTGGTTTGTATTTAAAATTGTTTGCATGTTTTTGTTCTATGGAGTGTAAATTAAGCCTGATATTTTCCACTTGTAGGTATGAATTGTATGTGGAAACTCATTGAAACCTAAAAAAAAGCCCCAAACTCAAATAAACTAAAGGAACCTAGTTTCAGTGGGGAACGCTAATATTCCAAATATTAAATAAAATCTGTGTGTGTGTGTGTGTGTGTGTGTGTTTAGGTTCGTACGCTCAGCTTTTCTGGGAGTTTCAGTTGAACAGTGAATGATTTGGCATGCAATTGCGAGTGAAATTGTTTTTGTTACACACACACTAGCATTCACAAATGTGTTTGCATATGTATATTCTAAATTGCGTTACAATTTCAATAAAAGAAAGCATCTGCTTTTAAGCTATTTTTAACCTCCTTTAGATCTGAAAGATTTCTTTGTAAAGTCTGATCTCCAAGTCTGTGTGGCTCCAGAGTTGTGCTTATTTGCCTTGGTGACTAAAATAAGTCTGCTACTTCTGTTTACACTGCAGAATCAACAGTACTCTGGGAGAGAGAACTAAATTTTTTTCCTTTTGAGGAAGAGTGTATTATTAAAATTCCAGTTGCCGTGCCAGTTTGTGCCTTGGCAAACACAGTTTAATATGATGGTTTTAACAAAGGTGTCACCAAGGGTGTAATTTTGCCATCAGGCCTTCAAGGTCATGATGAGCAGTAAGAAAAGTCCCCACTCTGCTTTTGGAATCTTGTTTAATTTCATTGTATGTAAGATGTAGCTCTTTGTGTGGGTGTGGAATCAACTTTATAGAAAAATTAGTAGTGATTCAGCAGATTCTAGAGTAGTTTTTGTAATGGAAAGGATTTTTGTTTTTTAATGCTACAGTGGAACAATAGCTTAAAGGTGTCAGTAGTCACTTAAACTTTTTGATCTTTTCTTGGACTTTGTTAAGATGAGTTATTGGTTTGGTTGTTAACAGTGTTCTTTAAAGAGTTTGATTCAGAGGGTTTTTTTTGATATTGCAGTCTACAATAAGCTTTATCAACTTCAAGCTGCTGAGCTTTACCACATAATGTAATTCACAGCTCTGAACATTCAAAACCGGTGGCAGATTTGTRTATCATCTCATGTTTAGAGAGATGGGAGTGAGGAAGACAAATCAACTATTAGTGTGTTTTATACTTGAGTAAAATGATAAATTCACTGTATTAATTCTCAATATTTCTTCTGAAACTACAGCATGCTTTTTTGTTTTTATTTTTTAAGACATAAATGCTATATAATTCTTTCAGGAACAGTGTCTTTTGCCCTTTGACAGGATTTGTTTAGGGTTTTGAGTTTTGCTTAGAGATGTCATGTAGCTACTCTAATTAGAGTATCAAAATATTTTTTGGACTACGTGTCACTGGGAGTGGCAGTAGTTGGAGTTTTCTCATGTTTACTTTTTTCAATCTTTATGTTAAATGATCATTATACATATTGCTCTATGAACGGAGCAGGATAGCAACTTCTTTAATGAGGGAAAACTTACTAAGCTGCCTGTCTGTAGTTTTTCAGTGTCCACTACTGTATTTTAAACACTTTTAAAAGCCTAATTGTCTGTGGTTTCCATGGCATTTGTGTGTGTATTCACAGATAAAATGTGGGTGGGTGTATAAGAATTGTAGGCTCTTTTATCAAATAACTCTTCCTGAGTTTTGAACAAAAGCTTAGTTTTTTTTTATCTGAATTGTCAAATGTACATATTTTTCTAAGTAGTCTTCAAATAGTTTTGTACTTGAATATTCTGTCTAATCAAATCTTTATGCTGTTAGCAATTTGGGAGTTTAAATAAGAACCATGCCCTTCATTCCATACAACGGTCAGATTTTTTTGGCAGCTGCCTATTAAGCTGTTTCTTCCAAATGTAACTTGTTCATGGAAACCCTATTTAATGGCCATACAAACTTGTGTTCATGTCTTACTGGCTTTTTAAAATGGTAATACATGGAGGGGGGGAAAAATCTTCCTGTTAAGTTAACTACAATTCAATCTAGAAAAATGCTTTCAAAATAGAATAGTACAAAAAGTTACAAATCTCTGCTTACAAAGATAACATATCTGCACTTCAATTAATATTCTTGTCAAATTCATTGTGTGAATATAAAACTGGTGAATGGGGCACTTGTACATATTTTTTATCCCCTTCTTCAGCTACTGACTTGGGTAATGAAGTGTAGATATGGCTGTTACATGCCAGTTGGAAAGGAGCCAAAACAGAGATGTTTGTACATGTGCAGATGTTGGCAGGATTCCCTGTACTCCTGTTGTCGAAAGATCTTTTTATTGCTGCAGACTTATAAATATATCTGTGTTACATTATGGCATGCAGATATTATACTACTACTGAGGTTCCCTTCTAAAACTGAACTGCTCCCAGAATTTCTTATGTGAAATGAAATTCGGTGTATGCAACAGGAAGCATAATAGCGTGTTTTGAAGATCAGTGTACAGTTGTGGCTAATGCTGTACCTGCACAATCAGTTTAATCCATTTTATAAATCCGTGCTGCTGCTGGAAGGGAATGGTCCCCTTATCCCTTTTCTCTGCACCAGCTATGCAGGCCTGCTCCCTTCCTTTTGTCAGTGCTAGCACTATGTGGTGATGTGTCAAGCTGGATAAGGATACTGATCCAACTGAACCCTGGCTCGGCAAATAAAGTGATTTCCAGCTGTGTCACTTTCTTGATGACGTGAAGGAGGGGGTTGAAATGAATGTGTTTGACAGGTTGGGAGGGATGGCCACCTTCCCTTCCGATGGTAGCATGGCCTTTGCCAGACTCAAGTGGTTGTGGTTCAGCTTGTGCCTTTGCCTCTCTCCCAAAGTATGAACAGAACAGGACTGGAATATAGGAAAGGAACAGGATGGAGTTCTTGCTCTTATGAAAGACACTAACCAAGCCATTACTAGAATAGCTTTGTTTTTCCTTTAGAATTGTTAGATGYTGTCCAAAATCATACCTTAAATGTGAACATGGCTAAAATGCAGTGATATGAAAATGTTATGCTCATTTGGTGAAATCAGTAATCCTGTGTTCATCTGGAAGTGAAATCAGATAAATTTTCTCCAAGATACAAAATTGTTTTCTAAGACAGTAATCTAGTGATGTGATAAAGTAGCCTTGCTCGAGTGTAGAACTGATAGGTACACGTGTATGCGTATGATCCTCGACAATAAGCTGGGAGGCTTTTTCCTGATAGACAGTGGTAGATAATATTTTGAATTTGCATATGCGCCCCCTGATCCTAGTCATTCAGTTCTCTGAATGTCACTTATGATAACTTTCTTGCTTCTTTTTGAGTAAAATGGCATGTTCCTTTGTAAATAACTAACTTCAGTTGATGGACAACATCCTTCTGATCTCTATTCATTTGCATATTGGTTCATTTTGATCCAAGAACTGAACACAGAGATGATAAAAGTGCATGAAATCTCATTGTAGTGGTGTTTATTGATGCCACAGATGGAAGTTTTCATTTTATTGGCCTGTTTGTAGAAAAAAGTAGTAACACTATTAGTGCACGCTTCATTTATGTTTGTTGGAAAATTACTTTGCTAACCATGAAAAAAGCAAATAAAAAAAACTTACGTTCTTTCTGTGGGATGAGTCATTTCACTTGCCATGAACTAGTGGATATTTGGCCCTAGTTACCACTTTCATAAACTGGCCTGAAGTCTACAGATGAAAAGCTGAAGATTGGATAAATGTCATGCTTATTGCATAGCAGATTTGATTAGTGAGAGAGGTTAAATTTTCCTCAGTTATGATATTTTCAAGCTGTGATTCAGTATACTGGTCTCAAAAATATCAAGTGAGTTCTGCATCATTCTCAGGATTTTTCATGACCAGATATCTGTGTTGGTAGATCAGGTGACTAAAATAGAAGTTCAGATACTTGTAAATATATTAGGGCTATAAATAAGGCACCATTAAAAAATTTAAAGCTATTCTGTACTTACTGTGGGTCCGATGTCTTCTTGACCAACACAAGAGGATACTGACTTCTTAAAATGTTCACTTTTTATACCCAAGAACTTATAGTTAAGTGTTACAGGTGGGATAAAGGTGGCTTTTTGCAGTGGTAAATACAATTCCCCCCCCCCCCAAATTGTCTTCTACTCTTGCTATGGCAACGTTAGAGATTGGTTTAATGGCTCTTTTCATAAAGTTGACAAACTGAGTCAACAATATATCTTAATTATGAATTTAATTTCTTCAGAGGTAGCATGTATACAAGACTTGGCTATGTAACACTGAACAGGCCTTGAAGGCTCCATAGGGCTCTGTCTTGAGCCAGAATAGTCTGGGACAGATGCTAAGTTTCTCTGGGATCCAGCTGTTGATTAATGTTAACAGACAAACAAATGAGTATTTATACATGCTCAAAATTCATTTTAAATATTAAACAATTTTAAAAGCATAGATGAACAAATTGTAATGTTCCTAAGTGTTTCAAGGCAAGGACTCCTGGAAGGTAAATATAATTTAACTTGATACTGAGTCTTAACTTTAGTTATGGGTTCAATCAGGGCCTCCATAACATTTTATTTAATTATATCAAATTATATCAAAATTATATTAATTATATCAGAAGAGAAGTATTTTAATGACTTAAATCATGCCCCATTAATAAAAGCCACTTAATTGCAGAAGTGAGCATTTTTCATTTGTGCAAACTATAAAGCTGTAAACAACTTGATGAGAGCAGCTAGATAGTATAAAACAGTGTACCCCTACTTCATGGGAAGTTGAAAATGAACAGCTTAAAATGGTTGTCTCGTATGCTATGATACTAGCTTCTGTTAAGTGTTCTATGGTTTTGGAATAGTATTTGTTTTAAGCTTTGGTGCTAACTTTATTTTTATTAGAGGAAAAATTTGGTGATGCTGGAAGATACATGGGTTTAGAACCAAGGCTGCCCTTACGTGCAGGAGGATTGGGAACTTCAGTCTCTTCCCCGCCATGTGATCAGAAGGACATCCATGTACTTCTGATCACATGATGGGGAAGAGGCTGAAGTTCCCAATCATTTGATAGGTACATATTTGGAATAGGATTAAATAATTCTTCCATGAATTTTGATCATGTGACAATGAAAACAAAGAAGGGCTCTGAGTCACTTAGAGTAGAGGTTGGCAAGGAGGGTGCTTCCAGGGCAGAAACTTCTCTCCTGAAGCTTCTCTCTTGGTCTTAAGGACCGTTAGAAAGAGGACAGAAATGAGCATGCTGTAGGTCAGGTGAACTAGTATGCTGATCTGGAATTTCTCCTGTTCTGTGCTGGAGATTTCAAATGAGAGCCATGTGGAGTGTTCCAGTGAACTTCTACACTATCTGTGTCATAGAAATGGAAAGGAATGCTTAAATCCTTTCTTTACTTTTGTTTTATTTTTGGGGGAGAGTTGTTACTGTCAGTAAGAACTTTATTCACTATTTCATAGTCACCTTTGTATAGTTTTGAACTTCTTCAGATAATGATTCAGAATGGATGAAAAAGGAATAGTACCTGCCTGTGAACTTCTGGGAGAAGTTACACCACAGAAGCAATGGTRTTGGCCATGCAGAAGAGGGGTGGTAATGTGCTTCAGTAAATCTTTACATTAGTAGTAGTTGTCTGTATAACTTTCTGGAACTAAGAATCTTGTTTTGTAATGAAATAACTTGTTAGATGAAGAGAATCTCTGTGAAGGATTTTGTTCTTTGTTTCCTGAAACCTGCAGCTGTTGTGAAATCCTAGAAATCAGATTCAACCAAGAGAAGCTCTTGCTGCAGTACCCAGCAAATGTGCTTATTTGCTTTGTCTTCCTGTGTGTTTACCAGCAGTGAATTTTAAAAGGTAGAGAAGATGTCTGTTAGAAGTGTCATCTTGAGTAATGCTAGGGGATTCACTGATCCAATAAACTTTTAGGTAAGAAGCCAATTAGTAGTAGTCTTAATCAAACTTGGTTCCTGACATGGGAGCCTGCTTATGCCAGTGAAATATGCAAGCAAGTTTTGTGAGTAATGATTGGAATGTGTATTTTTGGTTTATATTGTTGTATGGTCTATCATGATTAAGCAAATCTATTTTGTTTTTTGGGGGGCTTTTTGATACTAAATTTGTCATCTTAGTGTTTGTATCAAATGTAGCTTTAACTTTGCTGTTTGCATTTCCAGAAGAAGTATTAATTCTTGGGGATGGATGTGGCATGTAGTTCCTAGTGTTTTACAGAACTTCTAGCGTTTCTAGCCAACATCAGTACTTATCAGTATAGATTCGTTGTAAGGGAGATGTGTATTCTGGGGTTATGCTGCTTGGGTAGGTAAGCACTCTATTATTTATTATTAATTTTTTTCATTTGGTGGGATACACACAGAGATGGGTGAGTGGTGGGCTGCTCTTCCCTGACTTTATTTTAAGTTCAGATCTGTTCTGCTACTTGATACACTTCCCTCCAGTGTCTCTTCTCTCTGTTTACTACAACTGTTCTGCCGTCGTGTATTCTAGTAGGTCTAAAACTCCCATTCAAACTGAAACCCTCCTGCAATTCAATCCATGTGGTGAAACTTTTGCTATGTTATCATTGCAAAGTTGATTGAGTTATCATCTGGTGACGTGATAGTGGGGGATAGCATGTGCAAATAGTGATACTTCCTAATAGTTAAAATTAGTGTGCATTATGTCCTTAAGGAGTGCTAAATACTAAAACTTGGGGCTTTTAATCTTTAATTTCTGAGATTTCTTCCTGATGCATAGTATGGAGGATACGTCTTAAATGCTTGTGTTTATTCGTGCTGAAGGTTTTCGGGCACATTAAGCACAACTGAAATACAAAAATATGCTTTTTTTATTGCTTGTAATATGTTCTTAATATTCAGTCTCTTGCATTAATATCCGAGAAAACTGCTAATGGAGACAGATTTTACGCTTGTTATAACTTTATGGAGTCTTGTATAATGACTGTGCACACATGCGTGCATACATGCGCACAAAGTACATATATGGCAATTCATCAAGAGATAGATTGTTAAGGAGTACTAGAGGCACAGAAAACCCTAAACTACTTCTTATACCTCAGTCTGTTCTGTATTCCTTTCAGTGAGATCCTCATCTGAGAGGATCCTCAATGAGAATCCAATCAACTGGGGGAAAAACAGGAAGAGCTGTAATTTAATTTTTTTTCTTTTTTTAGATTGTAATTTAAAAAAATCATTGGTCTTAATTGCGCATGAGATTGAAAAATCATCTTGGCAGAAAATACACTTTCATTAGTACAAATATGCATAAAGCACCAATAGAAAAAAGACAGTTAATGAAATTGGAAAATGCATAATATATGAAAAGCTAGATATATTTTATAATTGTATATTACCTTAGGCCCAGCTCTCCCCCTTTGGATTAGTAGTTCAGTATGACATCATGCTTGCATAAATATATTTTGTGTTGTACTTTCTTGCTTCTCAAATCTTAGAGGTATATCCAAATGTATTTATCACTAGTACTGATAGATATTTACAGGTATTTCTTAAACTTTATTGCACAGCCTTTTAAAATATAAGCTGTTTTGTATTAATGAAAATTAAAAAAAAAAAATTTTTTATACAGAGTTTTCCATCTGATGAGGGTTGGCCGTTCGCAAAGTACTTGGGAGCATGTGGAAGAATGGTGGCTGTCAATTACGTTGGAGAAGAGCTGTGGAGTTACTTTAATGCACCATGGGAGAAACGAGTGGATCTGGCCTGGCAATTAATGGAAATAGCTGAGCAGCTGACAAATAATGACTTTGAATTTGCACTCTACCTCCTTGATGTCAGCTTTGACAACTTTGCAGTTGGACCAAGAGATGGGAAAGTTATCATTGTAGATGCAGAAAACGTTCTGGTAGCAGACAAAAGATTAATCAGACAGAGTAAGTCTCTTTTCCCTCCATCCCTCCCTTCCCCCTGCCTCCATTTCTCTTGTTTCTTTCTCTGTAACCACAATTTCTTTTTAAAGTATATGTAGTTGTTAAAACTCATTTTGTGATAGTGGCTTTATTCTACAGCTAATTAGCTTTATATGACAAATAGACTACTAATTAGATTGACTAATTTGTCGATTTTACAAAGTGTTGAGGTTACCTGAATTTGATTTGCATATACTTCTAATCTCTGCATTCCTGTTTAAAGGGGGGTGGGAGGGATGGGGGAGGAGGATTTGGACAGACGGATGGACAGGCAGACACATGGCCTGACTGACTGCTCTACCTTAATGAAAATAGAGAGAGTGCTCTTGTCTTTTTCGAGACATCTGTCAGTAGAGAAGTCTTGGCGTTCCCTTTTCTGTGAATGACATCTTATTGCCATCTTGCCTGTAGTTACATAGCCTGCCTCGGGTCAGTTGGTCAAATGGTTGCTCTGCAGTAATGGAACTGAAGGAATGGGTAATTTTAGTGCTGTTTCCAAATTGGAGTAGTGAAAATCTGTTCATCTTTTTGTCAACTGTAAAAAGCTCAAAGCAGCAGCAACAGGAGAGATGTCTGACAAAGTGGCATTACATGGGCTCATATTTCTTTTGAGCTTATACGGAAAACTTTACAAACCTAAAGGCTGGAAATAGGCTGAATGTGAAACCTTAGATTCTGCAGGAGTTTGTGGCAGTAGGCCAAGCGATTCCAATTTACTTTGGGTGAATGGATTTTTTCTAAAGCTTCGCAAATAGACTTCATATGCTGTGTTGCAGAATTAATTTTAAGACCATGTTCTCTCTTCATGCACTCTTCTACAAGGAAGTAAGGTTTTTTTTTTTTTTTTGTATTAGACTTATTGTGCATTCTCACGGAACTTAGATTAAAGCTATTGGAGCACACCAAGAAACCTTTTTAATGTACTGATTATCCAGTACATTTACTTTAGTACTTATAGCCACACAAACTTTCACTTTTTTTTTTCCTCCATCCTCTTTAAATAATATTACTTAAGACTTTGACTTTTGGAGCATGTCTAAATTGCTGGATCGCAAAGATGTTTAAATGAACTCTGAAAGCGCTAACGTGTACATGGAGTAGGAGCAATTAGTGTCTGCAGAAGCTGGATCTTAAAAGTTTCACACTTGCATCTGCTCTGTGTGGCTCTCAAACCAAGTTGGATCTAAGTAGGGTTTTGATGCATCATTTATAATCTAATAATTAACTAAGAAAACAGAAAACAAAAAATAATACAAAAAAATTCTCAGTCTTAGTATAATCTTAATATTTAATCATTCTAGACAGACTGGTAATGAAACTTTTCAGGAGATTAAGGAAATCAGTATTAATGTGCTTGTTTAGATATTTGAATATGTACATCCTGTCCAATGACACTGTAGTGAAATATCTAATCCTACCTCTGTTTTGCCTATCATATTTGAGTTTGCTTAAGTCACTCTTTCCCACTCTTTTGATGTTGGCTTTTTTTTTTCATTTTGAGTTTGCCATTCATTGTACAAATTTTACATGACATTTTTGTAGTTTTAGCAGTCATCCCTCGGTAGCTTTTTCTAGACTTGCTTTCAGTGCACCATAAATGAGTAGACTAATAGTCAGCYCAGAGACTATCAAAAACTGGTACGTTTTTCGGTGTACATCAGTCCCAAAAGAGATTTGCAAAACTAAGGACAGCTTCTCAAACCTGGCAGTAATCCAAAAATTTAAGAAGAAAGTTTTCATTTAAAATTTTCAGTCACAAAGTAGTAACGGTTCAGGAGCTCTCACACTTAGTTACTTGTTATTGTCAAGGTATTTTCTGTACAATCAGGTTTTCAGTTAAAGGTGGCTTTGTGGTAAGACAAGTATTTTACCTCCTGTTAGAAGTTTTGGCATGTACATAGCAACAAGCAATGGAAGCTTTGGTTCTGCATGCTAACTTAATTGTTGCAATTCTACAAGGCTAATTCTTATGAGCTTTAAAAAGAAATTGAAGTTGATATTCCAATCTTTTGAGAATGTTCAGGTCACTCACTCTTCAGATATGATGAAACTGGAGGATAAAACCAAGGCATTATCACAGTAGAATATGAGTTCAAGTTTTTCTTCAGTTTTGTATTTGTGTTTGTTAGTATCTTAGTGGTTACTGCTTACAAATTTAGCCAAGTTTTATTTTTTGTATGTAAAGAAGTGTTTTGCATGTGTTCATAAATGTAAYTTGTTTTGCTCAAATATTTTATTTTTTCAGATATTATATGTAATGCATCTGCTTTTTAATATACACTTAGTAACTACATCTCTAAAGTGAGAAGTTGGAAGATAATGTTTCAGAAGTTTATGGCAGTTACTTTGGAATGGGGTTTTTGTTCTTTGGTAGACCATTTGCCAGTATTGGTTCCCAGGACAACTGGAGCAACCAAATCTAGTTGTTGCTGAAATAGATCATGTTCTTTGTTTTTGTTTTGTGTGGTTTTTTTTTTTTTCCTCTTGACTCCAGCTGTGAATCATTCTCTTGTACTTGTTTGTGCCTCATTTTTTTTTTTTCCTCTGGGTATGTGTGCGAATGTGGATTGCTTGTGTTTTCTGTGTGGTGGTGGTGTGTGGGTTTTTTGTTGTTGTTGTTTTTTGTTTTTTGCTTCCCTCTCTTTAGCTATCTGTTTTATCCTTTCTTTCTATCTTTCCCTTATTTTTATACTGCCAGGACTCTTTCAACTGAAAGACATATCAGTCAGGTGAAACCTCAAAAACCTAGAACATTTCAGATTGCATCCAAAGTTGGTTTGTATGTTAAATATTACCAGTGTACTTTGTATTGAGCTTCTAATTGTATATAGCTGTTCATATGTTCCTTCCTCCTCTCTCTCACACTTTTTTTTTTTTTTTTTTTACTGTCGTCTTGTATTTCACAGATAAACCTGAAAACTGGGATGTATGGTATGAAAGCAAATTTGATGACTGTGATAAAGAAGCTTGCCTGTCCTTCTCAAAAGAGATTCTTTGTGCTCGTGTCACTGTGGACCACAATTATTACGCTATTTGTCAGAACCTTTTATCAAGACATGCCACATGGCGTGGTACTTCTGGAGGACTACTTCATGACCCCCCCACTGAAATTGCCAAAGACGGCCGACTTGAGGCCTTGCTGGATGAGTGTGCCAACCCAAAGAAGCGATATGGCAGATTCCAAGCCGCAAAAGAACTGCGCGAATACCTTGCACAATTGAGTAACAATGTGAGGTAGTCCACAGTGGAAAATTTTTTGTAACACTGGCTAGAACACTATTGCAAAGACAAATAGAAAATAAAGTCTTGAACTTGTGTATTCAAAAGAGAAAATAAAAATATGACACTAGTTTATCAGTTTTACAAATACCATAAAAATATAATTTTATGGTGTTACAATGTTCCTTTGCAACAGACAAGGTACTTACTGAACTAAAACTTGAGCTACTATTGACTGTTCTCCCTAACTATTTAAAAGGGGGTAAGTCAAAAAAAGACTGTGATACAAGCTGTCAGTTAAGCTGTGTCAAAGGGTACTTTACATAAAACTGCATTAGTATCACAGTTTTGTGAAGCTGGTGTTTTTACTTGGAAAGTCAAGTTAGACTGGCCTGTTTTAAAGGCCTTTTTCCTGACGTCATTGTCTCATTTTTGTGTTTGTTTAAACACCTTGAAGTGGCATTTACATACAGGTGAATCTAGCTGTCTGCATTGTTTTGAATTTAACAGGCTTTCATATTAATGCTGTGCAGTATGTTTCTACTGTGAGTGCAGGATTCCCATGTTTACTGTCTAATTTTAGGGTTTTTTTACACTGTGTTTTATTATGCTTAGACATTGTGTATTTTTTTAAGATCATCATAAGCTCGAATGTCATTTGAACTAATATTCATTTGATCTCTTTTGTATTTCTGCCATTGGAGATACCACTTAATGTAATTATTGTACAAAATTTCTACCCTTCATGCCAGTATATATACATGACTGTTTAGCAGGGAACCATGTTATGAGTAAACTCATTTTTAACAAAGATAATTTGAGGATTGGGAGAGGCTAGGATAAAAAAAAAATCTTATAAGTTGAGGATAGAAGTTTGACTAAAAATAAAAATTCAGTAATCCCGTGTAGCTGAGCATAAACCAAAGAAAATGGTTTTGTTTGTTAGTCCCCAATCTAATCTTGAAGAAAAAATGATATACTATAGTGAGGTTAATTCTCAAAATTCAAGTTTCAGTGGTCCTTGTTTGCTCTTTGAAAAAACTTCTAAAACTACTTGCTGATACTAGAAGAAAACCCTAATTTGAATAAAAATGTCTAGCAGGTTAGCAATTTGTTCTACACCTTTCCCTATTCTGTTGAATTCAAGTGTAGTGAATTTTACTGAATATTCATCTTTTGGTTTAGCAAACTAGATTAAGCTGTATTCACTCTAGACACGATTTCCTGAATTAGGTCTGACCATTCCCAGTGCAGGTAAAATTGACTTGTTGAGGTTTGTGTAAATCTGAAGTTGTTCCTCTAAATTTAATTTTTGTAACCCCCCCCCCTCAATTACTGCTACAAGAACCAACATCAAAGCCTGTTTTTTTTTTTTTTTTTAATAACTTCTATAATGCTTCATTTACCTGAAGTCTTATTCATAAAAAGATACTCTTAGGAAATGTATACATATTTCTTCTTGCAACAGTAATGAAGAAAACTAATATTCTTGTACGCTTGTATAAAACAGCACTTTGTACAAGCTAAAAATTCTGAGCAAGGTGGCATTCCCTGCTTTCAAGGGGAGAGTCCGTATGCCTCTCAAATACCACGTCACAAGAGTGGTGGAAACTGCTGCTTTACCAAATTGCTGTAAGGGCAAGGTGAAGAGAGTGGTGAACTCATTGCCTTTTCTTTCTCAAAGCTGAGAAAGTGCAGCCATGTAAAGATGCAAAGGGTTTCTTGTTTTTTTTTTTTTTTTTTTTTTTGGTTTAGATGACTGTATTGAGGCTATTTTAGAATTCTAAATTCTCCCTTTGAAACTTCTTTGCATATATAGTCCTAACTTGCTCCCAATCCCTTGCCTTGCTTGTTTTCAGAAGTTAGAATGACCAATGCAGCTTTTAGTTTTCGTTTCTCCCCTCCCCTCATTTGAAGACTGCTTTACATACTTGCTCTGGCAAAAGGCTTCGAAGAGGGTTTGCTTTATATATATATTTTTTAATCACATAATCCACTTTTTTGAGGAAAATAAAACAACCCTGAGACTAGGTAATACTATCCTATTATAAAAGCCTTGACTTAGCACTAAAAAATTTTATTATTATTATTTCTTTTTTAAAAACATCCACCACACTTCCTGATGAGCGAGTGTAGTATGATTGTTAAAAGGTTTAACACAAACACTGCCACATCTGGTTACTACTTGAGGCAGTTCTGTAACTGCCAGGTTGTCCTAATAGATTTGGTTTGGGGTTTAGTTCCCTCTGGAATAAGTTACTAAAGCTAATTATAAAAGGAATTTGGAACTTAAAAAACAAAAAACACTACAGGGAAAACATTGTGGAAAGCAATAAATCTTGTTCAGTTTGCACCTATCAGATATGTATTGTACAATAACAATTTATATTTTTAGTCATTGCCCATTATTGATGAACACTTGGTGAAATATTTTTGAATGAGATGTTTGGGGTTTGTATGTGCATTAAAATTGTCTTTTTGTACTGTAAGTTACTGTTTGATTGGAATATTTTATCAAAACTGTCTCCCTGTGCCTTTATATTACAAGAAAGTTGTTTCTACAACTTCTGATGATATTAATAAAGAATACTTTAAGAACCTCACCTCACTGATACTCTTTTTCAGATCAGTTGGTATTTAAAGTGTTTGACTGTGTCTAGGATGCATTAGAATATACATAGAACTATTTTTTTTTAGTATTGTAGAATGTGCCATAGTCAAAGGTGATGGAGGGGAAACCAGCTCCCCCACTTTTTTTAGTAAACTGTCTGTTGCAGAGCATAAATGATCTGTCAGGAGTCTTTACCTTTTAGAAATCATTAGAATTAGGGCTCTTTCCTAAAGACGACTCAAGCCGTATCTTCCTGTTTTATGAACTGAAAGATTGAATAGCTTCAAATTAAGCAGGCTGATATTTTCTCCCTTTCTTTGAGGGACTTATTTTTCCTTGTATTTGGAGCAGTTTATATTACTAGTAGTACTGTCTTTTCAGTATAATACTGTAGTAGTTAATATAAATTTGTACTGATTTTTTCGCTGTTTGTTTCATTCTGGATTTGCAGTGAGTAGTCTTATTTGAAATTAAATCCTGCAATGATTCCCTTCTAACTTTTTGAGCCTGTGTAAATAGTTAAAAAAAAAAAAGTGTCAAAAGCACTTGGATTTTTATTTTAGATGCAATCCTGCTACCACAACTTAGAACTTCAGGAACGGTAAACTTGCAAACTGAAACTTGTGAAATTCTCCAGTTGGCTTCAGATAGTCAGGATCGTTATGGTGTTAAGAAGCTAGTGTACATAATCACTGCATCTTTTTTTTTTTCAACAGTTGCTAGAGAGTAGCCTGATCCCTGCCGCCTTGAACTTCAAGACATGCTACTCTTTTTACCAGGTACACCAGTACTTTTTCATCATGAGATGCTCTTTTATGTGCAACTTCAAATATGTTCAACTTCGTATGCTACTGTGACTTACCATAAACTCTGGCTTAAATGCAATTTTCTTCACATTTCTTAGAGTAGAGACCTTGCCTACCTTTAAAAAGCACTTAAGAAATGGTTTGGTTCTCTACAGTCTGTCTACTGTTTCCTGCAGTCACCAGCAACGGTGCTTTCATGGACTTCTGTTTTTTCCATCTGACATGCCTGGATTCGGTATTAACTCTAAGCTCTTATTTCGTTAGTTATCTATGTTGTATGGAGCCTGCACTTTGTAAATTAGGAAACTACGTGTCTTCGTAGAGTTTACATGCATGTGTTAGGACAGTGAAGAATCTTTTGTTTCGGGAGCAGATTAGTCTCTTGTTGCCACACTTGATGTATGGGAATATACCTGTTTTGCCTGCTTCAAAAGCTAGACAAACTTAATAAGCTTTAGTAATGAATACTGATTTGCGTGTTGGTTCAGGTCAGAAAAAGTCAGGAAAGTTCTGACCTTTTAAAAGAAAAATATTTAAATCTGTTTTCTTTGTTGGGTGGGTTAACTCCAGTCTTCTGAGAAGAGAGGTGTGAAAGCAAAATGTACTTCAAAACAAAATACACTGTTTAATRTACAGCTCGTATTCAGATAGAAAAAAGGAACACTTTTGTAGGTCAGCATTGCAAATAGCTAGTCTGTTAGTCAAAGAATTGTAATGAATATCTTTTTATCCTGAGCACAATGGTTTTTGTGTCTATAGTATCTAGTTTTTGCTATTATCAGTGGAAACTTAATGTATCCCTTTAATGTGTCCTTGGTATAACCCCAAATTACCCAGGTAGAAGCCCTGTTTCTTTTTAAAGGAGCAGGGTTTTCAAAGTTTACTGCATGTTTTTCTTGGTTTTTTTTTTCCTCTCTCTCTAAAAATAGTTATGAAACTCTCCAAAATAGTGGAGCAACTCATTCCATTGCTGTCTCCTATTAATGCAGCTTAGTCTTGGATTGATGGTTCTCATCTTTTTTGGTTGTTCAGGCTGGGATAGGTCTGTCTGTTTTCCTGTAAATCTGACAGTTTTCAGTTTGTAAATGTGTCACTTGTACCTTAACAGGTATTTTTTCCCTCTTGGCCAACTGATTACTTACAGTTTTCTGATTTTTGTGGGCTCTTTGGAAGCTTATGAAGATTATATAAAAGCTTTTTCGATTGTGGCAAATTAACTTGCAATTCCAATATGGGAAGGGGAGCCTACCTTCATCTGGATAGCACATGAATAAGTCCTTGTGTTGGTGTAGTGGTCAGGATTCTAGGAAAAAAGTATCCTGTTGGGGATGTATTTTGAATTTGCTCACTTCTGTGTTTCATGCAGTGGGAAAATACGTTGCGACTAACAGGCCTGGTTCTTTCACTTCTTGTAGAATATCCAGAGCAATTCTAGTTGTTTATTCAGATACATTGATTTTAGAGCCTAAATGTCAAGCTGGTAGAACTTAACTCTACATGCTCATGCTCTGCTTTACTAAGGGTAAGCTTAGAGCTCTGGCAGAGAAGAAACATACMTGTCAGCAGCTCCTAAGAGCTGCTCTCTTGAAGGGAGCTCTTTCCATCAACAACCAGCACGCTCGGTGAATGAGAGCAGAATATTCATTAACAGTGAATGCACAAAGTTGTATGGATATGGCAAAGCAGACTTTGTCTTTCAGTTTCTCGAAACTCATCTCCCAGTGGTTACACAGTTCTTATTTGGAGCATTCATTAATACACTTAAAAAAGAAAAAAAAAAATATTTATTTATTTATTTTTAACATTTACCTGGCAGCTGTCCCTTCATTTGTTCTAAAGAAAGCTTAGACTTGACCAAGGAAGGAAATAACATGGTGGGGGTTTCTGTTTTGTTTTGTTTTTCAGACTACAGCCTAAAGTCCTTTGATTTACATGCTGGTRTTTGTGTTTGTTTTTTGTTGTTGTTTTGTTTAAAAGCTTCCTGGTTATAAAGTGTACTTTGCTGAGGCGAACTTGACAGGGAAGATAAACAATTTAACAGATCTGTCCCTTTGGCTGTTTACCTTGCAGTCCTTCTCAGCTGTATATATTGTTACAGTTCTCCCCAGTCTTTTTTGTAGGTGTTGTCACTAGGCCATCAAAAGTTTTTTCTAATTACTTTTCTAATAACTTGGAATGCTCTACTTTTTTCCAAAGGCATTATTCAAAACTTTATTAGAATTTTTGTTAAAACCTGTGTTAGAAGAGATGGTATTTTGTTGTTTCCTAACAGTGAAATTATTTATATGTGTTAAATTATATTTCTCTTTTTTTATATCCTAATTTTAATTTCAGGATAATCATTAAGCACAATCATATTCATTCACTAAATATAAATAGACTTTGTACTAACGTCCTATTTTTTTCCTGAATAATCGGCGATTGAAACAAAGGATTAAGATCTTCTCATTCCCTGCTGCTTTCAGGAAGGTAGTAATTAGGTAAAAAGAACCTGGTGAATGGAAGCATGGTATTGTTCACTGTTTAAAAAACATCACCAAATTTTGTGTTATACTACATGGATCAATATCCAGTTTTTATAGGGCATTTACTTGCTAAGATATACAGCTGCACCATCGCTAAATAAATAGATTCTTAGAAAACTTTTGCATATGTTTTATAAAATTTCTTTGCTTGTGGACACAGCTGTCACTTTTAAATGTTTATAGTTTGTGTGACTATTATCCACATACTTTAACAGTAAGTATAATTGGAGAAAAAAAATCTTACAACGTCCTTGTCCTCTGATTGCAGAATAGCTAATCTTCCTATGGTACTATCTTTGTTAGTACCTAGCTTATGTCTTTTAGGAGCCAATCAGCAGACTGAAGCATTGGTGCCAAAGCCTCTATATTGACACTGAGTGCATTTCTGAGGTTTTTTGTCAGGCTAGATTGAGTCTTGTACCCTGGACTTCAGTATGTATATATTTATCTTCCCTGTCAAGTTTTCCTCAGCAAAGTATACTTTGTAAACCAGGAAGTTGTTAAACAGCATGACATCTTCAGTATGTATATATGTTCAGTTATTGGCTTGAACCTGTATGTATCTGTTGAGGTTGAAAGACATTGCACATGGATAGGAATTTTTGGCTTAGTTTCTCTGAAAGGAACCTAGTTCACGTGCATCAACACTGCTCTGCAATCAAACCAAGACCTGGAAGTGGAGGAGTGATTGAGAGATTCACTTTAAAACTGTCTTACTTCTTTGAACAAAATGTTAATGTAAACCCCAGTCTCTAATAGCAAAAGGTGTTGCTCACTGGACAGAACAAGGAAACTGCATTGACTGAACTTCCTCTGAGTTCTTAAGTTTATACATCATTTATCTATCTTTTTTGTTTGTTTTTCTCTTTTTTCTTTTTACAGTTTTTATGTGCAAATTGTATATAGTCTCTCAGCTAAGACTGATATTTTATATGTGAAAAGCCTGATAACCTCATTGCCCTGCTTTGTCCTTATCTAAGTCACTCTGATCAGCAGATCTGATGTCTAAGTACCTAAAACCTGATCTTATACTGATGTTAATCTATAACTGGCTATTATTTGGAACCTAGTAGTGATCTCCTTGTTCTTATCTTAAGTAATTCTTGAGCAAAATTTTTGATTTCAGTTATGATAACTAAGATTACATGCTGCTATTGTATTTATAGGTTAGTGTCTTACTGATAAGGAACTGTCATTCTTAATTGTTGYGGCAATTATGAAGGTATTTATGCTGCCTAAGTTTAGGATACCAGTCTTTTAGACTCCATGTACTGTCAATAATGAAAAAGAAGGATTGTAACTCTGAATTTTAAATGTCATTTGGCCCCTGACAAAGCCTATCTGAAATACACCCACAAGGACCGTGTCTATTTTCATTCACTGTAGAAGAAATCTAGAGAGATTAATTGTTTATTTTAATGCTTGAATTCTGAAAGTGTGAGAATGTTCCTATGTGATGGAACAACAGTAATCCCCTTAAGGCTAATCCTTGTGAGAAGAAGTTATATTCCTATAGACAATTTTTTTGCTGTATGTTTTTTGTTCTACATTATTCCAGGCTTGTCTGGAGTTTATCTGATTATATTTCATGACCTGTGTCCAATTATGCTGCCATTACAATGTTAAAAATCTTATTCTTTGAGATATTTGTAGCTGGTACATTTTTTTAAAGTAAAACTTCATGATTTTAGTGTGATGCATTTTCATAAATGAGTAGTAATTGCAAACAGGAATGTTTTGTCAACATTTTAATATTATGATTATTCCTAAGCACTTTTCCCCCATATTTGGACATATACACTGAACTTTGCCCACTAAAACCATTGCCTGTATCAGACTTGGATTC
Organism: Apteryx rowi; assembly: GCF_003343035.1. Taxonomy (NCBI): domain Eukaryota; kingdom Metazoa; phylum Chordata; class Aves; order Apterygiformes; family Apterygidae; genus Apteryx; species Apteryx rowi. Next base: position 2,205,648 of record NW_020450983.1, read on the forward strand.
ACCCAAGAGGCCCTTTCTCTCCTGTCTGTTATCCCTAAAGTTGATGTGTGGTATGGACACAATTGAATGGCTACCCTTGGGCTCTTCTGACTGGATAGTACGTGTCCTTGGGCTCTGTCTAGCACTGCTCTTAGCAGTAGGATATCAGAACTTTGCAAACAAACAAAAAGTATTATATTGCTTAGGAACCATTATATTAGCCACAATGTGGAGTGTATTTGTATGGATTAAAAGTAACTGGGATGGACTGCAAGCTATAGCTGCACCAGAAGCTTTCACGGACTCATTGCTAACAGTATCGCTTTAGCAAATCTTAAAATATTGCAGGAATTCATGTACTATGTGATTTGGAGAGGTATCATTTCACCAGCTTTGAAGTACAACCTAGCACAAGTCAGAAATCAGAAATAGTGGTTTGAAGCATTAAACAAAAGATGAAATTATTGCATAGAACAAGCAAGCATGGCTTCGGTAGGTGAAACATCATAATTACATTGGGATTTACTCCCTATGCAATTTTTTCTCACTGGCCAAGTGTGATCAGGATTCCTGAGTGCCAGCTGAAAAGGAGCGAGCCAACAGTTCAGAGCTCTGTACAGCAGTGCTGTACCGTTGCCTTGGCTCAGCAGCAGAGAAGCCTTAATCGCTAGCATTGCTATAGACTTCCTTGCTAGTCTGAATTTATTGCTATTCCTGTGAGATGCCAAAGCCCCAGCCATGCTAACGTCTGTATCTAAACAATGAGCCGTTCTGTTCATTAATCTACTTTTGCTGAATAGCAAATTGCTCCGCTATGTTTTAGCAGTGACAGGTGGGTTTTTGTTAGTGTTCATACAGCTCACACTACAGGTCATGAGATGAACCGTGTCTGTCAGAATTGCAGTGTGATGATGACAATCAGGCAGATAAAGCATCAGAGAAAGGAAAGAAAAAAATATATGTGCTGCACAAATGGAAAACTTAATTTTTATTTTTTTATTTTTATTTTTTATTTTTTTGCAATTACGAAAACAGCTGATCTACAGATCTGGGATGAAGTCATGCAACAGAAACTTGGTAATAATTTTGTTATCAAAAGGACAAAGATTTCATCCTAGAAATATTACAGAGTACATTTGGGAAAAAAAAAAAAAAAGAGATTTAACTACAAATTGTTCAGGCTTTCTGTTCCATTAGTTAAGCCTGTGTTAGATACAGAATTGTGTGTAGTGGATGGCAGATAACTAAGTTCTTGTAGCTCAGACCCATCAGTCCAAATATGCTTTTCTAGTACTGCTTCTATAATAAGTAATTCTCACTTTGTCTTAGTGTAAAATAGGGCTGTTATTTTGGATCCTGCTTAGCCTGGGCCAGAACACACAAATGATAATGTAGTATGTGTACAAGTGTCCAGGAAAGTCACCAACATAAAGCAYGCCAATTCCTTACTGATTCCACGCTTCCCATGTATATCTGGGGGCATGTGACATCACCCGGTGTATTGTGAGATTGTTGGCCTCTTTTCTGGTCACTCTGTTAAAGGAATCCTGCTTCAGGCAAACTGTATGACCTACATGTATAAATTCTTTTTCTTTTTCTTTTTTTTTTTTTTGCCTCTGCCTTCTGAAAATGTAACTAGGTTTCAGTACCTATAAAAATGATACCTGAATTCTAATTCTTACCCCCAAATATATAAGCTACTGCAGACTAAAACACTCTTCAAATTCAATGATCTCTATCCCAAACTAAAGAAGTAAGTTAAAACACAAGAAAAAATGCATAGTAATTGTGGAGCAAAGATATATTTGGATGACCTGATAGTTCCCAGTGAAGGCAATTGTTCTGGATCAGCTGCATGAACACTGAAAAGGCTAAGAAACTGCAGATGTCTGAAATGAATGCTGGCAGTATTCCATGTAAGTAATGTTCATAGTGGACTTTTGAGTCTTCAAAGGTGAGTCAAGGAAGATAACTTTCAGATTAAAAATATACTGTTTTGACTTGCAGACCATGCCTAACAAGCTTTCAGATTCGTAGTGGTCAAAGACTTATTCCAGCAACAGACATGCCTTGCTATTCTTGGTATTACTATGAATCCTTCTTAATTTTTAAGTCTATGTTTTGAAAAATGTCTCTCTGCAAAGAGAGACTTCACATGATGGAAACTTAGCCTTATATTGTCATTTATGCTATTAATTTTTAAAGTAGTGCTAATTTTTTAATAGATTATAAGACTGAAACATTAAATATTTCTTCTTCTCTGGAGGATACATTGTCAACAATTGAATTAGATTACTAGATGCACATTTTCTTAGCATTTCACAATAATTTTAAACCCAGATTCAGGATTTAAAACATGCTTTTGGTCTCATTTGCAAATCATCTGATTTGATTTACTTTATTATGATTTTAGAAACAATCTTTATGTATTTAAACAGCTCTAAATTTGTATGCTTTGGAATATCAACTGATGGACAAAAATGAAGTGTTAAGAGTGAACATCTGGTTTTAAAGAGAAACAGAAGACAGAATCTCTTACCCTCCTGCTTAATATTCTTAAGGAAACCTTCTGAAAATATGTAAAGGTTACAGGATTTCATTAGGAATATTTTCCTTTTTCTATCAAAATTTTAAAGAATGTATCTAAATCATAACCTCTAGGAGATATGGGAGATCTGATTAAAGTGAAACTGTAGATGATTATAAATACAATTACAAACAGAGTGAGGGCACTTAAGAGCAGCTCTGATCAGGACTGTAACAGTTGAAGTCTCTTAAGTGCATGAGTCTAAAGCCTCATATACTTTGAAAAGTTGCTGTGATAGCACTTTAAATGAGACTTCCCCTGGTCACTCATGGGATAGAGCTGCCTTGCTGTGGGAGCTCTTTGCCTTTCTAATGATGTCCCTGGCAAAGGACAAGGAAAACAGCCAACCTCAGAAGCCATTTTGCTTTTGGTTATATTTGCTCTTCCCAGATATTTAATGTTTTTATTTTCTCTTATGAGATACCTGTTTCAAAGAAGATAAAATCTTCAAAATAAATTTAGAATTGATTCAAGGCTATTTCTTACCCTTGTATTAGTTTGGGAAGGTAAAAGAAGAAACCGATGTTTTTAGATACCATAGCAGTCTTGGAATGGGCAAGAAAACTTGCATAAAAATTGCAACTAAATCAACTACCCACTGCAGCGTACTTATCACTTTTTGGCACTTCAAAAATATTCATAATTTGTTGTCTTCCAGGTAGAGGTTTCTCCTATTACCTAAGTGTTATTAAAATCAATATTAAGATTTATATTCCTTGGCTGGTTCTATACATCTAGGATGAAGTGTCAAGTCATACAGGAAAATATACCCTGTGGGAATAGGCCAGTTCACAAGTGGAGGAACTTTTACAAGTTTGTGATGGATCCCCTAAAGATTGGTGGTGTGCATGGGGAAGAAGGTACTGCACAATCTGAAGGTGGTATCTTCTTAAATCCATCCATGTCTATGTGACAAACTTTGTCTCCATAAAATACTGAGGATAAGTTGAAAATGGTATGAGTTGTATGGTATTTGAGTAATAAATTGTTTCTAAGTGTATATGATTTAGGAAGTATTTCAATAAGCTAAAAGTAGTTGTCTAGACTGGAGAAAGTTGAAAACGTACCATAGAAATGGGTTTGTAAGTCCAACTTCTCTCCCTTTCATGTGCATTGTAGGAGAGTGAACCAAGTTTAAAAAGAAACAAAACCAACCAAACAAAAAAACAAACAAAAGACTCCTCTCCCCCTGTACTGCAGGAAAGTCCGCCCAAGAGAACGATTTACATTTAGAAGTGCTTTTGTCCAAGTAAGCTAAACATGTTGATTTGTATGTGGAATACAATGATATAAGCATATTGAATTGCAGGAAGAGCAGGTATTGGGGGTCAGGATCTGATTTAAGCTTTATTTGTGCTCAATATTTAGCAAAAAGAAAAGTATAATTAGAAAACCATGAACCAGGGTAAGAGTTGTTTCTTCCAAAGAACAATGAGGGGAGGATGTAAGCTGAACTAGTCCCTCAGTCCAGACAGCTGAGATGCCCAAGGAAGGAAATCGGTTTGGCAGCCTGTAAGCACTGTGAGTTCCAGGTAGATGGTATCTTTTGTTCTACTGACTTCCTCTTGGTCAGTGTTTTCTATTTTGCAATCAAGATTCAGAATAAACTTGACTTATGCTTTTCCTTGTCCTTATCTAGTGATAAAGGAGTCCAAGGCCAAGTTTTGGTGGACACTGGATGCTCTTCAGGGAACAAAAAATGTAATTGCAGCAGCATGAAGGTAGAGACAGAATGATTTACATCCAAAATGTTTCAGAGCTCTCAGGCTTAGGATATATTATTTCCTCATTCAGTTTGATGCAGAGTGGTGGCTTGCAAAAGAAAGCCTACAGTGGCATTTATTAGTCAGTGCACGTTTCAGGTCTCAGCTGATGAGAAACCGTACAACTCAGAGAATAGTCATGTATCTTGCAGATTCCTTTCTAATTACTGTGAATGGGCCATGAGTCCAGTTACTATGGAACTTTTCCTCCACCAGAACTTGATCGTTTAAAAAATGCTTGTAATAAAAATGGATACTGAGTAGTAAATCACAGTGAATAATGGCTGAACAGCATGGTCAGATTTCCCTTACAAGAAAACTGTTTAATAGAGTGTTCACATCGTGTGTTTGCAGTTCAAAGATCTGATATTTAATGATTTATTTAATTAAGGCCCATCTTTCTCTAGCTTTTTTTAATGAAGCTTTTGGTTTCTTGCTACTTTTCTTAATAACTGGTATTACATGGATAACTGATGAACTGCAGATGACTAAGCAAGTAGCCCTTGGCATTTGTAGTGCTTTGACAAACCATGGAGGGAAATGACACTGCAGTCCACAAATGCCTTATGACTTCTTTAACTTTGAAGAGATATCCAGACAACTTGAAGAAATGCCTTGAAACACTTTTCATATGAAAAATATTGCATGCATTTGAGGGTGTCAAAAAACAGGTGGTGTCTCTAGAATTTATATGTTTTATATATTGAATATGATTTGGTGGTCAAAAGGCTCATGGATACCTCTTTTCTTCAGACTGTTTTGTATATGTGCACGTTTTAGATAATTTTTTTCCAGCATGTCTGAGAATGTTTTTATACTTACAGAACACATTTTTCAAGGCTGAGTGTTGAAAGTGGTAGGATTTAATCTTACATGCTGAATATGCTAAAACCCAGTAAGATTTAACTACTTTATTAATGTAAATTCTGGAACGGTAGGCTGTTCTACTTCAACTGCCAGCTTGTTTTCTTAGAATAAAAATTCTATCTCTTGGTGAGATTAGAATAAAATAGGTGTGTTAATAGCACATAGTTAAAATAGTACAGCAGATTATGGCAAACTGCTCACTTCCACCTATTTTCTGTACATGAGACACCTCTATATTAATAATACCATATCAGAGAGGTTCTTTCTATTAGGGCTAACTGTACAGCACTGTACAGCAATAACGTTTCTGGAAAAAATGAAGTTTTGATAATGCATTGGTTTTCAGTGGAACAAACCAATGCCTGGAGAAATTCAAAAGGGGGAAAAAAAGAAAAAAGAAAATGAGACTGTCTCAGAACCTACCCACAGGAATAGCTAAGAAGCAGGTAGAGTGTTTAGGGATTTTTGACAAGGTTATGGGAACTTTGGGGAAGTTCTTGCTCGGAGTCACCTAGAGCATTGACTTGATACTGGAGCCTTAAAAATCCCTGGTGAGAGCTCTCAGAGTAAGTATTGAGCTAGCTCACTGCCTGCCCTGGTTTCCACCCTGTGCCAGAGAAGTCCTTCCTCCAAAAATCCTTGAAAGACAATGCTGTGTTTGGAAGACACATACACCAGAAAAGCAGGGGAAGGATCCTGTGAATTCTTGTACCAACAGTATAGTAAATATATCCAAATATATAGTAAAAATCTCCTTTCCCCTTAGGCAGCATTCTTCTTTTGCTGCTAGCATGTACCACATGGAAGTACAGCGTAGGTCCCTGTGGCTTAGCCACGGACAGATGCACCTGTCACACACTTACCCCTGCTGAAAAGACGACTGTATCGGGTTTTTCCACAAGGTAATGGTTGAGTACTGAAGCAACATTGTGAAGGCGTACAGTGTGTCAAGGTTTGTGTGAAGTTTTAAAATATAAGGTTTGAATTTCCATTACTGTTGTGCTATCAGTAAGTGCAGTACATTACCAAAGACTTAACTACCAGTTTTTGAAGGCTGGTATTTGTAAACTGCTGTTTTAGAAAGGGAAATATTGATTGCTTCTGCACTGATATCATAAATAAGGGATGTGTGTAATGTTTAAGCGATAAGCTCGCATTTTGATAATGTTATTCAAAAATGGGCTCACATGCATCAAAGCAAAGCCCAGGCTTTTGTTTTTGACACTGTCAGAAATCATTCTCTGTATGACATATAAAGTACCATTAATATAAGTAGTAGTAGAAATAAGTTATATTATGGTAATACCTAGGTGCTGCAAGGACTGGGCATCTCCATGAAAGGTGCTGTAGAAATAGAGAGGCAAGAAGACAATCTGACCCAGAGCATARCAATTTAGGCATAATTCCAAATACAGTACATGGATGGAATAGCACCGGGTGCTGGAGGACGTAACAGTAAAACAAGCCTAGCTTATACTTTAAGCTGTTGTCGTAGTTCAACAACAAATTATTATCGTTTTGTACTGCTTGTAGGCATCATGGCAGAGGTTATTAAGTAGGGAATCTCTTATCACCAGCAGCAAGTTTTCCAAGAGATTCAGCCAGGAAAGGATGAGTTTCCAGCAGTGAAGGACACGGAAGAAATTACTGCAGTTGGGGCAGAAGACATGGATTTCGAGTAGCCTGCTCTGGGCCAACTTTTGGCCCACTGTTCACAGCTCCTGAAGGGGAGTCTTGAGAGCTGCTGAACTGTTCAAGCTTGCTAAGCAATCCTGTCTGGTAAGTAAGGTGCTGTAATCTGGGCTTTAAAGTGTGGCTGAACTGTAGAAATCTCTCCCAAGAGGAGTGAATGCTCAAGGTTTGTACTACAACCTGTGCATATTTATTTGTAGGGAGTGGAACAGGGAACACTTCAAAGCCTGGGAGGGGTGTGTGKGGGGGGGGCGTAATGTTCCAGTCTGTATCTTCCCTCCCTTATACGTCCCAGGGTCCATGGAAAGAAAATTCAGATGTGTGGACTCACAGGAGTCAGAGAGTCCTCTGAGAAATGGACTTGAAAATGCCTTGCAGTTATGGCAAGTAATCTGAAGTGCAGAAGAGAAACTGAGAGGTGTCAAAGACATTGATTAGTACTGAAATGTAATATATGTGAAAAACCAGAACTGTGGTCCTGATTTGCAGGAGAAAACTGTATTGCTGGGTCAGGTTTTCTAGGATTCTATGCATTGAAATATTTTATTCCTTCCCCATCTCTCCCACAGTTGCACAGAAAATTTTTTGTCTTATTTTTTTTTTCAACCTCTAAATCTAGTTTAACAATACTGAAATAAATGCATTTGAATATCATGCTTTTTAATATTTGCCTGTGCAGAGTTTGATAATGTGAACCTCTGTCAAAAATGGTAACTCAGAGATCCAGTAGTAACTTTTTTTGTTCTGTCTTGGAGGGAAGAAAGAGTTTTCTATATGCTCTTGATTCTGTTTACTCTGATGCTTTGCTGTCAGCTTGAATGGATCAAAACAATTCTGTCCTAACAGATCTGCTTTTATGTCTTTTTTTTAAATGTCTTTTTTTTTTTTTTTTATTTTAAGCGTTAGTGTCATTGGGAGGGAGTCTTCATATGACCTCTTAAGTGCCTAACTTTGTATCCTCTGGTGCTTTGATAGTTAACAGAGAGGCTCTTTTGGGGGTGATTCAAAGGCTACTTTTAGAAATAAGAATTTTACAGTATTAACTAAAAAGAATAAGAATAAGCTAATATTCAGGAAACTCTGCCAATGAAACAAACAAAGCAAAATGACAGTGCAAAGATATTGGATCTATTGGCATGGATTTTCCGACATAAGACTTCAAACATGTATCAAGCTATATCCTTTGGGAAAAAGGAGAAAAATAATGGTGGTTGTAGTGCTGTGCTCCAAAAAAGTTTCTCAAATGTTCAGTGTATATGAATGTGGGATGTTTTTTTTTTCCCCAAAAGAGATTAAAAAGGTAAAAATTATGAGATTGTTCTTCTAGTATAGTGGGTATAGAAGAGCTGCTTAAAACTGTAACATTCTTCTTTAGTATATGACCTTCAAAGATGAGAATTTTCTGAAAATTTCCTGAAATTTCACACTTCCATTACATAGGGCTCATAACCTTTAAATGCAGTTACAGTAAAACAGAATGTATTTCAGGCTCAATGCATTAATCCTTGATGAGAGATGTGCAAAGCTGTCATTTTCACCAAGTATTTATATATGGTCACTGAAGTTTCCCTGGATCTACTCTGCAGAAACACTTTGCCTTTTAGCTGGCAAACACAGATTTTTTTTTTCCTAGCAAAACTGAGAAAAATCTGTTCTCAGAGAAAAGCAGCTCTGTACAATCTGTAAAAATCTTCAAGAGCCAAGAAAACCATTTTTATAATACTGCCGCAACATTATATTTTTATTTACAATTATTTTTTTCTAAACATCTCTAGTTAACATTGTTGGTGAACCTGCATTTTCTCATCAGAGTGCCATCTGGAACAATTACTCTTTAAACCTGGCAATATGTAAAAATGGGGTGACTAAGCTGTTTGTGACAGATAATATATAATTCCTGTATTTTGTATTTTGGTTTGCAAATTCATTCATAATATGGGCTCCCTTCCTCACCCCCATTTGTATTCAGTATTTCAGAGGAATGGCTTTTCTGATTACTTTACTATTTATTTGCTAAAGATCGTTTGTGCAATGGGCTAGTAAGTAACATGGCACTGACGCTGTATTCTTATTTTGGGATAGAAGCATTTCCAGACATATTTTTAAAAGGACACAAGCAAAGTTTTGAGAGGCAGAAAGTCAAGGGCAGTTGAATCCTTCTGCCTCCATGAAATTTATTTAATAAATTATGAGAGAAAGTCATTTTTGAGGAAGGAAGGAAGCTGGATGCATAAATATCTGTGCTAAAAGTCTTGTAACTTCGGTACCTGAGCAGTGAACTGAGCAGTGAGCATCGAATAGGCTGAGGCTAGTGGCAAGATGATTAAAGCAGTAACACACATACTTCTTCACCTCCAGAGGTTTCAGAAGCACTTCACAAAGATAGTTAAGGAGCTAAGGAAAAATACAGGAATATATTTGTTTTCTGTTATATTTTTCTGACCAGTTCTCATACCAGTGGGTTTTCCAGAACTGGCAGTTTCTGCAGGAGCAGCTCTGAAACACTCCAGCAGCGAAATTGCTCTGGCGGTTTGTGAATTACCCCGGTTGGCTCTGCTCTCCTAAACTGTGCTGGTGAGGGGGTTTCAAAATGATCAAGGTGAAACTGAGAGAGATTCTGAGAGAAAGCTGCTGTTACAGGCAAAAACATGTGAGGATAGTATTTTAACAATTTTATTTCAACTGTTTATTGCAACCATTTATGTTTTCTTCGAGCCCTCTAGATTTTGGGGGGAATTTTGTCTTTTTGGGAGAGATGATAAACAGATCTCAGATGACCAGTAGTTTATTGAACAAGGCCTAATTATAACAAGAGGACTAGGAAATACTGCCTAAGCATCTGTATGAAGTTTTCAGAGCTTTGCCTAGTTTTTTAGTGAGCAACAGTGAGAGAAATGGGATCAACTGCCACCTCCATGTCTCTGGGAGCAAGAAAGGGTCCTCCTTAGAGGCTGCCTTATTATGGCAAAAAATATTCATGCTTTGCACAGGAGGTGGTGATGTATAAGTGCTCAGGAGGAAATTCTCTGATGAAAGATGCAAGAGATGCATACCATTGAATCCTAATGTCAACAGCAGGCCAAAACATGTTTTTGGCAGCTGGACCTCTTTCAAATTGTTGAGAAACTGTACAGAAGTGGAAGAAGTACATATATTTGCTTCTCCATGCTGTGCAGCTTTGGGCAATGAGGAAGAGGAGATGTCTGAGTGCAGGCAACTGGATGAAATGAAGACGCTAAGAAAATCAGGCGAGGTCCGGAATGTGCAGAAGGCACCCGCTTCCGTGTGTAGAACAGAAGCGTCTTCTGTAAGGTTAAGAGATTTGTTTGGGAGCAATTTCTTGACAGCTGTTGGACAATGGTACAACTTGAGAATAAGCAGGTTTCACTAAACCATATTGGTTTCTTCATCACTGATTTCTGCTCCCAATAGAAGCTGACATGCAAAGCAGATTGCTGTCTCTAGGTAATAGAGCATAATTTAAGCATGGAGCAAATATATCTCTGAAATTTTGGCTATCTTTTATTCCAAGGTTGTTCCCAACATCTCTGATAGTTTTACAGAGTTTCTTATTTCCATTTTTACACCTGTCTGGCTACCTGAAAAGGCATCAACTAGTGACGTGCAGTTATCCCTCAAGGACCACAGTAGTAAAAGGCCTTGCCATGTGCTGGTGCCTTTCTCCCACCGGAGCTTGGGCTGCACTTGTTCCTGTGAGGTACCTTAGTGATGATTAACACCAAATCTTCCAACGGTTTGGTTTCCAAAATCTAGTGTAGCTCTGTCATCAGGGGGAGGTAAAACCTTGACAGAGGTGTGTAGAACAAGTGTGCTAACAAGGAAAACTTGTTGTTTTGGCTTAGCTGTTCAGAGAGGTGGTGTCTCTGGACAAGGAGATACTCGTGGAGAAATCCTGCCTGCTGGCGTGTGCTGCATGTTTCTTAGGGGCCTTTCTGACCACAGCAGTGTAGTGCAGACCTCAGCCCGGTTCTATGTGGGAGCAACCACAGTGTCTTGCTTCATTCATATTTTACAGTAGGTAGTAAATTCATTACATATCCCATGATAAGCTCACATTTTAATGACGGTGGAAGCACAGGAAATATTTCTTACTGCATGATCTCTCAAATGGGGTCTGTTGCTGAAACACGTGAAATGAGAAGAAAGTAGTTCTGATTTCCGTGGGGATGCAGGAAATGAGCACAATGTTCTTTCCTTCTAGCTGTAAAGAACTTCTCAAATCCCACTGATCTGGACTTAAAAAAACAACAAAAAAAATCCTGATTCACTTTTTGTGCGTCAGAGATTCTCTGTTGGTCTGGATAACGTTTTCTGCAGCAAAGGTGGTTATTCATGAATAAGCAGCTTTAGTCAGTAGATTTATTTTGGTGTCTTAAAGCTTATTCAGTAGTACAAGGTGCTGTAGGAGGGGGAAAAATAAGAGGGACCATTGCACATTTTGTCTTTCAAGTTTGCATAAAGATTTAGCAAACAATCTCAGGATCTCTAGGCTTGTTTTTTGTTTTTCTTTTTTTTTGGTACAAGAGTTTACAGTATGGATTGAGCAGTATCCTAATGGATGGTAAAGGCAAGTGTTACTTATCCTACAAAAATATCAGAGAAGTAAAATTAAAAACATTTTTTAAAGTTAGAGTTCAGTATTTATTTCAAACTGTCTGAAATATTTCAGTAAACAGCGGTGGCAAATATGATCTAGTACTGCAGATGATATACACTGCGGGATATATACAGACCAGTTGTGTAACTAAAAAAAAAAAAAAAAAAAAAAAAAAAAAAAGGTGGCCAAAAAGGCCTAGAAGCTGGAGCAAGTGAGCAATGAAAAGCCTGGGCTGCCCTGGCGTGTGCTCTGCTGCCGAGGCTGCTGTGCTGTTTCAGGGTATAACTCTACCTGCACAGTGCAGGAGCTGCAGGAACTGGGCATAAGCGAGTTTCAGCACAAGTGTTACGTGATTTTTCTGGCCTGTGCTGTGTAGCAGTTAAAGTTGAAAAACCTATCATTACCCAAAGGAATTACAGTCTTAGTCTTAAGCTCTCAAGACCTCTCAACTTAAAAGCTCCTCCACTGATTTCAAGAGTGTAACCAGGGAGAAATAATGTAATACAGAAGAGAAGAGCGGATCTTATATAAAGCCRTATGTATATTTCTTTATAGAATGTGTGTTAAAAGCTAAGAAGATGGGTCATTTGGGGAGGAAAACATAGAAAATTTGTTGTAGCCCATTTTTTAAGACTATAGAGTACAGAGTACTTAAAATTTTAACCAGCACAATTGCTATTACCATGAACATCACTGACTTGGCAAACAGATTTATTTTTCTCATTTTCTTCTGGCTTTATAATAATGCTGTAGATAGATAATCACACCAAATAACTACTGCATTTTGACCAGTGTTAATATTTTGAAAAAACAAAGTCTGAAATATTTGGAAAATGAACATGCAGCGTAAATTCTGAGAAAACTGTTTAATGTATTATGGTAAGTTTAAAGCACCTACAAACTTGTATTTGAATGGACTTACCGAACCTATTCGATTATCTTATTATTTTATTATGATCCTTTGACTGCAGTGTCACAAAACTGCTTTCAGCTGTTACTCATGTAAGGTCAAATTAAATGGTAATTTAAAAATTGATTCCGGTAGCTTCAAATATAGACAAGAAAAAGTTTGACTGAAAGAAGTTCTAATGCCAAATTTTGCAAACATTCTTATTTTGACTCACAAGAGAGAGACTAACACTTCATCTTTTTCTAATRTTGCTTTATACATGGTATTCACAGATTGGAAAATATTTTTTCTTTTCTTTGGCTGTGAGAAACAAGTTGTTTCTTGAGCAAAGTAGTGAATTAAACTTGGTTCCCATGCGTTTTGTGCCGCAGAAGAAGCCAGTCCCCCCTGCCGTCCGGCACCTTGCAGGCCAAGGGCAGCCGCGCTGTCGTTAGCAGAAAAGCGCGCTGAGTGGCCAAATGGCTGCTGACAAAATCTTTAATGGCTAAAATTCTGCTACTTTTCCCTCTTCGGAGGGATTTGGGTCTCTTCTCTAGCAACATCAGTTTACAAGAAACCTTAAGAAATATAATTCAGTTTGAAGCCACGGCTCCTTTTCAGGCTCGGTGGAAATTGCCCAAAGGCTTGAAACATGCCTCGACAGGCGGCTGACAGGCGCCCCGACTGCATCAGCATTGTTTTCCTAGGAAAACAAGCTAACCCAGACCCCTCCACAGGTCGTCTTCCCCAAACTTTACATTTCCTTTAAACCACCCGCCAGTCAAAACCTAGTCCCCTCTGCCTTTTTTTTTTCCCCTCTCTTTGCACAAATTGTTGCGTCTTTGACAGTTCTGAGGCCGGGTAGCAGCCCGCTCTCTTTTACAGGAAAAATCACTACTCTCCCCCAGACTTCTTAAATGCTGACTGAAGATATGCTTGCTTAGTAGTACAGCTGCTTGGTGGTTTACTTTCTGTTTGAGTTTTAGACCTCTTAGGGCATCTAGAGAGTGAAATGTGATATTATGTTATTTTAATGAAGTATCTTAATATGTATCCTTTCAGCCTTGAAGACTCAAAAACCTCAGTGTGTTTTCTATACTGTGGATATTATTTCTACACTAAAAGAAGAAAGTTTTGATATTTTAGTTAGCATTTCAATTTAATATTTTATTCTTTTCTTGCTTTGCTTTAAACTTTTCTTACCATGGGTCTGTAAATATTTTTTGCTCTGAATACAAAAGTTGCTTTTAGTAGTATGTTAAAATATAACTGACTAAATGAACTCTTCCTTGTCTCATATTAGAAGTGTTACAACCTTCTCTCTGTAAAAAGCACATTCTGTAAGAAGTTAAAAACAGTAGGAAATTAAGCTAAGAAGCAGGTGTCAGATAACTTAACTGTACTTTTCACAGTTATGAGTAATCTGCACTTCTCTTTCCTAATGCCTCTGACTGAAAAGGCTTATTTAGTGTGTGTGCTTCAAACTGTAATATAGTGCTTCATTTCCCTCATAATTTCTGAAGCTGGGAGCTAAAATAATGTTTTTTTGGGCCTTAGCACATTGCTTGATCTTGCAAAGTCTGTTTCATGGTCTGCTAGATCCTAATGGAGATTGTTGGTAATGAGATAACATTTATTTATATAAAAATAAATTTACTGCTCACTGCCTAAAACTTGCAAGCAATTGAAGTAACAGATTATTTCAAGTTTTGAATTCATTTTATTGGTGTGTAAGAAAATACTTGGAGGTCAGAATTTCAACACCCTAAGAGCACAAAAATACTATATGCTTATATTTCATTGACATACAGTCTTTGCAAACATTTAAATGAGGCTATGCATCAATGTTTCTAGTGGAGATGCATTTATCTTGGGAGCTTCTGCTTCCCAGGCCATTAAAATCAATTGGCAGCAAATGTTATACCTCATTCAGCAAAATCAGATGTTACGTGCATCTGTTAATGTAATCAACCTTAAAGCTTAACCACAGGCAAGAAGATGGGAAACTTCTATAGGTGCTCTTGAAAGGTTTGACGAATGACCTTGATATTGGATTTATTAATAGCAGTTCTAACAGAGAATCTGCAGCAAGCTTTTTGCCTAGAGCTACACTGTAAATTATTGCTGCATTGCAGATTACTGTTTAATTGTTTAAGGGAAGTGTGTGTGGGGAAATTATCATTTTAAATTCCCAAGAGATATCTACAGTACATTGGTGAAGGCCAAACTGAAAAACTAGTGTGACAAAATAGATGCTATATAAACCAAAGGGAACCAAAAGATTGTTCTTCCCCCAAAGAGCTCATTGTATGTATACATCTTCTTTGACTTTTGGGATGTGTCCTTTTTGTATGCACATGGAGCTATATTTTCAAGTGATAGTGCCTTGGATGTCCAGTTTTAGATGTTTTGAGTATGTTTTGTTTAGATGTTCTCAGTGTTTGGATGGTCAGTTGTTTCTAAAATCAGATTTCTCATCTTGGGGAACCAAAATCACATACCTTTTGCAAACATGAATTGGATTATAAACAATTAGACATACAATTTTTTTTTTTTAATCAACCCATGTATGCATTTACCATGGTGAGGCAGAGAGGAAAGAGTGATGGAAAACACCTATCTGTTGTTCACAAGGTTAATAATTGGATTATACATTGATTTTGTGTTCAATTCCATGTATACAACAGGGTGATAATGTAATGAGTCCAAGGGTTTCATGAGTTCAAGTATGAAATAGTGAAGCTGTGATTTAATTATATAGGTCATATTAAATGTGTGCACATCATGTGTGTACCAGCTGCTTTTAAAAGGGTATATTGGAGATGTAGTGGATATATTGGAGATGTTTATTAGCTCTGTTTTTTACAGATCCTTCATATCCAGAGTGCTAGAGATGATGATTAAGACTCCAACTGCAGAGGCCTCAGGCAAAGGGAACATTGTACCGAACTTTCAGAAACCTTTCCAAGTAACCTAAAATAATAGCTTTTTCACTTTTTTCACTTTTTTTTTTTTTTTTTTTTTTTTAAATACTCAGGATCTCAGGACTTTACAAGGCTATGAAGCTGCCAGTCTTTACTCCACAGGGAAGTTTACTGACAGATTTTAGTTTTACAATCAAAACATGCTAGATAGTTTAAACTATGTGGGCTGCTTTTTCATGTCAATTTATGCAAAGCACAGGCAATGTAGAAAATAGTGTTTTTAAAAGACTGCAAGAGAAAGTTTATGACAATAAGATGATGGAGCAAAAAATGGCAAGGTTTCCCACCATTAGGGGAGATGGGATTTTAGGTTTTCCAGTGGTATGCTTTATTTTCTTTTCTTGCTCTTTGTAAATGGTGTTAGGTTGAAGTTATACAGTTCTGTATTTTATTTCTGGAGAGAATATTTTTGTTTTCATTTATACCATTATGAATCTGGAATAATGAATCTGCCTTTGTTTGCAGTTAGTCCAGAATTAGATTGATAGAGAATCTAGCCACAGTATTCATTCATGAACAGGATGGAGATGAGATTTTAAAGAAGGAGATTTTAATTCATGCCCAAATATTTCTATTAAATTCACATTTAAGTTTTAGGGAAGGATTTAAAATAAAGTTTCAGGAAATAAAGGGAAAAATCCCCTTTGCTTTGCACATATGCTGCTGGGGAAGATGACTGGAGGGTACCTTGTGCTCCTTCTCTGCATTTGTAAGAAGCCAACCTCACTCTGTTTCAAGAGCAGCAGGTTGTTGTTGAGCCTGCAGGTCCAGTGCAACTTCTGCCCACCTAAAGGAAGATTGCTGCACCCACAGCTCTGTGTTCCTGCACTCTTTCTTATGTAGTGCATGCAGCTGAACTGAAAACTCCAGAGAGTAAAATATGCTTTCCAGCTCCTGGAATTCTGGAACAGCTCCGTGAACCGCTTGCAGTTGCAGTCCAGGTCGCTTCCCGCTGCTGGGGGAAAGGACAGGAGGAGGTGGGTGGCACCGGCGTAGGATGGGCGCCCGAGGACCTGGAGCCAGGTCCTGTACTCCTGGCACTGATGTTTGGCCAGAAGGTATAATTAGATACTGGCAAGTGGGTTTAATGTTATCTGTGGTTGAGGAGATGCTACTCGTTCCTCAAATAGCAGTGTGGCCTCTGTGCCCCGAGTGGCTGTCTGCCTGTCCTGTGATGGCAGGCTGCGTCTTGAAACTTGTGGCTGGCTCGCTGCCTTTTCCCCAGTGTGGCTCCTTCCACTGAGGATAGGATTTTACCCTGGCTCAAGAAAGGCAAAATTGAAGCTGCAAATCAAAGTGGTTCACCTTTTTGGAATGTAGGTTAATGCTGGTGCAGATTTATTTTGTATTTTGCATTTTTCCTTTGAATTTGTAAAAGGACCAGAGCTATTTGTTCTCCAGGCACTTCCATCAGCTAATTTAAGGCATAGAAAACTGGTGGATAAGAATTATAATCAATATAGAAAGCAAACAACTAGTAATCACCAAATACATAATTAAATAACTATGCAGGGCCAATGATTAATAATAGCAGCACTGCATCTGTTGCATGGTTGCCCTTCAGCACTTCTGAAACCCAAAGCCAAAAAGCCTTGCAGCATTTCCTAAGGATCAGAAAACTGGCTGTTAGAAGTCAGTGAGGTGAACCATAGCAAAGATGCAAAAGTAGCTTGCTCTCATTTATTCAGAGCAGGGCTGGCTTTAGGGCATTAGCAGATTCCAGCTGCCACATTGCATCTGGGGGCTAGAGGCAGCCTCTCTGCTAGGCAGATAGCAGATCTGCTAGGGCTTCTTAGGCAAAAAAAAATTACACCTCAGAAGCCTGCAGGTAGCTCATACATGCTATGAAACACTCATTGAATGTGTTCATGGTCACTTGCTCTGCTTTAGTCTCTCCATAAATTCTCTTGAGTTTCTGCCTTGTCCTGTTTCGTTCTTAAGATGAACGTATGCCCTGTCTCGAGGCTTGTAGCAAGCTCACCAAACATTAATTGCAGAGAATAATACAAGTAAAATTTAATATGTAAAATGAAGAAGAGATGTCACTGGGCTTACCAAAAACATGCATGACAGACTAAGCATATGGGATCAGCATTAAAGAAAATAACATGTACAGGAAAAAGTGTAGCAGTATCGCCGAGGTCATGAAATTATCTGCATGCCACTTGCTGAGTTTAAGCCCAGCCTCTGATAGTAATAGCTAAGACTCTCATCCATGTTGGTTGTTTTTGGAATAATAAATGACATTTATGATTTTAAGGTTTTTTTCAGTAAAGCCATCAGCATTGTGATAGCCGGCATTGCAATCAGCAACATGAACCCATCTTGCTAATATCAACAGAGAAAGAAAATCACAATTTCATATCCTTAAAGGTGAACATGTCCCATATGTTAGGTTTGAGGCATTTTAAGCAAGTGGCTGAAATATTTTTACTATCATATTAAGAGGACAGATCATGCTGAAATGTAAGACAGTGTGACATTTCTGGAAACAAAGAAGTTGCTGCATTGTTTAAAATGTTAAGTGTATATTTCATATATGACCTAGCTGTTTTTCAAAGTTACAGAAGTTCATATTTTAATCAAAATGGAAGAAAAACTGTATCTGAAAAGAGCATGTTCTAGTAACTGTGGTGCTTTCCTCTGACCATTGTATCTTTTATTGAAATGTTTTATAATTCAGGATTCTTAAGTTACATGATTTTTGTAATAGCTTAATCAATTTAAGTTGACTTTTGAGCTCCAAAAAGCATGTCATTGCTGAGAGGCAGACAGAATTACAGAGCTCCATGAGAATAGGTCTACTATGGTAAAATATTGATTAGAATGATTCCCATCTTCTGTGCGTTGCCAAGGACTGTTAGCTTGAGAGAAAGCTGTCACAAAGCTGAGGTGTAGTGCAAGTGGGGTCTGGGACTTAGGCTGCTGACCAAAACTATTCACAAAGCAAAACTGAAATGATGAGTAATTCTGTACGATATCTCTGTGTGTGAAACCCAAACTGAAGGTAATGGATAAAATTCAGAACAACAAATCTGGGACTGTTGTAATTATTGTACTGAGCTATTATTGTAAACTCTTCAGTTTAGCCTTCCAGGACACCACATACAATGATGTTTAGATAAGTTGCTCTTACTTAATTTGAAGCTGCCTGCTCATCATGGCCATGTTGTGGAGGTGAATCAGCCAAAGTCTGGTTGCACCTTAAAAGGGAGCATGCACTAGGAAGGTGAGGTGTTAGATGTCAGTAACTTCAGCGAATCTGGATGGATTTAGAGTTTTGTATGAGGTGTTGAAGCAAGGTAGCTTGACCCAATAGCCCATGATTCATGGGGGTGTGAATAGCTGAAGTAACTGAGGTAGACACGACCCCCAGGTATGCAGTGGGATTCGAATGTGTGTGCGTCTGTTCACAGAACCTGACCAAGTGGCACCCAGGAAGGACGTCCCTCTGCTGTCATTCGGATCTGGTGCTCGACTGTAATTGCATAAGGTACCTAGCATAGACTGAAGCATTTGATAAATTAGGAATATTTCTGTTTTCATGATTCTTCTACTATTAAAACTTTGTAAGCACCAGGTCAAACTCCATTCACTCTCTCCACTGCCATTTGTTTTATGATTTCTAGATTTGCTAACTAATTTTGAGGCCTTATTGTACTAGGCTAAAGAATAAGTAAACACAGCTCTTTGCACTGAAGATGACAAAGCTATAGTAGGAGAAATAAAGAGGAAAGGCTTGGCCAGGATTATTCAGGAGACTGCACTTCTGTCCAAATACACTGCAGCTTGCACTCTTGGGCTGTTTTTTAATGATGCAATAAATTCCAATTTAGGACACTCAGTACTGGAAAAATGCTATGGGCACATGGCAAAATGCTGAACCATGTAAAACCTTTTGCAGGTTCTGATATGTTTTTAAATTATTGACAAGTTAACTTTGTACCAGCCAGTTTATGCTGACTAGGTATTACCTGTCCTTTGTAGCCAGAATGAAGTTCCATAACAGTGTAAAGCCTGCATGAATTTCAGAATTTGTACTTTGGCTAATTTGACAAATGCAACTCTATGGAGTGAGGTTCAGCTCTAATTTGTACTTCTGGGTGATACAAAAACACATGAATCTAATGTTAATGATTGTGGAGGCTCAAACTCGGTGTTGACTAAGGTGAGAAAAGCCTAGCAAAATATGTGGGCTGTGATACGCTAAAATCCACTTACACACTCCTCATTAATTGGAATGATTACTAGAGAACGCTTTCAGCACTTTGTGTGTCAGTGACTCTAAACAATGGATACACTTAGTACGTTTAATTGATAATCACAGTGTTGTCTGAAAGCCTATTCCCTGTAGTTTGTAGGTGCACCTTGATGCTTGGCAGTGTGCATTTCTCATCGCTTGTCACTTGTCTGAACCACACAAGACACTTATTCTTCTGAAGTTGAATCATACCTGTAAACTGCTGCAAATAGTTTTTGGACAAGACAGAAGGTGGCATTTAAATTATCCTAAATTTCTCCCCAGATCTGTTACGTGTACGGGTCCGTCTGTCTTAATGCGGCTTTGTTAAGACATGTAGTGCTTTGTAAGATCATCATTACTGCTGATTTATAAAAGACAAACGACATTAGCAAGCCTTCCATAACTGAATGATCACTTGCAAATTGATTTTGTGTAGAAGCTGAAGTAGCTATACTGTAATTTTATGGAAATATAACTTGCTCCTCAAGTAGCATGGGAGATGGCAGAATCAAATCTAACTGTGAAGCAGAAACAGCAAAATAGTGATGGGGATAAAAGCTGTTCAGGGAAGGATGGAAAAGGGGTTTGTGAAGAAGTCACTAATATTTTGGGGGTTAAAAATAACCTGCCCTTTTTGAGCACAGGGAGGAGGGAAGGTAATATGAATGCAGGTTATGTCAGTGATTCACAAACAGTTGTATCAGTGCAACTTATGCCTGTGRCAAACTGCAGGGTGTTGCAGGAGAGGCTAGGGCTGGAACTTCTGATGTAAAAGGCAGCATATTGTGTAATTACTCTCAGAAAGTATCTACCACATTAAAGTGGGTAAAGTAGTAGCTAATGGTTTGATTTCACCAGCTCTCTGAGAAACTCTGCAAGCTCTTGGAAGACTCTGAAAGCATATTTTAAGGTGCCTGAATCCCAAATATGGAGTTGTGATCAGTGTTTAAGTAAGATCTCTGTTTAGCTTTGAAAATTTTATAGCTGTAATGGACTGGGAACTGGCTGAGGAAATGGTTACTTTGTGCATCCATGTGTATTTTAAATAGGAACGGGAATAGGAAGGGAAACAATTTGGGCTGTTTGTTGTCAGGCCAGTGTGAAATACTGATGATGTCAGGCAGTACCTTCTAGGGACATTGCATTTTCTTTCACTACTAATATACTTACCCTATAAAACTAACTACCTTGAAAAATTGGTCCTGTTCCATTTGCCCTTGTCGCTCTTCCTTCCCTGACGTAACTTAGCTACGCACTCAGGCTGCGATWGCAGGGCTGCCGTTTCTCTTCCCTCTGAAGGAAGAGGGCTAAGAATGTTCTCCAAGACGCGACCGAGTGGGCTCCCATGCAGAAAAGATAAGGGCCTGGTTGCATCCATGCTCTGTTTTGAGGAACAAGTCATCTTGGCAAATAAAATAAGCCTTCCTGAAGTAAGATCTTAGAGAACAAGACACAGTGAGTTGTTAGAGCTCGTGGTACATAGCTGCAGGGCAGAGGAAGTTGAGAAGTTGCTGCCTTTGGGTCCTCCTAACTGCTGCTAAATTTCCTATGTTTATCAAAATTTACTAGAAGTGAGAGGTTGCCAATTTTGATAGAAATAGCTGGAAACATGAAGTGAAGGGTGAGAAGACAGTAACACAGAGTTGTTATAATGACTAATAAAATCAGAGTGAAGGCTGCATGACATTGATGCTTGTACAATAAACACCAGTGGGTCAAAATCTGAACACTACTAGACCCCAGGAAATTGCARTTATATTTAGCAGAAAAAATAAAGCCTGAAACTTGCCTGTCAAGTTGTATTTCTCTTACTTATGTTTACTTTTTCTGCATTGTCTCTTCATTTTTTCCTTTTCTCTGCATTTCCTCCTGTGTGAACCTTGACAAGATAGACCAATATTCTTACACTGGTGCATTAGGTTAGAATGAGAAATTAGAAAAGCATTTTATGAAAATGGCTGTCTATGCAACTTTTTTGGTGTTCTTATATACCTTTATCCAAAACCTGGATACTGGTAACCTCCCCATCCCATCCGGTCTTAGCTCATAACTTCATCTTCAGTTTTTCCTCTGGGCCACAGTACCTGTATTTCTATAGCTGTTCTTCCTCTCCTTTCTTGTGCCTTCTCTTTCGCACTTACTCTTTTGTGAAAGAATAACAAGCAGAGCTCTTCTGCCCATACAGTTCATATTCCTGGGTTGCCCTGCATGTGTCTTTGATGTGTATCATTCTTTTGTTATGGCAGTCCCTATTGTTTCAGCCATCTGCTTYTATAAAGGAACTCTTTTTTTTTTCTTTTGATGGAATAAATTACTTAGAACTTGGACAAAGTAATGTATGTGAAAGAAAATCAAGCACTTAACATGCAGTTTTACTTGTTCAAGCAGCAAATATTTGGGGGTTTTGGGTTTAATTTTTTTACTAGACCAGTCTTGAATATAACAAGCAAAATGCTGAAGCAACAGAGAATGCAGTACAGGGCTGCCAAATGAATAAGWGCATTTGCTAAAAGTTACTTCTTCATGCCACTGCCTGCTTGTGTGCCCACCATACTTTTTAGGAAAACAGATCTGTTCACAGTGGCTTTGAAGCACATACTTCAGTGATCTGTTTTTTAAATTACACTAAATTATATAAAGTACACATGGATTTGGAGCATAAGATATCTTTTTGAGATTTTAGCCTAAAATAAACAAGACTAAGTCCCAGAAGGAAGAAAACCCACATTCCTTTTCTACATATTAGGCATAGGATTCTACTGCAGCCAAGTCTTCCCCTCTCAGTAAAAACCCCTGCGGTGAGTTGCAAATATCTTCCTCACCCCCCACCTGCTCTGCTAATATGATTTCAGTGATTTGGAGAACTTGGAATTCATACTCCTCATTTCAATTTCAAGTTGATAAAAATATTTCTTACTTGTGGTGGAATGGCACAGGCCTGCGGGCTGGGAGATCTGAACATGTCTTTATTGCCTCTCATAGGCAAAAGAAATCACTTTCACATTAGACATTTTCTTTAGGAAGGAACTGGATTTCAAGTCAAAATGATATTTGCAGAAATTTCTGTCCTTGGAACAGGCATTTGAGGCTATCTTTGCTTGTCTGAGTAATGAACCATGAGTTATACCAGGGACTAAGTACAAAGTTTTGCTGAAGAGGTTTGGGATTAATCACATGCTTGCAGCTGAGCATGTTTACTTGCTTTGCAGTGTTGCTGATCAAGGATCATCCCATGCCAATACTTACATTTTATGATAAAAAAATGAGTACACAATAGTTCTACCTCTCCTTTCAGGCTTTTCCCAGTTAGCCAATAACTACTTCAGAATCCTTATCAATTTAATGAATCTCCTTCTCATATAAAGCAGGCTTTTATTAGAAAGCTGTAGTCATATGTCTTTTCTTACTCAAGGCTGATGATTCTGCAAGTATAGACAAGATGAATGTGTGTCATTCTCTCTGCGATTCTGCGCATTCTTTGTCTCCCAGCTCCCTCACTTCTAGGTTGGACACTTGCTTAATCAGAACAGTACTGCCAGTCACATTTAGTCATTCTTGGAGACATAACCTTGGCTAGTAATTAATTATGCTCTGAATTTGTTAATGAACTCAGCTTCAGGACATCTTTATATATATTCCTCTCTTGTATCATATACTGTACCTATGCCCTAGTCAAACATGAATGATTATCTTTTGTAGGCAGATATTCRTGGCATGCTTGAAAAGGAGATGGCTGAGGTCTTTGAAGCTGTGATGCTGTAAGGTAAGGATCCCTGTTGGCTTCTGGAGTTTGTGGCAAATTGTCTGATAGAACTGCTCAGAGGCTTGTAGCATCAATGCTTTCTGTGCTTTTTATCACTGAATCTCTAAATATTGCGTAACAGAAACATTTTTCTCCGCATTTTTCAGAAGAGCAAACTGAAGAATAGCAGTGATGTAATTTGCAATAGAGTGCAGGAACTGGACTGGAGTAGCAACTTTCTGGCTATCCCAAGCCAGGAATTCGCACTTCAGTCCTCATTCCTTCTTTATTCAGTGGAGGAATTCAACTGCACCTCCTCYTTCCAGGCATTGCTTGTTGTGCTTACTGGTGTGTCGGTGCGGAGGAAGGAGCACTAAAGCAATCGGGCAGCAGCTGCTTTTCTTCTAACTGCAAGCAGACAAGAAGGCTTCACAAGAGGGTTAATACCTTTTTATTCTTCTGTGGGAGTTTCTCAGGTTCCAGCCTATAAATATAAACATTAATTAGGAAAATGGAAGATTTTCTTATTGATAAGCCATGAAATTAAATGCTCCTTTGATCTTCTTTGGAAAGGATCATATATGTAGGCTTTTCTGTTCAGGGAAAATGGAGAATTAGTTGCATTAAACATCCAGAAAACAAAGCAATAGCCATGACCATTTTCCTAGGGAATAATGGTGTCACATTATGCTTTATCAGTATAATTTATCTGTGCATTGTGTGGAAAAATAAATCCATTCAAAGGCTTTCAATTGTGAGGAATAATTAAATAGATGAATAGTGCCATTACTAAAAGTAATCAACAGAGGTGTTTTTTTCTTTTTTCTTTTTGTCAGTTATGGCCAGATCCCAAACCTGTTGAAGTCAGTGAAATGCCTCACATTGATTTCAGCTGGCTGTCAGTGAGGTTTCGCATTGTCTCTCCCCATATAGTCTGGAGCATTCTGCATGAAGGCTGCTGTGTACTTTTTCTCTGTCTTCTCATATAGCAGATAAAATACTCGGAATGATGAACTAAGAAGGTTAAAATCAAATATTAAACATAACTTAAAGCCAGATTTTAAATGTATTTAGATGCCTAAAGATCAGATAAAGCACCTACTGGGCTTTTCAAAATCATGCAGGATTACAGGTTTGTGCATTGAAATCTGGCTGTACACTCAAATTCTGGCTCCTAGGTAAATGCCCATATGATTTTAAAAGGTTATTGAGTCATTAAGACACTGAGGTGCCTTTAGAAGTTACCCAGAAAACCAACTTCTAGAATCTTTTTTAGATTATCAGTAACTGCAATTTAGAGACTTTATTCAAACTAGGACTCCAGTCTCAGCAATGTGGTCAGTGGTCAGCAGTGATTTTGGGATATATAGCTATAAAGTGATATGACTTATAAATTATTCAAAACAAATTTTGTTCTATTTTGTTAAATACAGTTATGCTAAATGAATTATGTTTTAAGAAAAGGGTAAACAAAACATTCAAAGTCTTGGAAAAAGACTGTAAAAACATATTAACAATAAAGATGCTAGAGCCATAATATAATAGAAGACCTGAGCCAGAATAAATTATTGCTTCGCTCCTTCACAGTAATTTTGACTCTGTGGTACTCATGGTAATGAAAAAATATCTATAAAGTAACTGAGAAGTTATTTAAATCCAAATTCTAACTTGCTTCAGAAAATGTCCCTGAAAAATCTATAAACTTTAACAAGCAAGCAAAAAAGATGATTTTTCTTATGTCTGAGGTGGTATTTGAAGGTTTCTTTAAGCACTTCATTGGCTGATTTGRAATCTGTGAAGCCTGAGTGTGTGTGTGTGTAATACAATGCTTCTATTTGTGGAAGCTGTGTTTATATGTTATCAGATATTCCCAAAAGGCTCCTGGGTATAAAGTCTAAAGTTAAATAGTGAGTCAATGTAAAAGCAATTTAATGCTTTTAAAACTGTGGGATGAAGAACAAAAGTTGTCAAATGGTCAAGATAAATACAGCTTTCTTTTGATTGTCTTTTTAGGCACATTCTAGGGCTTTTGTACACCGTCTTCAACCCATAATTTATGAGATGCAGACTTCATCTTCCAYTGTTGACCTATGCAACTAAAATATCTTTGCTTTCAGACAGTGTTTGGAATTTATTGTAGTCAAATTAATGACTTAGGCAACATTAAAGACTCTACAGCATTAAAATACTTTGTACATGAAGAACACTCTATTAGTCTGTACAGCTTGTATTTAAGACTTCTGAACTGACTTTATTCTCAGGAGAAACTGTTTTACGATGGAAACCTGATTTTCAGTAACCAGTAACCACAACCTTTGTGTATCTAGCAAACCTAGCATACATAATGCAATATAATATACAAAGCATCTAAAGATGGACGCACGCATACAATGCCAGGCATATGAAATTACATACACCTAGCCTATTGTACTCAGACATCGCTGAAAGTACAATCACTCACTGCAAAAACCTGATCGATGAAACAGAGGCCCTTTGCCACCATCTCTTGCTTCAAGTGTATTCATTTTATATGTATAATCTTAAGGAGAGGGGGGGGAAAAAAAAGGCAAGAGTTGGGAACAGCATGGTACCCACAGCTACCCACAAATAGCAGCTTGTAAACTGTAAAAGATAGTTAAAGGAGTTGAAGTCTGTTTTGATGTTACCTGTTAGGGTTCATTGGCAATAACTGTGGATAAGAAACAAAGTTGCTGGAGAAGTGAATACAAATCACCTTCACTACAAAACGCTAGACTTTAGACCTCAGAGGTAAGGAATTTTATGCTGATTTCTTTCTTTCTCTCTCTCTGTTTTCATTGTCCTTTTTCTTTCCTTTTTGGAAAGGAAGGTGAGAGGAGACCACATTCAGTAAATGTAGAACTAAGTTTGCAGTGACTATTAGCTGTAAAAAAGCAACCAGCTCGAGTCCCATGCTGGCAWATGTGTATTGTATGTTTTATTTTAGTCAGTATAAACAACTAGCTGGTCAAGTTCATTAAAAATAGGTCTAAAACCTCACATAAACCTATTTCTCAGAAGTAGAATTTTAAATGTATAAAGAATCCTGCTGAAATCTTGATCATTTTTAGCAGCTGAACAGCTGTTGACTGATGGATGCTGGAAGCTCTGTGATGAATAGTAAATGGCTTGGATTAAGAACTGGCTAAAAAATTACAAGGTATGAGGAAAAATAAACAGCCAAGTGTTCATTAAGCTTCGATATAGCTACCAGCAACATTTGCAGGCTTTTAGTTGGGGGATATAAAAAGTGGTGAAAGTTACCCAGAGATGGAGTATTTTGGCTGAACAAATCTGAGGCTTTACTCTTATAAAAATCTGAGTACTAAAATCCATATCTGATTTTCATCCACAATCAAGCAACAGAGATGTAAATGCCTTTTGCCTGCTCTGTATCCATTACGTCTGAGGAAACAAAGAAAGGCCAGTCTTGTGGAAAGTCACCAGGCAAACTATGGAGATGGACTTGTAATTAAAGCGCAGTAATCTCTCTGCTCTCTTAATCAGCCCAGGCCAGGTGATGTAGTTCCTGTAATGCGTCTCTTTCCTAACTGGGGCACAAGAGAAAAACAACATTTTCTTTTAGCAGTAGCTGGTAGTATTGATGCTTGTGGCTGCACTGCAGTTATCTTTAGAATTTGTAGCAGAAGTGACCTACCTAATTTCCCAGGCATCCTTTCCTTAAGGCTAGGTAGATCTGGATGTCTCTGAAATAAAATAATCATGTATGTTATCTAATTCTGCAGGTAGCCGAAATGAGGAAGGGTACTAAATTTCTACCTCACAGTGTAGTCTCCTTTATGTAGATTGAACTACGTCCACAGGAACGACAGAGCGCTACAATGCGATGCAGCTATTGCTCAGCTGTATGAAGCAACGTTACATAATATTTAGAACTGCAAGTGAAATATCTAGTTAAAATTTTAGAGGAAAAGCTTACTTCAAATATAGCTTACTTAGACTTAACTAAACTTTGATTTTCATTGGGAAAAAAGTGCTCTAAAATTTTAATAACCTCAGAGGTTGAGGACTTAGATTTTACGGTAGCAAGATGCTGACTGAGCCTTTCCTCAGGGCCATTTCAAAGGCAAAAGCACAACTGCTTTGATCAGAGACATTTTCCTAATTACATCTTGGTTCTAGAAAAGTCTGTATGGTCTTGATAACTGCAATAGGCCAATCTTACCCTTTCATTCCTCCATCATATATTCTGCAGCAAGAAATATGAAATAATCACTTTCCATGTATTAATCTTATGATAAATGATCTCCTACATTGCATGACCTTGCTTCTGATCTCTGATTAGAAGAATAAGATTGTTAGTATATTGGTGGAAAGCCTTCCATTCCTGGCATTCTGGCAGAAAACTGAGGAAAGGAAAATCGGGCCTTCCTAGGTAGTGCGTACCCAGGTCAATCACTGCAGACTTTTGAAACTTGTAAATTGTGGAACATATTTTTGTTTCACTTAATCAAAAACTATACTCAGGTCTCATAGGTCATGGCCATACTCACCAAAACTGTATTTGAACACACAGACAATTACAAATACATTAATACGTCAGGAAGGAGAAGCTGAAGCCTTCTGTCTGAAAGAAGAACAAAAGCCTATCACTGTAATTTAGTGCTCCATACTGGAACTAAAAACCTGCCAAGGGGCTGCCTGCTTTTATAATSCTTACAAAAAAACACAAAATACTCCACGCTTTGGGACTGTGTGTTAGGTTGAAGGAGATGCTGTAAAACACACAGTCAAACTGCTGGTCTCCTCCTTAGTACTGGTCTGCTGCAGATGAGACTACTCCCAATAAAACACTTGAGAGAAACTGGACGGGACCTGAACCGTGMCAGCTACACCAGAGCAGAAAGGATGGATGCAGCACAGATCCTCACATAATAATGAGGATCCACTAATTTGCTTGCAGGTAGTAGCCAGTGTGTCTGTCCAGGATGCCGTCTGTTCTGATGACCATTGCCCGGACTGACACAGGACCTTGTCATTACAGTCTCTGCCCTAGCCTGTTACTGCTCTACTGTGTTTCTTCTTTTCCTTGTTTTTCATTTCTTCCTTTTTTAATTCTATTCTAATCTTCTCTCTTCTATTTTCTTCAGTCTTTACACTATCATGTATTTTTTGCTGCTCCCTATCTCTGTGAAGTCTTTCTAACTTGCCATCTTTCCCAGTCCTTCCCAACTCTTTTCTTCTGAATTACACCACTCTTTCCTCAGTGGTAAAGCTATGGAAAACATAGGAGGAGTGTTTCTCATGCATGGTGTTAAATTACTCAAGGCAATTGTGCAATTACAGAAGAAGCTTCTTTAGTCAGGGCTAGAAACTGCATATTCAAAGTGTTTTGCTGTCAGGCTGTACCAAAAGCCTCTACTGTTTGCATGGGAACTGAATTTTGGAGGGTTTGCAGCCTAGCCAAATTTGGGAGTTTTTTCACACCCTGACACTGAGTGATACCTTCAGTCTTCCAAATTTTAATTTTCTACTTGGTAGCCTGAAAGTGTTAAAAATTTTAAATGAAAGTCTCCCTGTGTGTTTTTTTTTCTCTTGGATGGTAAAACATGAATCTCTTATCCATCATTCTTGAAATTGGCTCATCTGTTTAAGCCGATACCAAAATCTTTCAGCCTGAGGCAGGCATCCAGCATAGGAAAGTTCTAGGAGTGGTTAATGCTGAGAAAGTTACAAACAATTAAAAATGGGTCTTATCTTGGAAAGCTTTGAATATGCTTACTGTAAGAGGTACTATCAGCTCCATGTATATGAGACAGGACAGAGAGCCTGGCTTTCTTCAGAGGTACATTAGCAAAGACCTGTTCATCTCCTTAGGCAGTTCACATGTACGCCATTTCTGGGCACATTTCCAAACAGAGTGGAGTAAATGCTACTCCACAAGCCATGACAGGATTGAACAACTTGCTCTGTAGCCCCTGTGCTCTCCAAGCAATGTGCAAAATTGGTAGGCAGAGACTGTGGCTTATAGCCTCTTTCCATATCCCAGAGGTTACCATCTCCAGGTGCTCATCGCCACCTCTCTGCTGGAGCTCATCACTGGAGTTGGTTTGCCATGGGCAGATATGAGTAGCTGGGTTACATCAGTTAGCTCACTGGTATAACAAAAGTGAAGGCAAAAGAAAAAAAAAAACTGGAGAAAGTTAGGATTTCTTCCTTTCTGGAAGGATATCAGCATAGCTACTGCACCTTAATGTAAAGGCTAACTTTTTACTACTTTGTCTTACTGAAATTCTACTCAAGGAAATGTTAATGTTACTCAGTTCATCCACAGGTGCTAGTGGATTAGGTACTACACTGTTCTTAACATCAGATCTCCAGCACCAAGTTAATAGGAGCCAATGGTTTTCTGATTAGCCCTATATCCTTTTGCCTTCACCTAAGTGTAATGTTTCTCCCTAGTAACAGTACTGTATTCTTTCAGGAATGTGGCCTGGCTACAGTTGGCTACAGTCATTTTTGTGGTATGTCTACAGTTTACAAGCAGTGCACAAGCTCTTCCTGCAAGAACAACAGAAACCCTGTTTGCCTCTTTGTTTTGCTTTGAACTTAGTGACATCATCTTTAAGATCACTTAGTTCACTGTTTTAACTTTTTATGTGGATAAGTGTAATTTCTACTTTTGTGGCATGAACAATTTTCAGGCTTTTAATATCCCTAATCTGAGTAAAAATAGTTTCTAGAAAGGGATGAGTATGGTATGTCATCCTGGACTTAAGATGACTACATACTAGAACATTTTTACATTCTAGAAGTGGGTCTCTTGAGAGGAAACTCCCAAGCTCAAATGAAATCTGTTTATGCTACATCTATAAAAGACGATGTTAACAATGACTGTGCGGGGTTCTCATTTATTTTGTGATGGAATTTTATCAAGTGTGCTCTGCTTATGTATAAAAATCTTTTTCTGCTCCCTGTTAGCCCTGTAAACTTCACCTAACATCTGAAAGTCAAGCTGAGTGCTTTCCTTTTTAACCCTATCACTGTTAGTAAGAACACCACAGGCTAAATCATGCCCTTCTCTAAATTGCTTGACCCCCTTTTTTTTTTACTTAAAAGACAACGTTGGATAAACTTGTCCAAATCTATTAGCTTTCAGCAGGATTTGCACAGGTGTAACTAAGGATAGTCTGGCCCAAAGCAGTTTATACTACTGCAGGTGACACCACATGAAAATGTGCATAATCAACATGTGACCTGAACACCTCTGTTTTTTACTGTTCTTTACTGAGTAGAAGTTCATTTTCCAGTATCACAAAATGATATTCTTGTCACTGTGCTTCAGCTGAAGTAAAAGAAGTAACACGAACAGAATAAATATTCAGTCATGGTAATCAGAAGGATGCTTTTCCTCTTCTAGATCAATCCTCTGCCAGTGGAAGATTGCTATATACTAGCTTCAGTGTTTTGGCTAGCCAGTTTTAAATGCTCCACACTAAAGAGCATTCATTGTTGCTATTTACAGATTACTTCATGCTAATAGCTTCCACCTTCTGGGGAATTTGCAGCTTYGCTATTCTTTAACTTTACACTAGTTAAACCTGCCTTATGCCACAGGGTGTAATGAACTAAAGCAACTTCATTCTCTATTCTCAGCTCAGATTACAGTGAACAGCACAGTGGTTTGGTGTCCCTGGGTGCTTACAGGAATCAAACTCCTTTAAAAGGTATGGAGCCCCTGCTAGCTATATTTGGCTATGTTTTATTCTCTTTAATCCCATTTAGCGCATCACTTAAAATACATCTTGCTGAGAAAATGACTTTTGATCCAAGACTGGCTTAGCAGCTTTTGGGACTGCCTAACTGGGCAGCTTGAGACGTGTTTTGAGTTAAACCCAAGTGATGAAATAAGGCTATGGGTGCCTGAATTCATACCTGAGAAATAATGACTATTTCAAATACAATTACCATTCAAGGGCTGGTTTATCACCTGCAGATTGGGATGGGAGAAGGGGAGGAGGGTGGCAAATCATGCAGCAGAATCAGCTGTGCTGGAGGTTAACACCTGTGTGACCAGGGCAGCTGTGTAGCTGATTTCTGCTAAAAGCATCTTGGGAGAGGAGGTGCAAATTCTGCTTGCTGCTTGGATGGCTCTGCTATTGGGGGCTGCCTGCAGAGAGGCTGCCTCCTGTTTTGTCCTGGCTCTGCTTCTCTTTGGCTGGATAAGAGTAATAAATCAGGTATGGTGGAGTTGCAAGGTGAGAGACTGAGACTGATTTTTCCTTTTGCCATTGCCGGATGTGCCCCCTGCGTATTTAATGCTTTGGGGTGAAGTCCTTGAGGCATTATCGGCTAACACAAAGCACTGGCAGCATGTTGGCTTTGGCCTCCCCAGGTCAGGGTCTGCCTGGGCCTCTCCCCTGCTTGTCCGAGGTTTGCTCCAGAGGTAGGCAAGTACATTTGCAACTGCCTCTTTTCCTCTGTTTTTTTTTTTTTCTAGGTAAGTGGTTGTGACAGTAGTTTAAAGATGCTGTCTGAACCTCAGCAGAGACCTAACCAGCTGCTTCCATCTGGGCCGTGTGCCCCTTTTTGCTTATGCCAGCTTCAGTGCAGGGAAGTGTTGCAGGTGCTTTCTGCCACTGCAGCTTTCTTAGTTCTAGAGGGAGGGTCTCTGCTAGAGCATAACCCTAGACCTGAGGTGAATCTTATTACTAAGGTCTACATTAATCTCTGTGAAARGCGTGTGGTATACCTCAGTACATTTCTACTGGGTCCAAGTGAATTATTTTTCCTATGGATGGTAATCTGCTTTAAGTATAGCAAGCAGCTACACAGCACATGAAGAGACAAGCAGAAACTTATGCCAGCATGCTTCAGCTATATATTAGTGGGAGAGTTTTTACAAAAGAGCCAGTTCAGCAAACAGGAAAGAAATAATGTTTTGTCAATCCTGCACTGGATCTGTCTACTCTTATTATATAAATGAGGTTGCCTAAGTAATAAATCAGAAGCAAGTAAATTGTATAATGGCAAGGAGTCAGTCGGTCATTTCTAATCATCACGTTATACTTGACAATATCTTTAGAAACAGCTTCTGTTAGGAAGGGGTGAAGGGAGGTTTCCCTAGCACAGTATCTACCAGCTGCTGTGCTTTTAGAGGTCTGATAAGGATAAGTTGCTACAGTGTTTAAAAGATAAACATCTGTTTTTTGGTTTTTGTTTTTTTTGAAAAAAGGGAACAAGTAAATCTGCCCAACATAGTGGTTAGTTAAAGAGTGATTTGGGAACAAAGCATGTGTTAGAAAACCATTTGTTAGGCTTCACAAAAGCAGAAAATCAATTTGTTTGCCTCCTGCAAGGGTGGCTGTTATCTGTGGTTTGCGTACTTAGTGCCCATGTCACTCTGTCATGTGGCTTTTTCTGTGGCCTCTTGGTTAAAGGTATTCTCTTCTTTAATGAAATTTAGTTTATTTGCCAAAATGATCCCAAAGTCATCTATTATTTAAAATACACACTAAATCAAATTCTGTTTTATGTTAAAGTAGATTGAGTTCATTCCACCAGTGTAAATAGGCTACTAGTGAGTCTGCTTTATGGACTCTATAGAGAAATGAAGCTCACTAAATCCAAAAGGCATATGTTCCTTTTGTCTTTTTTTCTCTACTTCTCCCTTCATCTCCTTTCTCATGGTATCCCTCCTGTTTGGAATAATATCCTAATTAGTATACTTCAAATCTCCTCTTTCTTCTTCAAAAACAATCTTGAAAACCCATCTGCTCTGCAAACATTTCTAGTTATAATAGTGACATACCCTTTCTAAAATCATTGTCTCATAAGAATTTTAGCTCTTTTTGCAAGGATATGTTTATGATTTTTACCTTTGGTAAAATGCTGTAAAAAATTTTATTAAATTGTGTGGAAAAAGAATAATTTCCCTTCCCACTGAAATGGGGTAACTTCAAGGGATAAACTACAACAAGTATTTAATAGAGCCCAGCAATACTGAAAAATCTGTACAGCTCAGATCAACATTAAACAGGAAAAGAGGCTTAAACAGACATAATAAAATTAAAATTTGTTTTTGAAATGGGATGAACCTTCTGATTATTAAATTAAATTTCATTGGAATTTAACCAAGTAGCTTTAAATGTAAAGGTAGGTGAAACTCTAGTGTCTTTGAAGCTAATTGCTCTTAATGGCTTTGCTATGGTCAGGATCTCATCCAGCAGCAAGCTCTTGCCTGGAGGTTTCCTTCCCATGGCCTGACCTGGGCACAGCTGATGCCCCATCTGTGACGCTGCAGCCTTATTGTGAGTAAGTGGGTGGTTCAACTGGGACGTTGGGTCTGGAGCAATTTAGAAGTTAGACTATGAAATATAAGGAAAATGCAGTCTGAATAAAGAGCTTTTCCTTGTTGGTATTACAAGGATTGTGTGACCTCACTGTACCACTATATGAGATTGAGTGAGAACAAATCATAATGCTGTATATGGATACAGAATTTTTAAYAGGAAAGGAGAAAGAAGCAAATTCATTGTGACAATGTTACTGGAATACGTACCAATACTGAGTTAGGAAAACCAGATAACTACGTTCTGCCTTGCTTTTGCTTATTGATCTTATTGAAATGAGCTGCCTGTTTTCATATTAATTCACCTCCTCTTCAGGAATATGCCTAATGAAGCCTACAGGAATCTCAAGGTTTATTGGAGAATACAAGACTCCTGTTTTGTTTCAGGTAAACAGAAAATTGGAGCAGGAAAAGAGAAAATAGTCCTTCTGCATATCAAACTGATTTTAAAAAATAAAACCCCAAGGCAAATATGTATTTTTGGTGATTAACCCTCTGTATGATCTGTGACAGCTTATCTCACAAGCTAATTCTGCAATGAGTGCGCTGGCATCTAGATTGGCAAATTTAACCTGAGCATGCATTATTTTTTGATTTTGCAGTAAAAGCTGAATCAGCAACTGCACAGATAGAAAGGCAGCATGAACACTTTGGCATATTTTATCAACACCAATGAACTGGTTGCAAAAGCATCACTATCTTCTTGGAGTGACTTATTTGTCACCATCAATTAGCCGCTTTTGTGTCGCTCTCCCGTGCTGAACCTTGTGGTGCAGATGGGCAGCTGTGGAGCTGGGGACCCTGCCTGASCTCCCCGTTTGGACCGCGGTTAGTGCCGGGGGATGCGTATGGCTCCAGGGTGCTCTTTGATGCCATCCCAACCAAAATTGCGGGTAGTTATATAAGCAAACAGATTCTGTAGCTTATTTGTGAATTCTACAGTACTAATTTTGACTTTTCAGAATTTGATAACTCTCTGGCTGAGAAAGAAAAACGAATATTGCAAGAAATCCTTGGTTAAGTGTATGTTTATGCAAAACTGTGCGGATCACAGATCCATGTCATTGTCAGTCAGCTCTAAGAAAACAAGTATTTTTAACTCAAGCTGGCTAACTATTTATACAGGTTTGCCTATCTTCAGCTGTTTGGCCTGTCCCCAAATCCCTAAAGAATATTGCTTGTTTTCCCTGCGCCACTATCTGTACTGCATTGTGGTCAACATTTACTAATGGAGTGCTTTTAAGAAATACAGCGTAGACACGTTTTCTCACTCTTCCCATTTGCTCCTTCTTGCGGCCTTTCCTGGTTGCTGCTCTTCGTTCCTGGCTTGGCTGCAGCTGCGTGGTCCTGCCTGGGCTGCTGCAGGACAACCCCCCCCGCCCCCCCAAACCGGCCTTGCAGCGCAATACCGGGAGCTGAGGTTTTACTTTAACCTTGCTCTTCCTCTAGAAAATGCCCTTTCCAGGTGCGCGGATGCTGTGGTGAAGAGCGTTGCGTAACGACACAGAAAATGGCAAAAACAAATGGCCTAAAACAATTGCCTAGGAAGTTAACGGGGCCCAGACGTGGCCCCGTGAGGACGGCTGCGCTGTGCACGCGGGACTCCTGCCGAGCGCTGCTGGGGGTTTGGTCTAATATCTCTCTGCCCGGGGGAGTGCAGCCGCCCCCACTTGCCCTGTACGCCCACCAAACTGGGGAGGGTGGTGATGGCGGGGGGGACTGTCGCATTTCCAGGGGCCTGGCGGGGCAGGGGCAAGTGGTGGCGGCGGCTCTGGGGGCACAGGCTGGGCCTGCCACACRGCCGGAGGGACACGCCTGAGGCGGGTGCGAGGGGGGGCCCTGCAGGCCTCAGCAGCCCTGCCTGGCTCGGCCCCGAGCTGCGTCCCCGGGCCGGGGTCAGTGCAAGATGGCCGTTGCCGYGCTGCCTCGTGAAGTGAAGCGCAGCGCTGCTGTGACTGATGSCGCCCAGCGCAGAGCTGAGCGCAGACCTGGGCTGGGCGCGTGGCTGCTGGCGAGGGGCAGGGCTGGGGCGGCCTGCTG
Organism: Apteryx rowi; assembly: GCF_003343035.1. Lineage (NCBI taxonomy): Eukaryota > Metazoa > Chordata > Aves > Apterygiformes > Apterygidae > Apteryx > Apteryx rowi. The sequence continues at coordinate 2,241,382 of NW_020450983.1, forward strand.
AAATCCTTCGGCAGCGATGACGGGAGAAAGCTGGCGGCGCTGGGAGAGGCCTCCCTTGTCCCCAGTGCCCTGTGCGAGGCAGTGGGCAGCTGTCCGTCCGGCTATCTGTCCATAGCTGTTTATGTGAGCAGCTCGCAGGAGGAAGTAAGCTTGAGATTATTGCAGCTCTCCTTTTGGAGCTGTCCTTCAGAAAGTTTTAAAAAAGACATTTAATGTACAAAACACATATGTTGTGTAGATGAAAGCAGCATCAAAACTGTGCCAGGAGTGCCTCRCAGCGGGCACCAGGAGGGCAGTATGTCCTGCCGGCATGCCTGGGGTCTGCCGCCCGGCCGCGCTAGCCTCCTGCCTTAGTGCCTTGCTGACACGGCTCTCTTTCCTTAAATTAAAAAAATATATATATTTTGTGCTGCTTCTGCCTAATACCCTTGCTAAAACCAAGAATCCTAAAGCCACGCCCTGAAACCCAAGCGGAGATGCGGGGCGAAGGGGTGCCTTAGCTGGAGCTGCTTCGCTTCCTGTGCGTGTGCCGTGCAGGCTGGGGGCTTCGTAGCCAGCTCTCAGGAAAAAATACCCTGAAGAACGGTATTTTCCTCAGGCATCATTACAGAATATATATGTAACTTAAACTTAACCCCTCAATGCTTTCATAAGATTCAAATTTTTATACATTTTGTCAAAAAATGAGCGTACTTTCTTGGGTGAAAAAAAGATGATGCCTCTTATTTTTAGTTTCAAGTGAAAACAGTAATTTTCTTTGTTTTGCTATCATGTCAAAATGTTTGTTAGTATATCTAATTACTTTGTTCTCTGTTTATATATACATGTGGCATTTCCAGTCTGGATTTTGTTTTCAAACTTGTGTCTGTACGTTTTTGATATAAAAACATAGAGTATATCAGGTTACACTTAATTATTTCATTTTATATCAGATAAACCCATTTGAGACATAGTTTGATGTAACTGCCTGACATAAAATGTTAGGACTACTATTGAGTAGAAGCACATGACTCCTCCAGGTAAAGTAAAGGAGAATAGAAGATACTTGATTATATTCTACCCGAATGACTGCTGAGATCACCAGAGACATGATTTTATTACTTAATATTGACTTATGGTCCTTCTATTTTGGTTATGGGTGCTGCGTTGCAAGTAAGACTCTTATACTTCAAATTCTGAGTTCAGATCCTTGTTAGTAATCTCTCCAGACTCCAGTTTTGGATTTATTTATTTTTTTTCTTAAGGCAATCTTGTACGGAATTTGTCCAAAGAATATTGGTGACAGCAAGAAAACTCTCTCTCCTTCTGTTGAAAAATGCCATAGAGTCCTGAGCAGCCAAAACACACGTGGCAGCCTTCTCTCTTGGAAACCTCTAAAACAGCACTGGAATAACTGAAGCTTTTTTTTTTTTTTTTTTTTTTAATCGCAGGCTGAGAATCATGCCAGTAAATCTTAGGAGGAATCTTTCTGCCTGCCGTCATGCATCACATGGGAAGGTAACTCCTGCACCATGCCTGTAGCTAAAACAATCACTGATCTCTAATCTTCAATTTTTGGTTTGAAGACATGGTAAATGTTGGAAGCCTGTCACATGTCTTGACAAGCTGTTATAAAGTTTAATTACATGCTACTTTATTGCCTTAAAAGTCCATTTCATATTCTGGTTGAAAATTTTCAGCTGCTGTGGCAAAGGGGCACATCCCTATATATAACACAGTCCAGTGGGAGCTCCTGCGGCTGGAGTTCGTTGTGTGAATCCACTTCCTCTAGGGCTGAAGTCAGGTAGGAGACATGTGAGAGGCTTGCAGTGGGGAATATGAATCTGGTGAGAAAGATGAGATGGGAGAAGTTGCAAGAGGAAGAGYGGAGGGGGAAAAGAATAAGAAGCAGGAAGTGTTGGATTCAGGATGAGCCCTTTGCATGATATTTCTCCATTTTAATTTGTTTTGAATTTGTTTTGCGTGCTTTTGTGGAAACACTCTTGATCAGTCTGTGTCTGGATTCCAGGGGATCAACCTGTTTCTGATGCTAAGATCTAACACACCACAGACTGGAGCTCTGTGAACTCTGCCATTTAAATCAGACTAGCAGAGCGTCTGAACAGCTCGAATACTGCACGAGCTAGAGTTTGTTATGAACTGACAGTTGTGATAATCTATAGCAGCTCTCTGCAGTGTGCTAGGACACAAACTCCTCTGCCAAATGACACATTTTCCTGTTCGCAAATAGTCTGGAAAGGAGTTTCTAGAGAACAGAAATAAGAAACTACAGCCAAAAAAGCAAACCACTTGCATTCAACCTAGTTACCTGAAAATTATACTGAAACTGCTACTGTTGTCTGAGATGGTTGTGGAGTTATAGTAGTTGCATAATGCTGCTCAGGTGATGTGCCTGTGCAGGGCAGACATAGGCAGGATGCCTTAGGGACAGCTGAGGGGGAACGTCACCTTCAGCAGATGAAGCGTGTACCGTACCTCCTTCCTTGCTGGTGGTTGGTGTGCCTGGAGCGCACGGTGCTTTGCCGCTTGTTGTGCAGGGCTGCATCAGCTCGCCCAGCAGCAGCTCTTCAGCTTACTGGCCAGAGCCTGAGGAGCCTGCAGCTGCAGCCTGCTTGAGGGGCTGTCTGAACAAACATTGCATTTATCGGCACTGCTAGTGTTAAAGAGGTTCCTGCTCCTGCACTGCAAATCCTACATGAATGCATTTGCAGTATATACGGTACTTATATATTTCTTTTGCAGACTTTTTTGCATAGGTGAGAGAATGGGCATAATGGTACACTGGTGTAAGTCTGACAATGATGTGGCTCTTCTGGTAAGAAAATCATAATCTAATATCATAGCTGAGTCACTAATATAGATCAGGCCTAAGCCTTGCACTTGTGGAAGGGAGTAGGTTGAAAGAGTGTCTGTGCTCAGGTTGATTTAAAATGAAGTTATTTGACTTTTGACCTTTTTCACAAAGACTGCTTTATTGTTGTCAGCATTGGAACATCAATGCTGAGCAAAAGGAAATGCGGGTTTTGGGATACATTCATTTGCTGTTAACAATACAATCTGAAACATAACCAAGAATATGATCGGGTTTTCAAGGGACTATGAAGCTCGCCCATGGAGACTGCAAGCTTGCTGAAGTGATCCCCACGCTTGATGGGTGACCAGAAGTTATTTACTCAATAGTGAGAAAAAGGCACTCTTTCTTTTGGAAAGTAGATACATTTAGGGAAATAGTGCTGTTGCTTTGAGTATGCACCATCTCGTTACTGTCCTACACCCCATGATCAGATATATTAACAGAAGAAGAGTGGAAAACCATTCTCCCTCTGAGGAGGTAGTTACTTTGTAGTGGTATGAAAGACTGTGTAAGATGCAGTGTAAGGATTAGGGGCCTGTGCAGCCAAATTTAGAAACACTATCTGACAGTGGGTTTCAAAGTCTACGGTTATTTTGTTGCTTTAAAATGCAAGCACTAAATTCTGTGAAAACACATAACCTGCTGAAGCATGGAAAACTTAAGGCAAATTTCAAAATAGAAAGTAAAATGCCTTCTGGCATTTTACTATGTAATGGCTCTTATTCAGTTCATAAGCAGTTGTAACTCTTGTTGACTCTAACAGGAGTTGGATTTATTTATGGAGAACTATAGTTCAACAGAGTTGCTAAGATATCGAAGCATATAAAACAATTGTATGCATTTTGAACTTATGCAGGGCTTAAACTATTTTCTTCATAGTGTCACATTTGCATCAAATAGGCTTAAACTTTCAAAAATGAATTTTATAGTGTAGAGATAAGCTTCTGACTTCCTACTATCTGTTTGAATAAATATTATCACTCATTCTGTCATGAATATATGGTTTGAATTTCCATAAAAGAAATATGTAGTCTTCCTAGGTTACTGAGGTTGATAGGATTTTGAAACTTAAGTTTGAACAAGGACAAGGATATAGCTACAAGGTGCAGGCATCAGTGCCATTTCTTTGTGATATGGAATGTTTTTTTTCTGAGTCTTAAAGTCATATGCTAAACATTTTCCATGTTCTAATGGAAAGCCATCTCTCCCATCCATCATAAATCTTTTACACAGCTTGACAGATACTGTGCCAGACATTTAGTGGTGTAATCAGTGTTGTGTTTTGTATTTTAGGAGAGTTGTTTTCCTTTGTACCCATAAAGGAACTGGCTTTTAGTTTCTGGAGGTCTTCTCTCATTTGATTTTTCAAATCTTTGGGGGGGGGGAAAAATACAAAAACAAACCCCAGAAACCTGCAACTTTCTCCAGCTTGTCAAGTATAAACAAAATGACAGTTTTCTTCCAAGTGCTAAAGTTGAAATCAAAGGTGTGTGCCTCATTTTGAACACCCTTGAAGTCATGGATTATCAAATGTGCTATGCAGAAATTAGCATGCGGATCTCCTGGAAGTGGTCTGTCTTTAATGCTAAACACAAAACCTATACTACTTTTGAAACATCTATTGCTAAGATAGAGAAGTAATGATGGCCTCCTTCATTTCAAAGCCTCAAAAAGGATAATTGTTGTAAAGAGTGCTGTAGTGCAATGTACTTTAACCTGTGATCTGTAATCTGACTGAACCGCAAGTGATCATAGAAGCATCAAAATATTATCCATGAAATGTCTGCCAAAAACTGAAGTGCTGACAGGCTTAGCTGGAATCTGACTCCTGGTGATTGTTAGCACTTGCTGGCAACAGCAGTTACAAATTGCTAGAAATTGCCAGCAAGCAATTATAATGCTAAACTTACAATTCTGTGAACCAATCATGCTTTGTTTAGTTCAGTGCTAACTACTGTACTGGTCGTGTTTGCAGTGACGAATGGGAACCGCAACTCTTCTTAGGCAAATCAAAGCAACTGGTTTTGTTCTTGTTCTCTCTTTTTCTCTTTTTCTTTTTTTTTTTCCTTTCGCCTTTGAAGACTAAACAAAAGTGTGCTGCATGGAAAATTTGTTTACATGCCCATGCTATTTGAGAATGCCTTTAATATCCCATTTTTTGGGAAGCTTGTTGGTACAGGAATGGACAAAGGCAAGTTGAAATATGCTAAGGTATTTTAACTGAAGGAGATATCATGCTCTACCACCTTTTCAAACTAATGGAAAGCTAGCAATGAGTGAGAAAAAATTAGACTTGGAATATGTATCAGATGAGCTGCCTTACACATTATGTATAGCTTCAGACATTACTTTCTGTCTCAAAAAATAAATCCACTCTACTTCTTGTCAGAGTCGGAATCTCATATGAAAGTTATAGCTGAATACAATATTTTTGTGCGGATCCTATTCTTCACATATGGCAATGATTCCACCCCCCCATACCACTTTCTAGATACTGCCCTTAACACAACTTTTAAAGTGGTCCCCCTCCCTGCTGTATCCTCATATCACTCTTGACTGTTTTTGAAATCTGTGGTTTTATAGACAATTTTACCTTTAATTTGTAGCTGCTCTGAGAAATACTTCATCTTTTATTCAATATAACACTTTGGATACATTTTTATCTGTGTACAGTTCTTTATCTTAATTGTATTGTACCTTGACTTTCAAGAATGTTGTAAAAATACAGTCAACTTCTCTGTGATATAGAATTACTTATATCTACATTGTTCTTCCTCATTTCCCCCCCACCAGTCACCCATCTCCTGTTCATAATCCTCTTTCCTAACTGCTTCTCTCGTTTCTTTCAATTTTCCCTCTCTCACAAATCCTTATCGTAGTAACAGTGCCTCTGGCAATATTCTCCTGTTGTCTTGCTTTAATAACATTACAACTTCCCTGCAGTGCTGTCTCGCAATGCTGACTGGTGACTAGCTCAATGTATCAAGGTCACTCAGCCATCCTGCCCGCTCCYGTTCCTCCTTGGGGAGATGCAGCATTGTCAGGGGCTGGAAAACTGTCACTCACTATGATTGTGATTTCTGACCCAAACAGAAGCGCTTTCAGATCAGTGGGTTCTACACGTCACTAACAYTGATGCATTTTAGAGGCATCATTTAGGGCCGGCTCCCAAAATCCTAYAGTACTCTTCAGAGGAAAAGAAGAACTATTAGAGTGCTGAATGGTTTAATAATTGGAACTGTCCTTTACTCCAAAAGTTCTTTGGAGGTCAAGAGAAACATCAATAATATAAATTTGCTTCATCTAAGCACTGTTCTATTAGCAATTTTAGGCCTGCATGGACTGCTTTTGTAACAAGATTAAGACCTCTAATTCTTTTAGGATTTGATTTCTAGAAGGGAGACTGAAGCTCTATTAAATAATGCTGCTCTTTTTTTTTTTTTAATAGGTGTTAAATGGACGAAGACATACCATGTTAAGCTTATGTTTGCGTGTGTATGCGTTGAGAAATTTTTGCAGTACGCTTTTGTCTTTTCATCCAAAAACGGGTGCTCTAGTTTGATCCGGCAAACATTTAAGTAATCCCTAATGTGAAGATTGTGTATAGTTAGTTGAGATCATCAGCATGGACCACCTCAAGCTTAAATGCTTTTCTGGATTGGCTTCAGAATGGTGGACTGAGGGAGATGTTTGTAACTCCTGATTGTATTTCTAAGAAGTAAAAGTGTCTCCCTAGTGTCTTTTTTCCCCTGCCCCCCACCCCTTCCCTCAAGCCTTGTCATCTGTAAGCGTGGGATACGGCCTAATGATGATGATAGCATGCCCCTTGCAGTCCTTTAACGCTTGTGGACAGGAGGAGATTTTCAGAATCGCTGAAGGGTTTTCTTTGCAGATCCTCCAATGGGAACCAGTTATTCAAAACTGCAGATACTGATATGAAGTTGACAAATTCACCTGACTGCACTGATGATTAATTTATCAAGGGCTTAAAGGCATTAAACCAGTGACCTGGTAAAAATTACTGGTGTCATATAAAGGGATGCCTACGCTAACAGAGCTGAGGCCTTTTAACAGCTTTTGGATGAAAAGTATGTGTGAAAAGAATGGTAAAAATGGCAGCGTTCAGAAAACGGAGTAGCCAAAGTCATTTGCAATGAGAAATAGTATTGTATTTTTCCATTCAGGTCTTGATTGTTGCATACACTAATCTAGGGCCTCAGCAGCAAGGAGAGATGAAAGCTAGACAAAATAAACTCCCAACCTCTTATTCTCAAAGAGCAGCAAAAATTCTTTTTATAATATAAAAAGCTTGGGTAGTACAAAATGCATCTCATCTTGCAGTTTTGGATCTTTGCATCCATCTAAAGTTTCATTTAAGCTTAGCAGAGCTCTTTCCAGCAAAAGTGTCTGCCTGAGAGTTGTAAATTTTAGTAATGGAGCCTCATCCTGGAATCTATACGTGTTTGCCCGTACCCTTGGTACTCTGGAATTGCCATTTGTTTCTGACACATTTCTGTTCCTAATGTGTTTATGAGAAGAATTTCTATAAGCTCTTCAGCATTTAGTCTAGTAGCAGAGAATACTGTTAATACTTGCTAAGTCCTTCCTTGACTGACTAGAAACTGGGCTTTTGAACGTTTAATTCTGTAAATCAAAAAGCATTGTGTGAGAGAAGGAATGTAAACTTTTACTTTTTAAATGTATGATTAACCTCTTGCAAAATGGTCTGCCTGACTCAGTTGTGAAACATGTCTGCCTCAATACATCAACATGACTTTGCAAATACTTTGGCATGCAATATTCTGAACTGACTTTTTTGAGGAAAAAAGGTTGTCAGCTTTCATTTATTTACAGATTGACTGTGCCATGGACTGGACTGGATAGGCTCTGTCAGGGTTATTTTCTCAGGGGCAGCACTATATCAATGTGACAATACTGCTTCAAATGATGAGACTAATATTATTAAGCCTTGCAGACCTGTGAATTGTAGGCAGAGCCATCTCCGGTTTCTCAGTCCTGCCTATTCAGAATGAGGAATAGTGGGAGGCATGATACAAATGCCCAGGTATCTTAGCCAGGGGCCAGCTGGGGGTGTTAACTTCAGTTTGGTGTCCCTTCAGGTAAGACTGGCTGCTGTAGAGGTATTCAATGTTTCTGTACTCTGCTCCCCAGTGCTTTGATTCCTGTCTAGGTGTATTAGTGGGGTGCAGCCTAGTGCGAATGCACAGAATCTGATCACATCCAAGCAATAAGCCCAGCAACTGCCATGATCCTCAAGCAAATACCTGGGTAGCTCTTCAAGACTTAGCACAGGTTTATGTTGAGCTCGGGGTTATGAGTTTCAAACCTGTACTGTCCATGCTGAACCTGTGATAGAGTACCAGGAGCGTTGTGGCTCACCTACAAGCAATGTAAAATGCGAGTTAGTTTTGCAAGTCTCATGTTCGGTAAGACAGGATAGGTCTGCATCTTCCAAATGGTATTAAATCAAAAAGAATCATGTTATGGTCTTAGCTACGTTATCACCTATTGACTCATTTCTCTCATGCACTTGGATGAAGTGCAGCCTATGCAAAACAGCTGCTCTCTTGTGCAAAGGGACAGGAATGCACATAGATTTCCTACTTCCTAAAATGTATGCATCTGCGCTGCTTTTTATAGAATATGCAGCTGCTTGAGTTGCGTCCTGGAGCAGAGAGGGGGAAACTAGAAAGTAGATTAAGATACAAGTTCTAATTTATTTCCTTTCATTCCTGAGACATGAAGTGCAGCTTCTGTATGCATCAAGGCTTGCAAACAAACTGTGCTTCATTGCAAGACGACAGAGATTCAAAGATACAGGTGAAGACGGGAAATGTGAGAAATGGATTGGAGTGAAATAAGACTCGTGTTGGGACAGTAGATTGAACTTAAAATTCCTAATAATTGAACTTTTCCAACTCTTTTTAGCAGTTCAGGGAAGGTAGAAATAGTGTTTAAAAAAAAAAAAAACTTAGTGGTTTCTCACATGCATTTCTAACCTGTCCCCTTTATTCTTCTGAGCAATTTTGTCTGTGCTTTCTGCCAAATGTTTGCTTATACATGATCAGCCTACTTCAAACCACCTATGATGCCGTTCTCCCTCCTTGTTCTTGCATCTAACTGAAAAACCCACTTCAGGTGTTTGCTTGCAATGGATCCCACTGATCTGTGTGCAACTTCTTTCATCGCTGCTCTTCAGTGACCTGGTCTTGTGACTTTCTGTATATTTTAAGATTGTAAGTTTCATGACACAGCTTCTTTCTTTACATTTAAAATAGCCTGAGCTAATGCAGGTTTTAAGCAGTAATTACCAATATCTTGGACATCTTGTCTGCTCTAAGGAAAGGTCACATCAATTAAATTTAAATGATTATATGTAAAATTAAAGCCACTGTCTAAAAAACGCCTAATAAGTTTATCACAAGCAGATAAGTAGTAATTCACATTTATGGTGATTAAATGGTGACATCATCTGCCTAAGCATTTGTCCACCTCTCTACTATTCAACAACATGATAATAGAATATCAAGTCTTTGACAGGCCATGTAATAAACAGTAGATGTGATCCTTGTGGCACTGCAGCTCGTGATTGACCTTGCTGACAGAAACATTCAGTGCAGTTAAAGATAGTGAGGTGGTTGTTCTGTGTTTTTTTTTTTTTTGGGGGGGGGGGGGGTCTTTTGAATTTTCCTCCCTCCTCCCCCCCCCCCCAGTGCCTTTGACTTAAGGAAGGAAACAATCATCCGATTGCATCTGGAGTGTAAATGAGTTAGCACAACTCCTTTAAATTGAAACATCACTGCTGATTTAGGTTTATTAACAGACAACGTGCATCTGTTGATGTATCTTTTCTAAGGCATATTCAGCAGGTAGGTAGCCAGCAAGTCCAGAGTTTATTTACTAACATAATCTTTCTTGTGTCACTAACGCTGGAGATGTAGATCCGAGTTGTGTTCCCCCCGCCCCGCCGCAGTGGCAGCTCCCATCTCTTAGTTCTGACTCCTTAGTTACGCTCTCGCAATTGCCTGCAGAGCTGCCTGGCGAACAGGAGTAAGGAATGCATCCGAGCTAAAAATGAGCACTTATTTACTTGCTGGGAGGAAGGTCATGTTAGTCCAAAAGATTCTGCAATGAAAGGATGCTTTTGCTTAAACGTGTACTGCCATAGATAATTTTGCACCGTTTTCCTTTGGATGGAGAACGGAGTCTGGGAACTTGAGAACATTGCCTGGAATGAAACACAGGGTAGATTTAGCTCCATTTTTTTAAATTCATTCACTAATTTAAACCATCCTGTCCCCAGGCCACTGTAGAAGTGAGAAGCAGAACTCCAAGGAAACATTAATAGTGTACAGTATTAAAAAAAAAAAATTTATATATATAGTTTCAAACTGCAGTATTGTGTTTAGTTCACTGGTTCCAAATTAAATAGAGTRAAGGGACTGGGGATTTTTGAGGAAAATGTTTTTATTATGCTTGAGTGAATCTGCCTTTTCTAAATTTTTCATGATATAGTCTGTTTCATAAATGAAAAATGCATGTCTTATGGTTCAAAATGAGTTTAGAAATGTAAATTTGTAAAATCTGTATTGTCCTATTGRAATGGGGCACTTTAGTTGACACGAATATGAGTTTTTGAGACAGTTTTGTCGATGAAATGAGATGGACATTCCTCATTCGAAGTACATGTTGTTTTTTCTTGCATAGCTCTACTTACTAGTAAAGTTATTTTTATTATTGAGGCTGAGCAAAATAATATTGTAAAGAGATACATTAGTTAATGAAAAGAGAAATAATTTTTAATTTTAAAATACACCTTTAAAGAGTCACCAGCTTTTATTTTAATAAAAAACCCTTTTGTATAATTTCTATACTATCCGGGTAAAAGGTTGTTGTGCTTATTATGGACAGTCTCTCTTACTAGGCAATAACCTGCCATCTGTGTGCTGTCTCTACATGAGGTTTGGTATAACGTGTTCTCTTGGGCAATGCTGCAATTGGAGCTTGGATTACAGTTTACCATGAACCCTTCGGAGGAACCTTCTGTCAAGAGGATATGTGGTTTGTTTGGTTTATTTGTTTTTTAACTGAAGATTCTGAAATATTCTTGTTTGTTGTGGACTTGCTGAACAAGCATCATTCTAGGCTTAGTTTTAGAAGGAAAAATTGTCATTCCATAAAAATATTCTTTCTTTCATGTTACAAAAATGGTGAGAGAATGATACTTCGTTCAGATTCTTTCAAACGTCTGGTTAAATTCGATTCTTTTTCCCCCCTCCATGATCCAAGGAGAACTTTAAAAACTTCTATCAGTCTGCACCTAAAGTAGAAACTCAAGAGTAGAATCTCAAGAAGATAATTCTTGCAGCATACCGGACCCTTTGTAGGCCCTAAACGAAAAGCAAACCAAAAGGAAAAACAATCACATGAAACAGTTTAGCTTTGTATAAAAAATGCCTTGTAAACATTTTTCTAAGGTTTTACTTTCTGTAATATGGTAAAGCATTTCTTAAATTATCCCAGTCCTGAGATTATTCTTTAACTGTATTGTGTAATAAAATAATTACTTTTGTTCCCATGAACCATCTTTTTATATTGCTGTAATAATATACGTTGTATCTTTGAATAGACATATATAGGCAGTTATTAATAGCAGTTGTCATAGGAAAACTCTGAATAGACGTGATATGTCAGTTATAGAGTTAAATCTGGAATTGAGTATGTTATAGAAAAGGTTTTATGTTGTGTGTGTCTGGCTTTGCTTGGTTGTTTCCCTTCAGCCTTCTGACCCAAATAAGTTTAAGTAAAATAGAATAATTCCATTCCCATATTCTTTCTTAAAAATTAATACTTTTAGTGCATATTTTAGTTATAGTTTTATAAGTTACACTAGTTCTAGCTTATTATGTTATTGCTGTGGTTCTGCACAATTTTTTGCATAAAAATGCACATTGATGGCAGTGAGTTTTGATTTATAACTCCAGAGTTTTAGAGCTCCTTGAATGAGGCACCAGATGCACAAATAAGATAAACCTGTTACTCAGAGAGCCCCTGGGATTCTTCCTCCTCCTTTTACGTACCACCGTCTCTGAATTGATGGTTTGGATTCAATTTGTTCAAATTGAAGCTGAACACATGGAGTCAATTTTTATTTGCCTTAGGGGTTTTGTTAACAAAAATGTGGCAGAAATTATTTAACAATTAGGGCAAACTGAATTAAAATTGAAAAATGTATTTCATTAAAAAAAAAGTTTCAGTGATATTAAGTGTGGGATGTCAATAAAACATGGAATCACTTGTGCAAATAGCACAGCTGCTTTTAACCATGCAGAGAAAATTCAAACAACCTGAAGGACATTTTAACTGTATTGTGGAGTATATTAATTGTGTTCAAACATACTTAAAACAAATTCAGCAGTATGGTACCTTCTTCGACAATACTACTTTCATGTACTCCTTTTACCTCGCTCGTGATGCATGCTTCTGCAAAACCACCTGCCTTATTGTGGCAGGGCTGGCTTTGGGGAAAGTCTGGCCATAGCGGCGGCCAGAGCCAGCTTTGTGGTGAGAGGACCAGACTGGACCTTGGCTACAGGGATTCAGTTTCCAGCTTGGCACCTCTATTTCTGTGTGGGCTCGTACAAGAGAGTGTGTTACGGGCTGCTGAAAAGAGAGCACTTCTGAAAATACGGCTCCTTAGCTTGCCTGCTTCAGTGGGAGCTGAGCCCTTTGGTCTCCCTGGGTTTCGCTGCCTCCCTGTTTTACAGATGAGCAACATTTTCAGCATTTCTCTCTGGGTCTCTTCTCTGTGTTCATGGGGATCTCCTCCAAGGCAGGCGTAGCTCTTGCTGCATGTTTGTGCTAATATACTCTGAACACGAGAGTATCTGACCTCAAGTAGGTTCCCAGCCAATCTCTTGGTGCATTTGTTATTACTGTAAGTGCTAAAGCTCACTGGCAGCAGAACACTGGCCTCGCAGCACTTCCAAGCCGGCATCACTGAAGTACATTTTTCATTTTAAGTTATTCTTGAATTGCATTTTCCTTGGAAGTAGAGGTTTAGTACATCAAGAATATGTACTTCATGTAATTTTTAATGGGAAAATGAGTAACACACAGAAGGCTGCCRGATGTAGCATTTCCAGTTTCTCCCTTACTATGCACTATTGTCTAAATTTGGTAATTACTTTAAATAGCACTTGGCTGCAGTTTCCTCATTTTTCTTCTGTCTCTATTTTTTTTTCTTTTTAGACCTAATAAAAGCATATTCAGGTACTTGGTATCTTTGTTGGAGAGATGAATGATTTGTGAAAAATTCTTGCTATTTATGACAGCCACCTGCTCTCTTGGTCATAGATTAATAACACCTGACCAAGCATGAAAGCATGCTGAGGCCATCTGCCTTTCCACGTACCGGGGGCATTGCAGCATCGTCTTATTGACTCCGCAGTGCAGCATCCTGCTCAGACCCGTGTTATTGGCTCTGTGCAACCCAGCTCATTTGAGGGAGCGCGGGATGTGTTCACAGAAGTCTTTTGCAAACAATGTTTTCATCTGGGCTTCTCTTGCCATAGAGCTACAAAAAGTCATCTGTGTGTGCATAGAGAGGTATTTTGTAAGAAGGCTGTTTACTCTAAGTCGTATTCTGTAGTGATTCTTCGGGTGAACTTTGGGGATGCCGTTTGTGTCTCTGGCTCACAGGGCCGCCTCCGGATTATGTATCCTTGCCTAATTCAGCAAAACAAACAGGTGCTTAACTTTAAACACAAAAATAATCCTATTGAAAAGAGTGCCAGGATGGAACCAAGATGATCACTAAATGAAATCGTTATTGTTTAAAAAAAAAAAAAAAAAAACTTTCCTGGAGTGTAATTTCCCCTAAGATACTTGTAACAAGTGAATGAACAAATGGAGCTTAAATCTGTAGAGCAGATGCTACTCAAAATAGTAATGATAATTAGTACCTTTAGGAGTCATCAAACTATACAGTGCTTATATAATGCCTAGCTATGTAATTAAGTGATCTTACTTTCAGTGTGGTCCTTTCTTTTTCCACAATTATCAGTTCAGATCTTGCAATTCACTCTATGAAGCCTGATGCTTATGTTTGGACAGAATCCCATTGCGGTCAGCTGGGGCTGAGCCGTCACCCTATAGAGATTTGCATGGGCAGAACAACTTACAGCATTAGTCCTAAACTTTAAGCTCCTGGGGCTTTAAGCTCCTAAGGCTTCTACCACAGCACCTTACAACTTCAGGACCAAATCTTGACTGTGACCTTATATGCTGTAATGATAATAATGAAAGATAAAATCTGTGTATTCTGTAAAGCTGTTCCAAATCTGAATGGAGGACTAAGGTTTATGGTAGCTGTTATAAATAATAAAGAGTGTAATTAAAAAATACCAAATATTGAAATCAGACTCTATGGACTCTTACATTGAACTACAATGTTGAAGGAAAATATATATTCTTTTGGGATGAAGGAGATCCTGCCCTTTTTCAGAAGACTAGCCCCTTTTAATATAACTTTTTTTGGCTCATGTCAATACTGAAATTCTTTTTTGATGAAAAGAAATATATAACTTTTTTTAAAGGAAAACAAAAATTGCGGTAATTCAGTGGGAGTTAGAAGGCTGTATGCTGAAGTTTCCATAGCTATACAGAATAGTATCTAAGCAATTTTTGCACTTGTAAGTGCTAGAGAGACCGTGAAGGGCTTTGCTGGTCTTTCCCACTGCAYGCTTTAGAGTTTTTCCAGTGATCGCTGTTTGGAAATTAATGCTCAAACTTATGGAGAAATAGGCAGCTGGGCACAAGCATTGCATGTGATTATAACTCATATTGACTATTTATGGCCAAAGATTTTGCTGCTGTTGTTTAAATCCTAGGAATGGAGAAAAATATTTTTGGAGGAGAAAATGAAGTATTTTGATTGACTTAAAATGCACTTTTTTGGTTTGTGAAAAAATAATGAAGCATTAGTATTTCTTTGAAATAACCTTTTTGTTTTTCTCCACCTCTGACCAGGAAAGAAAGATGCTACTAATTTAGTTCCAATTAGTAGTATTCTGATAGTAGCATGAACTGAAGCATCCCTGTAATGGGGAAAGTTAGTAAAGAAATGTAGGTGGCATATTCATGTATCTACTCTTATTTACCTTTGACACTCGACTTCATAGTCAGTGGAGAAAGTGAGATGATTTGCTTGTGGAGAGCTTAATTTGGGGGGAAAGAAGGTGACTGAAGGAAAAGAAGTGCAATTGTGGAAGTAACATGAGATTAAGTCTATTTTTAGATACATGCTATTGTTCAAATTAGTGTAATAGCAAAAATTTTATCTTCACCGCTACTTCATCCTAAACAGACTTGTTTGTACTTAAAATCTGCAAAATGGAGTGGAATAAAAGCATATTTGTTTGATTTGTAAAGGCTCATTGGCCTAATTGTTTAGATGAGGGTTTTTGTTTAGGTGTAAAAGAAACCTGAGCCAGTCGCTTATGTAAGGTTTATATTTCTTGTGCAGTGTATTTGTATGCTTTGACAAATACTTTTTTGTTATTCAGTCCTGTTTGTGATACCCTGTCAAAACACGTGAGTCATTCTGAAATGTTTACCTCCTGCAAAGATAGGAATTGCTCTCTCTTTGGAGTGGAGAAAAAAGGACAACCTTCCCTGTTCAGGGACACTGTACGCAAATGGTCTAGCTGTCACCCGTTTTCCCCAGGCTCTGGCCCTGTGTCCCTGGATTTTTTCCTCTAGCTGGGATCTCATTTCACAGCCTAAGAAAGGCAGCAAGTTGGTACAATTTTGAATTTTGATTCTCTTGTGTAGTTTTTTGTTTCTTTCTTACTGTTCTTAAAAAACAACCATACAGACCAAAGAAAATGGGTTAAATGTGCAACAAAAGTAGCTGAAGCCTGCTCTGATGAGATAGTATTCTATTGGGAATATGACTTTAATAAAATTTGAATCGCTTTTGAGATTAAAAAAGATAAATGAGAGATAATGAGAAATTATCAAATGTGACTTTACTTTTGCATTTTTAAAAAAATTGATTTTTTCCTCCCAAAATGGAGTACTGAAATTACAGTGGAAACATTTTAACCTCAATGAAATAAATCAATTTGATGAAAAAATAATAAAGAATCAAAATCTTATATAATTTGTGATTAAATTATATTTCAATGTCTCAGAAAGTCTCATGGGATGAAAGGTTTTTGGTTTATTTTGTTTCTTGTCTTTTACACAGAGCTAGCTCTGTTCTGTGCAACCCTAGTTAGCTAGACTAATATTATCATCAGCATACTCATGGTTCATACACTTAAGTTACATGTCTTCCTTTCCTTCCTAACACTCTCTAGTTCCTCTAACTGCAAAAGTTAAAGATATATAATTCATGGTCCTCTTAATCGAACAGTGTTGCATAATAGAATACAGGACTGAGGTGGTGTTTTTTTACAACTCCAAGTCCTGTGTTGGCCCTGCTGTTGGCCCATAACCAGACTCTACTGTTCCTTCTCTTTCTAAACTCTGACTTCTGCTCCTGTTTTTCCTTCTGCTTTATGAACTATTCCTTCTTTGTCTTCCCCTTCTCTCTTCTTTCAGTTACCAGCTCTCGGGGAGACAGCCTCTGACCCTTTTCCTCTGTCTTACTCTGTGTTTTGGGAAAGTGATGAATATCTGCTTTTGCCCTTTTTTTTGTTCCATTTCTGAAAAATGAATCGTTTGCCATCCTTAATTTTCTTCTTTCTAATTCTGATATGTTTTTTTCAAATTTTGAGGTTTCTTCATACAATTTTGAACTGCGATAATCAAATATTACCAAAGATTACCACCTCTATCACCCATGATAGATACATGTAATTGGCTTAATGACCATTTCTTCGAGACAAGTCTTCTAATTGTCGGTGTTTCTTTTATAGTATATCAAAMCCCCCCCCCCCGATGAAATTCTGACCTGCCTTGGATTGGCTCAGAAGCTCTTCTCTTCTGCTGAACTAGCTTCACTGCCTTGTTTCTTTTAACAACACTGTCTCCTTCCCTACTTTGCCATTTCTTCTCTGTGATTATTCAAGGCTTGAATGCACCAGCATCTACAGCAAAATGCTTTCTTAAGAGTCCGTGAGGCCGTGAAGATTTTGGGTTTGCTTTCAAGCTTGTTCAATTTGACTCTCTGAGGCTTAAAAAAAAACTAAGTAGAAATTAGATTTAATTTTTACCAACTCCCAGCTGCATTACAACATTGTAAGGCCATTTTATCCCCAACAACATCTGCTGATTGAAATAATTTTTGCTATTTGGAGGAAGATGTTAATTCAGCCTGAAACTGCTGTCTACTCTGGTGGAGGGGAGCTATTTACACCCACCTCCCTGAAGGTGGGAGTTGGATTTACAGCCCCAGTGTCTTCCTAGTTTCCCTACGGACTCCCACTGAACGGCCAGCTTTCGCTGGTGTGCTCCATGAGCACCTCTCCTTTTTGCGTTACTGGCCTGCAGGCTGCAAATACTCTTACTGTTAATTTCAGAGGTATTTGGGTTGGGCCTTTAATTTGAAGAACATTTTTCAGCTTAGACTTGCTCATTATAGCTATTGGCTCTTTTTCCTGTCTGTTTTTTTTTGTTTTTTTGAGATTTACTGAAATTAAGGCTTTTAAATTAGGAAAAGAAGCTGGATGCAAACAGTTAGCAAAAGAACCCATGCAAATGTCAGGCTTCCTCCTCTGTGTCTGGCCTCATCCCTCCATGCCTCCTACTCACAGAATTTCAAGGCTTGTATTTCACGTACGGGCTTTAGTGTGTTGACATTTCCTTCCAGGATCTCCCTGGCTACCCCTYGATGAGTCTAAAGGCATCTGCAACCTTTCTGCATATCCCCCAAACACTTAGTCTGTCAAATCTATCAGATTTCAGTACTTAGTTTACCTGCTTGGCCTGCAGGGTCTTTATCAGTGTGAACTCACTACAGCTCTTTAGTTTCTGATCTATCTTCTTTTAAACCAATACTGCTTTGCAGTATTTTCCCTGTGTATAGAAACCCTTCTTGCAGCTATGCCACAGCCCTAAATTCTTCTGCTTTAAAATTAATGCTTTTTCCATCTATTTTCATATGCTTTCTTGCTGAACTGTAGTCATTGGCAAATCCCTATGCAGGTCCCCATGCAAGGCAGTTGTACGTAGAGGCTATCTTTGTTTTGCAGCAGTGTTTTCTACACAGCTCTGTCATCCCCTAGAACTAACCCAGTGCTGACCAGTGTTATGGTATGTAGACTGTGTTGGTTTTTTTTTTTTTTTTTTTTGATTTCACTACCCATTGCCTTTTCAAAAGTTTTCCTGTCTGAGTAACCAGAACCTTATCATAACTATAAATTTTGCCCTGCTTACCTATTATGCTCCTACATGTAGTGTGTTAAAGTGACACAGAAAATAGATGTGCATAATTGTAAAGGAATAGTTAATCTAGTGTTTGGATCTAAAGAACGTGTTTTATATAATTACTGTAGTTGGTGCAGAATTACTGTAAGAAATATCTGAAAGAATGGAAGATATACGCTTACTCTAGAAAGTATGTAGTATTGAATGAATGCTTGGATCAATTAACAAGTTTTATATAATCTCAGCTTTAGGGTCAGAATCTACTACTCCTAGTTGAACTGACTTGAGCTGCCTATAGGGAACTGTACAATGAAGTACTGTTCACTGTGAGGGAGAACTGCAGAGCATAGGACTAAAACAGTAAATGTAAGCTAGAATTGCACATATATTAATTTGGCATATATTTATATTGTTTTAAGGAAATCTGTCTATCTTGCAGTTTATAGAAGGATGAGAAGGCCAGCAAAGCACTCAGTAGACTATCTACCATTTTCTGAATGGTGGCCAATAATTATCTCTCTTTTGAAATGATCTGCAAGTAATTCAAATTGATGAGAATGTGAGATGTGCCAAATGATCTGGCAAAATATCAGATACCTCTGAACATGGCAGTTCCTGCTGACCTACTATATAAAATGACATAATGTGATGTGACTGATACTGCATAAAATTAAGCAGCATATAGGAAATTGGAAAATACAGTGTTTTCAATGACAATGTAGTGAGAAAAATACATCTTTGGATGTCTGTTTGTGAAAGGTCTTTCTGGTCTGGTATTTGAGGACAGAGAATTGTCTTTATGCCTGAATATTAGCCTTGGCTCAGAGTGCGGTACAGCACAAAGATGCTATTGAAGTTATTGGGAAAGGTGTAAATTATAGGGTAATATAGTTTGATCGCCTTAAAGTCCATTTTTTCCTGGATAGAGGGGGAAAGAAAGTGAAATTCCCTTTATTAAACTGAATCAAAAGCTTAAAGAAAACATAATGATATTGGCTATTGTCAAAGACTGGCGATTCTGTTCTGGATTCACAGTTGCATGTTTTGCATGATCTTTGCTTTTGCTTTCTCCACCTTATTCCACCTCTTTATTCCTTTCTGAATCATCAAGAATAAACAGTTATTCAAGCATAAACCAGTGTTGAACCAAACTAGAAAGTTTTTCTTGCTAGCCAGCAACCGGCCTCTCAGCTGAAAAGTGCACAACGAACCATACAAGGTTGGAATGAAACAAAATAATAGTAGATACAGGGAGTTTCAAGGTCAAAGCATTACTGCCTTCCATGTACTTTTTTTGAAAATTCTCTGTTTTAGATTGACTAATAGTTTGACTTATCCTGGCAGCTGAGGGGAGTGTGTACGTGTGTAAGCAGGAAGGAAAAGTAACAGCACAAAGTTTGTGCAATCATCATCTCAGTGTAGCGTCCGCAAAACTTTATTAGGCATGTGGGATATCTTGTAAAGGGCTCCCAGTCGGTTACATGAATCCTTTTCTTAAAGGTTTTTTAAAAATTCATTTTGATTGTTGTCTTCATATCCTTGCTCCTTAAAATCTGTGTGTGTCTTGGTCTTCATAGTTTAGTTGTTGCTTTTGTATTTCTGCTCTTTTCCATTGTTCTAATTACAGGGCTTTTTAGGTTGATGTGAAATAACATCAAATTGTCAGTCCTAGAGGTGGTAAGGCTGGAACTGATCTCTGTTGGGTCACCTCTAGTCCAAACTAAGGCTAGGAGGCAGGATTTAGTGTACCTGAATCATCTTAGCCAGATGTTTGTCTGGAGTTCTGTCTGCTCCCCCCTGCCCCCCCCCCCCTTGGTTCTTGCTGCTTTCCAGCATAGAATTTAGTCTGTATTACTTCAGGAATAACTTCCAATAATTATCTTAAAGTCTCCTTAAAAACTCATATCTTCTGTAGTATAAACTTTCGTCTCTAGAACAAAGGTTAAACTAAATCTGGAATTATTTGGCTAAGGAAAACCTTTCTCTAATTTAACAGAAGAGTATTCTTCTGCCTGTTCAGTGGCATGTATGTCTCTTCCCATTAAAAGTCAGTCACATTTTACCAGTTTGGCTGTACATCCTTTAAAAATTCCCTTAGTCAAAACACAAACAGATTTAAGTCCAAAACAGAGAGCAATTTCCTCCTCTCTGGAAGCAACAAGCTATTTCAGTTTTCTAGCTTGGCTCTCGGGAMTTTTGCAATCCTGTCCCTCCCTCCGGTGGTGTGACCATGACCTCCTTCCTGCTTGCCACTCAGGGAAGAGCAGGGAAGCCCTCCGTGCTCAGACAGCTGCAGATAGCCCTAAGATAGCCCAATAAATGACAATAATTGTAATGTCCAAGACAGCCTCATCTGGAGGCTGTCTTATTATAGYCCGTCTCTTTTGCAGATGAATTCACTGAAATGTTCAAAGGTTAACTGATTGACACTTTATTATTCCTGGCTCCTTCTACCATGATTAAATGCCTAGGACACATGGCCACAAGGGGTGAATTTCATGGCATGAAGTTTTTAGACAGGAAAGAATTCAGTGATTTGAGAAATGCATTAGGGAAGAAAAAGTAATTTGAACCTCGGATATTTAGAGAAAGGGAGAAATCTGGCAAATAATGCTAGCAGACAACTGAACTGATAGAATTCAGCAAACTTAACATTCAGAAACCAAAATAGAGAAAGCTGAATAAGCACAGGAAGCATGTCAAAAGGAAGGTGGGAAATAGTGGTCATGTATGAGGTTGGAAAACTGATTTTGATTCTAGACTTCTGTATTAGAAAGGCTTTGGAGGAAGCTGAGGCCCAGACTGTGTGGTTGAGGCTGTGGCTGAAAATGAGCTGGGAGGAAGTCACACAAGGAATGTTGTCCTGAGAGTTTGGCTAACAGGGCACAGGAAAGTAAGTGTTTGAAGAGTGCAGCCAGCAGTGGGGAAGAAAAGTCCCTAGTATGATTTTTTCATGTTGTCATGAAATCTAAGAAAGAGAAAACTGAGAATAACCCAGAAGACTTTCCACAAATTTGGTAAGACTGTGAAATTTTGAGCAAAGCCCTGAGAAAGCTGTAACTGCTGCAGGAGGAATTCAGGAAGCATTAGTTCAGAAACACAATCACAATTGCCTTCATTTTTAGTTTTGTTTGAGGGCTATAGTAATTTCCAAGCTAGCAATAAATCACTTCTTTGACTCCAGTGCTGATTCAGCTGCCCTGTTTGAGAAATAAGAGTGGAGCCAAGCCTGTCTCCAGACCTTGCCTGGCTCTTTCAGCACTTGGGTGAGCATCCTGCTGGATTTTGTGTGTTACAATTTGAAGCCTGGGTAGTACACCAGATGAAAAGGAAATTGTACCTTGTTCTTATCCTCCAGCAAGGGAATATAGTCTACATTTCAGTTCAGCTCAGTGAGATTAGACTATTGCGGAAGAGATTCCTAAGGGAGAAGGAGCAGTTGAGAGTACAAATGAGCTGGGAAGGGGTACTGCCATCTACATCAAACACCCGACATCGAGAGTGGGAACAGAAGTGAACTGTGATACTAGTGAACTGGTGTCATCTACCTCTCCTTTCTCTTATTTGATAGCCTCGCTTAAAATACTCCAACAACTCTAACAGTTTAAACTTTGCCATATGACTACTTAGGCTAACACAGGCCTATACTTTAGCAGAGACTTTCTCATCACTCACCTTATGTAGCCTAAAATTTTACACTCTTGTTTTTTGCTGATAGTTGCAGCTGTGGGAATCTTTTTGGTGGTATGTAGGATGTATGGGTTATTAGCTTACTAAAATGAAACTGCTATTGACATGAAAGCTTTGATTTGAAAACAGGCTAGGGTGACAGGAAGCTAGGGTGACTACAATGTCTTACCAAATATATGTATTCTAAAATCTAGCTCTAAACTTTGCTAAAGTCAAACTTTGCTGGTCAAAACCATGATGTTCTAGTAATAGTATGATATTGATAGTAAGACCAAAATGCCACTGAACCTTTTTTCTTCAGCTTATTGTGCAAATTGATGATACGCACAGACGCATGTGGGCAGTGGGGAGTGTGGAAGCTGGGAAGCCTTGTAGAACTGAGGCATTAGCAAATGAAGTCAAATAAATGGGGAAAAAGGCCCATATCCCTTATTATGATCAATCTTCTTCTGAAATGTAAGAGAATATTAATATTTGATGAAAGTTAATCAATATTAATGTGACCTGCGTGTCTGTTCATGCTCTCAACCATTTCTTTCACTTTTTCTCAGGACTATTTTCCTATTGAATTTGGATTTAAACTCACACATTTCCATAACCATTCCAGTCTTTTATCATTGGCCAAAACTTAGCCAAGAAGTTGCTCATAATTSTCCTGTGTTACTAGCATAACACTTTTAATGGATCATGATTCCCCATTTTCCAAACCATACTTTCCTCTTACTGATTCCAGAAATACGTTTCTGTGTATATATCATAGTTTTCAGAACTATAAATATAGGTTTTTGCCTTCGACTTTTTATTTTTTTTGGGCAACTCATTGTAGGCCTCCTAGTCAATGCTAGTGACTGTGTATTTGTAGAATCTCTTCAGATGTATACAAGATGCATATAAGTGAAACATGATATGTTAAGTTGATCCTGCATATATTGAAGTCAATGGGGATCATTCTTGGATGCAAAATTACTCATTCAATTAATTTTTCTGCAAGATTGAAACCTAAGATTACAGCAAATATTTTAAGCTTTTCTTTTTGTGTCAGTTAATGTAGAACAGGCTGAGCTTTTTTTTTTTTTGTTTTAAGATGAATAAGCAGTTAGCTTCTAGTGGGTGGAATGGCAGGGGGAGAGAATTTTGTAGTCCTGATAATGTAAATGGACCCAGTTTTTTAGATTCCTTTGGGGGCAGAGAGGGAATAGGGAACCTTGGCTGATTTTTTTTTTTTTTTTAATTGCTGTGCAACATGAGTGAATGCAAAAGTTCAGTTTAGATCATAGTCTGTAGCTGCAGTCACTGAGAAGGAAGGCAACAGCTCTGAGCTGCACAGTTCTAGGTGGAGCACCTAAGTTGAGAGATGGTGTCTTCTAAATCTGGCATGGGGTATTTGCCTGGTGGTGCTGTGCCTAAGAGCCTATCCTCACCATGGTGGTGCCTCTCTTGATGTTTTTCTCTGTCTTGAAGGAAGAAGTAGAATAAACATTCCCTGATCTCAAAAGTAGTGTGGGGCAGGGTGAATAACATGAAAGAAATGCAGTTTAGCTATAGCATGGACATCTATTCATTCATCCATCATCTGAATAGATGCGTATGGATTATGTGCATCCTAGCATGGCTCTAGTGGAAACTGGAAAGGTTGGGAATGCAGGTAAATATGAAACACACAAAGTATGATAATGTTAGCTTATAAAAACTAAGCATTATCTATGATAAACACAGATATAAACAAAACTTTTTTATTTTCAATTTGGGAAACACAGAATTTAGTGCTTTTTATTGTCCGGACTGGAAAGACACCCAGACGAGTTTTCTTCCTTTTTAATTTTCATTAGCTCACAGTAATGATGGATCAGTGCCAAACAACAAACAGTGCCATTCTCAACTACTTTTTTTTTTTTTTTTTTTAAACACTAGCATAAACAGTGATGGTAATTTTACTTTTAATTTTTGTTCATGCTTAGTGATCTCAGCCAGCCAAAGCCTTATGTCCCGTTTAATTCTGAGTCGAGGACCGGGCTCAGTCATGCCTGTGAAAACTTGTCAGCTTTCCAACCATTCGTCAACACAGCCAAGAAGTAAGAAAAATGTCTACAGTTTAATGTCGCCCCTCTCCTAGATTGCTTTTGTCTCTTATTTTACAAAACTGTTCTTAAATAACTCGGGCTGTGACGTAGTGATAACTCCAGTGAGGCTTCCTCAGTTTGAAGTTGTTGCTGCCGATTATATTCTTCCTGCCTCAAGAGCTGTTCTGATTATATAAAGAGAACTGGCTTTTCATAATAGACATACAAATCAGAGTGCACAAACTTTCATAAGGTAAAAAAACAAGCTTTTGTCACTTGCTATTAATTTCCACCATATGCTTTCTGTGTAATGGGATTCATGGTTTTGGTTTCATAGAGTTATGTTCTCTTAATAGTTATAATTCAGCTTTTTCCATTCCTAGCAATGGATATGAAATTGTCATGCTCAAAGGACAAAACAGTCATTGTTGGCTTATAGTTGTTGCAGGTTTTGTCCTTTGAATGATGTTTTAATTTCCTTAGCAGAGTTCAAGGAATATTTTATGTAGTAGTCTTTATTAAGGAAAAGGAATAAATGGGAAGTTTAAATTGCCACTGGATGCCTGTGGAAGAATAGGCATCGCTGAACAACACGCTATTTTAGCTGAAATACAGAAGTGCATTCTTTCCCGCTGGGAAGAGTGGTAATGACGCCAGTTAGCCCCTTCACGATAATGACTGGGGAAGGCTGGAATGCAGGCTGCTGCCGCTGCTGCCAGAGCTGCCTGCGTGGTGTTCGCATGGTTCTCAGTTACAGGCGGATTTTAAACAATGCACTTCATTCCCTTTCGTGCTCGTTGTCTTTGAAGTAAAAGTGTTGAAAGGTCAGATACCGAATCTATTGGGAAAAAAAATCTAGAAACAATGCGTGTTCACTTAAGTGACATGGTAAGTGGTGTAAGAAAACAGTGGCAGTGAGGCTGTTGGGTTTGTGGTGCTGGCAGCGCTGCCGGCTCTTTATCGCAGGGCGGCTGTGCCGCGCACCCCGTCCGTCCCTGTCCCTCGGAGTGGAGGGGATGCTCCCTCCTGCCCCAGGCAACCAGATGGCTGCCGGCTGCGTGAGCTCTTGTGGCAGCCCGTGAGCTGCCCAGAGGCTGTGGAGTTGGTGTGGCTGCTGTCGACTCTCCAGTGCTTTTCTGTTTATGTCTCCCTGTAATCTATGCTGTGGCAAGGTTGATAAATATTCAGTAGTTGGGAGACTGCAAAACTTAGTCCTCCCAAGAATAATATTACATTACCAGACCTGGCGACTTCTCACATATAGAAAAGCTCTGCTGAATGTCACAGCAAAAATGTTTTGCTTGTGCAAACTGATGAAGCACCATTGGATTAAAATATAATAACCTTAAACTTTAAAATATACCTGTGTTCCACTGTGAGGTTGTAGACTGTTTGTGTAGTCTCCTGCCTGCTGACAATAAAGTACAAACCCTTTAACTGCCGACAGTGAAGTTGAGGAGGGTGTACATGAAAAGTAGTAATTCATTTTTCATAAATGATAAGCAATTTGAGAGAGGCTTGAGCACAAGAAGTAGAGGTAGGAAGCAGCCCACTTCCAAGGGGGATCACTGCGGTTACACGTGCATCCTGCGTTTCAAGCCTAGGAAGTGTGTGTGAGCATGAGCCACGTGTCCTGATGCGTAAACGATTCTTAAAATTAATCTGTTGACTGAATTAAAAACAAGGGGTAGAAATGTACTATAAAACCCGTGCTTGATTAAGCATCGTCTCTCTTATCCCCCAGCCTGCTTAGTGCTAGGCTCACCGTGTTATGACCGGAGCATTTGAAAGCTCCTGGACACGCCTCCCCTGCTGAAACCCTCCATGACAAATCCTTCCCTTGAGCGAGGTTCACTAGCAGATGCCAGCAATGCTCCGGGTGGTCGTGCCTAGCGTAAACTTGTCTCTTAACCCCTGAACTCTGCTGTTTCTAATTTCAGCTGAACATGTGTGGCAGGCCAGGGCTGTGGCTCGTGAAACCAGCTGTTCTGTACCACGCTGCAGCTGTGCTAGGCCACCAGGCACCATCTCTCATTCCTTTCAGTAAAGAAAATGTTTATTCATGTGTTAATTCTGGTCTTGCACTAGCTGTGTGCATGACAGAGACCTGGTACTGCTTGTGTAAGCCTCCCTTTCTTGCATTCCTGGGCTTGTTAGAAATGCATGGCACAATCTAGACAAATGGTTCAATAATAAAATGATTCACTTTATTATAGCCAAACTCCTACTGGCTATTGTTTATATCTAGCTGCAGCTGAAACTTATCTTTTAAAGAAAAAGAAAAGGGTAGAAGTGTTGATGCTGCTGTGGCCAAATGAATCTGGTTTCTCAATATTTTCTCAAATGGAATCTTTGCTGACAGTGACACTTTTCTAGGATAGGAAATGACTTTAAAATAATGTCTATCCTTTCTGCTTTACATCTAGCAGAATCACATGCTCATTACTTAGCTTTAATAACTGAAAATAAAGTACAGTAAGTAGTATTTGTGCATCTTAACACAACTTCTAAAATTACTTAGATTTCCTCTGCTATTCTTGGTAAATTACCTGTAGCTTTTCTGCTTTCTCTGCAAAGAAACGATAGCAGCATTGAATTGGTTTTTTTTACTGCATTTTTCCCTTTTGGTATTTGGTAAATTGAGTTTAAGTAGCTGTATTCTTCTGCAGAGTAGCTTCTTTCTCATTCTAGCTCATGACTCGGCTGTATTTCTGAAGGCTGTGTGTAGTGTGCCTATTTCCCCCCCCCCCCCCCCCCCAGTGGAGAATTTTTATAAGAGAGATCACTTTTCAAAATACATTTTTAGTTAGTCACTTTGAGTTCTGAGCTTTATTTGGCATGGCCAAATTCAAGTTCATAATATCCAGGCATACAGCACTGACTCACTCTTAGTTAAAATTGCACATATCAAATCTGGCATGTCTAGCTGATATTTAATATGACAAATATCAAACTACTATATGTCACCTATCTATAATAGTCATATACTTTACTCTTTGTTTAATTATGCTGCTGCTTTTTACTTTCCTTGGAAAGAGGTGAACGTCTCTTCTACCCCAGGCACAACTGTATTTTTTTGTATGGAGATTTATTGATGTTCAGAATAAGACTCTTCCCAGAGTGTTGCAATTTCAGCAGAAATGCAAGTGACATTATGATAAGTTAGAGTCTTTCTTGTAGACATCTGCAAGTACCTAATCATCAAATGGGCTAAGACTGTCTTGGTTTTTGGTGCAGCAGGCCCCTTCTCTTTGGGGGAAATCTATAAATATGTAAGGAACACTTTTTTACTTTTAGGCAAAGTGAAGTGCTTCTGTCTTTTTTTTTTAGGGGCAGTCTTGGAGATGAAAACTGTTATAGGCTTAGGAAGGGGAGACTGTCATATTGGTTTCCAGCTCTCCCTTCTCCCAGGTCTGTTTTCTTTGTTTTACAGTGTGCACTAGTTACAGGAAAAAGAAAAAGTCTTGTAAAGAGCAGACACTTTCAGATGCAGACACTGCTGGCAGCCTGATTTGTGTTGCACTCCTTCCTTGGTCTTCAAGATGCCTTTTAATGCCATATGAAGTAAAAAAAAAAAAAAAAAAAAAAAACCCTCCCAAAACCAAAATGTCCCCCACATCCCTGGAAAAAACAGAACAAAACAAAAACAAACTGGAGAGCAGGGCATGGTGGTGGAAGTGGAAAACGATGGGAAAAAGGCTTTGGGACTAGCACAAAAGAAAGAAGCTCAATGTAATAAAGCCGTAGCGCCACCGTACAGTGGTAGCTAACAGTGACCTGCTGGAAGGGTGTGGGGACCTAATGCCTTCAGAATGCTGACTGGCTTTTGCAGTAGGGAGCGGAGTGAAGTGGCGGCGTGATTTCTCTCTTCACTGCTTGCATATCCGTTCTCTTCCATTTCTCCTTTTAACACACCCACAAGCAACTTCCATCTTCTGCTTTTCTTGCATTCAGTCTCTCCCCTATGTGACTGTTGGTTTTCTTTAGAAATGCTTTAAAGCCACACACTTCTTATTTCATCTTTGCAAATGTATAGAACAAGTTCTGGAATTCATGAAGTTTTCAGTTTTCAAATACAACCTACCCCTTAAAAGTTAGTGTTAGTTTAGGCACAATGTGCTTGAAACCCAGTATGAGATCAATGACTTCCTTTTCTACCCATTTAATGGCAACTTTTTCAAATAATATGCTGTGACATCTTTATTATCCTTTAGTGATAAGGACAGTGAGCACAAGAATAATTTTAAGCTCCAGTAGGTTAATGGAGTTGGACATGTCACCATACATTATAAAAGCAATCAAAAGTGTTTTTAATGAGCTTCAGTTGAGCAACAAGCCCAGTTTCACACAGCTCAAACCAGAGAGCCTTATTGTCTTGCTGATTTGGAAACCCACTAGAGGAGGAAATTTCAGTTGCTGTCACTAAAGACAGACAGTTTGACTGTATCAGTGAGACTCTGAAGCTTACGCAGAGAAAACAGAAGTTGAAGGAAGTCAAGATATATTTGCAGACATTTCTTAGTGGGTCTTCTCCTTTACTCTCTCTGTCATTTAAAAAAAAAAAAATTATGGCCAGAAGGAAATAGTGTAAACTGTAGTTTATTTACAAATTGGATTTTATGAGGGCAATTCAAACCACTAAAGGATCTATAAACACCGTTAAATATTAGTGACAGAAGACTTTTTCTAGAATACTAGTAATAATGTAGAAAATTCCTGATATTTTAACTTACGACATATTCCTGAATAGGCTCCTGTTAATTTCAGTTGTTTTGCATCAAGTCCCATTTTCCTCTCTTCAGGATCACCTATGATCTATCCTTAGGAATAGCATTGATCACTTTGTTACCATGTCGCTTCACAATCTTTAATGTGTTATTTTTGCATTGCACCTACCACAGTGCTATTTTGTGGCTGAGGTCTGTGAGCAAAACACACAATACCCTTAGCTCCTAGATGTCTAAAGCTTTTGAAGTTCTGATCTTGTGACTTACCCAAGATAACATATTTCAACCTATTTATTCCCAGAACTAGGCTCATGTCCTAACCCACTAGACCATTTTTCCAGCTTCAGGAAGATGCATCTCCCTGTTTTCCTAAACTCTGTCAGTGGACTTAGTATTATTTATCCCTTGCAAGTCTGGATCCTTATAAGACCTCTTAGGGAAAGGCAGCTTCCGTCTTCTGATCCTTCTAATTTAAAATATAAAATTGCTCAGTCTATGGAGTAGTAGGAGAGGGAGAGCTCATTGGTTACCAAAACAACATGCCTTAACTAGTGGCAATAAATGAAGCCTCTAGGAGGATGTGTCATCGCTGGATAGCTATTCTTTGCTGCTGCTTGTTGCTGCTCTTAAGGCATTAATTCTGCTTGTTTGTTCTGTGTATACTCACTCTGAATAATCCTTTCTGAGTAATTCAAGTGTTTTGATTCCAGCTTTGTAACAGTGGCATTACAGTAGCATACAATTGTGGTGATAGTTGAATTGCTGTTCTCCTATAATTGGGGTGGTAAAGTCACTTTCTTTCAAAGCCCCTCTACTGAGATGGTTTTAATTTTCTGAATAATTTCTTGTTTGTGTTGAAAACTGCTATTGCTTGCTCTCCACAAAATGAGATTTTAAAAATAAATATCAAAATCTTTGTGCTATTGAGGGTTTCCTGAATGTGAAAAGTTATATGTATTGAGAATATTATTCAGAAACTCTCTTTATACTTCACTAAGATGACCATCTTTCTAGCAGTTCAAATTTTACATGTGTAAAGGAGATGTATTTCAGTGTTTAAATTCCGCATGACTGGTGCAAAAGATAATGTAAGGGTTTAAACATATCAGGTTTGGACCATGAGTCTGGAGCTCAACAAATTTAACTTCGAGTGAGAACCTTTCTCTTAATAAAAATGGGATCTTATTGTGTTATTCCTGGGAAATGGTGTCGTCTTTCATTTTGCTCAAATGTGAAGTCTGGTAGAGTTCACTAGCAGCTTACTCCATACATAATTGCTGATTTCATTTCCTGTGGTGGCTATGTGATAGAAGAGATGGCTTTTCTGTGTATTTAATTTGTAATTCARTTTGGGTGAACACATTTGCTTGTCAATCAGATCCCTGAGAAATTTTCAGATCTTTCCATTTATGGTGTTACTCTCTGTTCTGCAGATGATAATGATGGGTTATTCATGTTCCTCCTAACAGCCCTCTCTGCTCCACTCTCTCAAATGCCAGCTACTCTTTTTTTTCTCTCAAATTTGCAGTTAATTAACTTAATTAGGTTAAATCATGGTCTCGAAGGCCATGATACTGAGAACTTTTTCCTTGAGCAGTTCCTGTGCTTGTTCTTCCTGCTTCCCACCATTTGTTTTCGCTGCTGCAGCACCTGGCAACCAGATTAATGTAATCCAAGGAATCCCAGTCTCCTCTTTTAAAA
The DNA here is from genome assembly GCF_003343035.1 of Apteryx rowi. Classification (NCBI taxonomy): domain Eukaryota; kingdom Metazoa; phylum Chordata; class Aves; order Apterygiformes; family Apterygidae; genus Apteryx; species Apteryx rowi. Next base: position 2,271,810 of record NW_020450983.1, read on the forward strand.
TATTGAGCAATTCACTGTTCAGGTACACAAGAGTGGCCCCACAAATGGTTGCTTTGGCACAACCAGAGAGTCACAGGAAATGGRTGAGTGGACACGATCACAAGGCTGGTGGTAGGAACAAGGAAAGAAAAGGTTTAAGCCATCACTGCTATGAAAAAAGAGGTCCTTATTTATTTGAGATCTGGTGTCATTTTGTCAGAACATGTCAAGAGATGTGTTTTGAACCTCGATGCTTTTTCAGAAAGTTTCAGTGGGTTTAGTTTAAAAAAAAAAGAAAATCACTTCTGTCAGCACCATATTCTGGTCTTAGAGGAACTGCCTCAAATTTTACTGCTGAATTGTACCTCAACCTGTTGGCTGTTAAGCCATACGTTCGTCAAAGTTTCCATCAGTACCACGGTTGGTTTATGCATCCCCCTTCCCTGTGATTCCTGTGGCCTGTGATGGCACCTTTGTTTATGTGGTTGCACAGTGGACACATACAACTTAATCTTTTCAATGTGTGGCACAGCTGAAGGGATAATTAGAAGGTGAGAAGCAACTACTCAAACTGGCACTGCCACTGAAAGATGGGTCTGCACAACTACACCTCTAGTTTTTTCTCACTGGGAGTACCTGGCCTCCCCAGTAATCCCATTTTTCAATTCTCTTTAAAACAAATATCAACATATAGTGCTTAATTTCAAATAAGAAACTTGACCTCCTTTTGACTAGTGAAGTGTGGAAGTTTTTCCCTAATCTTGGGGCTGGTCTACACTTGAGTTTTGCTGATATAATAACGCTATTTGGGAGTACGGATATGTGTATGTTGTGAGGAAAAGTCTCCATTCCTTACCTAAATACTAGCTCTAGCATATATAGCTGCTCCAGTCAATGCTCTAGTGTGTATTATACCAATTATACCAACAGAGCCTTTTGCGATTTCTGTGTTTTGTTTAGAGGTTGGTATAAGCTATTCTAATGGGARTTGGTGGAAAACAGAAACTCTTCCCTGAAAGTAGCGGTGGGTATTTTTTAAGAGAACCAAATAGGAGCTGTTGCCGCCAACAAAGGCACAGGTAACATAGGTAGCATGTTTTCCTGAGGATTTGTTTTGTGATGGTATGTCTCTCTAAAGCACAGCAGTGAAGTCAGTGAAGAGAAGAGAAAAGAGAGCAAATAACTGTTTGGCATGGAAGAGCTGTGAACAAAAACTTATGTCTATCTTTCTTCTTGAATGAATTGAAGTGGAATGAACATTTGTGCTAACAGCAGTGAAGTTTTGGGAATTCATTTGTTTTTCATGAACACACAGTGGTTTTCTGAACTGGTAACCAACGCAATCTACAGGAAACCAAACTTGCTGCAACTGTGGTATGCCAGTTCAACTATTACACTAGTGGTAATAATCCCAAACAATTTTTGCAGTTCAGTCTTTAATCTAAATGTAGCAGAGTGCACCTTGAGCTGCATTCTTCTTAGGGTCAGGATCGCTTCCAAGGAATGTCTGGGCTGCTGGCTGCATGAATTAACTACTTGACAAAGACTCTTGCAGCCAGAGTTATCATAGGGAGCTCTGAAAATGAACTACAATGTCTTTCTTTTTTTAGAAAAAGAAAACTCAACAAAGTCCTTGGTTTGCTTTTCTTCTTAACGTGCATGGTTCTTTTAAAACAAAGGACAAAAAACAAGCTCCCAAGAGGGAGAAGCCGCCAGAAGTGAAGCTGTATTAAAGATTTGTGCTGTGAAATAAGAAGTATGAGCTCTGTATAACCTCATAAAATTAAATTGCATCTTCAAGAACACAAGACATTGCTGTAAAATGCAGCAGAGGTGGCTGCTGGACAATCTGCAATGTCAGCTGTGGAAGGAGGGGGAGAGCTTGAAGGGGCTGCTTAGCATGTTATGGTTGGGCTGCTTGGGCCCACCGTGGACGGCTGGTCCAGTCGCCTCCTACCTTGGAGCCAGGAGAACCCCAGGGAGCTACTGTCATCTCCTGCCCGCCAGCACTCCCTCTCAGTGGYTGTCTCACCTAATAGGTATGTTTTTTCCAACTTCTGCCATACAAAGGTTTTGATGGCTGCTGTAATCAGAAAGATTGGGTGACCAAGAAATTTAGCTGCTTCATTTGCCAAAAAATCTCAGCTGACTGAACATAGGGAACCTGAGTTTTGAGTTTTGTGGTCTGGCCCATCACCAGATTTTTAAAGCTATTTAATGATGTAAAACTATAAGAGCAAAATCTGTTCTAGATAGACTTGGGATGCTATTGCATGGTAAGCTATATTTTAAATTCCAGGGCACCCAGAATTGATATTTCCCAAATTTTCATGTTACTTACAGTTTCATCTCCCACAAGCCCTAGTGCAAGAGGCCTAGTACAAGAGATTAATCTTTGCAGTCATAGTTGTTATTTTTACCCTGTAGAGAATCAAGGAAGAGCTTTTTACATTTCACTCCAAAACCTTTTGGCAGAAAAACATTGGTTATATTAGAATGTTTCTTTGGTTTTCCAATTTTTTTATTTTATTATTTCTACAGGGTAGATGTTGATCTGATAAAATGAAAACTTTTCAATTGACTTTCTTTAAAGGAAAAAACATTCAAAACTTTGTGTTTATGGTAGATCTTTTACAGATTAAAAACTTGCAAACATCTGGCTAAAAACCAGTCCAGTTTAGTACCTCATTTCACAAGACGTAATGTTTTTGGTTAGACTAGTATTCTGTTCACTGAACTCTGATACTGGGATGGTGCTTTACTGTGGGCCGAGATTCTGGCTGTTTTCTCCTTTGTATAAATTTTGAGGGACAAAATTTGGTCACTGGCAGGAAGCAAGAAGATGAAAGGTCGTGGTCCAGGAGCCTGGTGTGACTTGCTCTTGTGAAAAGGCCCTGCTGCCAAGAGTTTCTCTGAAAGGGAACAGAGTAACTGGAGAGGGGACAGGCACGGGACATGCAAGAGCATCTTTCTGTGAGCAAAATTCTTACAGAGGTTCTGATCTTTGGTGCTACTTTCCCTCTGGCCGGAGCTCAAGAGGGAAATTGTAGCACTTAGTGCCTGCTAGATGCCTGGTGAGTCAGCTGCTTCGGGTGTAACACGCCTCTCCCAGCAGTGACTTGAGAAAGTTCATTCCAGTCTTTATAAATCCCTGTGACACGGATGGAATGAAGTTAAAAACTGTATTGCTTAACAAGCTTGCAGTGGTGTTTACCCTCATTACCTGGGCTCTGCCAGTGCTGCTGGGTCACCAGGCTGTCAGTGTGTTTGATTACGCTGCTCTGAGACTAATTATGCTGCTGTTGTACGGAGCAATTGGAGGCTATAAAAGGGAGAGGTTTCTTAGAGCCACTCTGTTTGTACATGCACACGCCCAGAGGCAGGAAAGCTTTTAATGCTAGCTGTGTTTAGTGACTTGCTGGATAAGCATCGTTCTGCGGTCTTTGAAATATAGACTGGATGGTGTTGAACATATACTTGTCTGCAGATGCAGAGCTGCAGATCTCTGTTCATATCTATGTTTCACAGTAGGTTGGGGGAAGAGGCTTTATTTATTATCGCCACTTTTTGCTTTAATGCTGACTCTGAAGTCGCTCTAGTTTTGGAAAAAAATGAAACATCCAGTTCTGGAGGGCAGTTCTGAAATCTAAAGATTTCTTCTGCAGTCTTTGAATGTCTGAACCTTTGTTTACTTTCTGTCTGTGGCCTTCATATGCTTGATGTGTACAGTTTGTTTGAAATAATGTCTTTGTCACATAATTGAACTTAATTAGAAAAAGGCTAAATATGGAACTTATTGAGAATTTTCTTTGCAGTTCCTCTCCTCCTTTGATATATGGTTAATATTTTTTACGGGTAACTGTGGCCTTGGCATAAGTAAAAGAGATTTCTCTGATGTCGTTGCATTTGCAACCTGTTTTCACCAAGGCTGAATTCAGCTTTGTGTTTTGTGCTTTGGGTTTTCTTCGAGAGAAAAAAATTAAAGGACTTGGACCAACAGGCTGCGGCAGATTTAGCAGTGAGAGGTTAAGACATTATCCTTTTCAGCTGCCTGCCTGTCCAGTCAGCTGAGGTTACAGCCAGGAGAACAAAGCTGGCAGCATAAAACACGTCTCTGGGCTTCAGCAAAGCACCCACTCAGCYTGGCCTCCTTGCTGACAGCTTGTGCTGATGTGCAAGGCTGCGACTGTCGGTGGCTGAGACGCACACGCACTTGATGCGATGGGGGCAGTAAGTTCTGGCAGAGTAGCCAAAGACAGTAATATCTGCACCGACCTCAGTATCACCTAACTTTATCTTCAGAAATTCAGGCTCCTTTTGCTTTAACATCACGCTTTCTCTCTGCCCTTGAAAATAGGAAGCAGCAGAGTCCCTGACAGAGAAAATTATCCTCGCTCTTCATATTCTTACAGGAAGAAATAGTCTGCAGTGTCTCATATCAATTCCTCAGTAACAATTCTAATGCCTTGGAATTTCTTTTTCTTAAGTGATGAATATAGTAGAATTAATTTTTATTACATATAATGGATTGCTTTATTAATGGCAGTGATGAACATAGATTATCTTTTGTTTCTTTTGTATAAAAAAAGACAATAGCATTTTTTCCTGTTTAATTATGCAAAGCTTTATTTAAAATCATACTTATTCACACCTTATTCTGAATGGCATACTTTGTTTTTCATTGGATACTTTTTTGAAAGGTTTTTCACTTCTCAATAATTTTTTTCTCAATCTCCTATTCCTGAAGCCTTTATTTATCTCATCTGTGTCTTTGCTTTATGTGCACTGACATCCTTATCATGCCAGATCTGAGTTTTCTTTTTTTTGCTCTTGTAGCATGTTTAGGTATGTAACGGCTGCACAGCAGTGGAACTAAAGAGCTGGTGCCTTGTAGCACTGACCTGCAGAACAAGGACATTTTACTTCTGATTTGCCCAGAGMCAAGTAGATTACCTCTGTCAAGGGACATGCAACAGCAGTCTGTGTGCTGGGTTATAATTACAGTAAATAACAGTGGATTGGTCCTTTAAAATCTAGTTTGCCCAATTTGTCCTGCTCACACAGGCAAATCTTCCCAGAACTAACCCCAAAACTCCTTACTCAAAATGGGCTTTTGTTTCTGTCCTCCTTTTCTATTCTTCTCAAATGCAGTCAGMTATGGGCAGGAGGCTACACGCGTGTTCTCTATGGGCTGGGCTATGGTGTTAGAATACTATTTTTTCTTTACTAATTTTGTTATGAAACCTGTATGAGGGTTATCACACTTTAATCCCTCCAGCCTTGTTTATTTTTAAATGAATTTTGACTTTTTGATACAGGATTGTTCAATCTGGATCCTAGCAATCTAATTGCCTATAGTACTAGCGTTCCTCAAAGTAGTTCTAGAAACCATCTCAAAATTAGCATATGTGCTTTCTTTCTCTTTTTTCCCCCTTTCTCTCTCTCTCTTTCTCTCTGTCTTTCTCTCCCTCTCTTTTTTGCTCTATGTATGTTAGTCTCTTTCAATGTACAGGAAATCACATCACTAATTGGTATAAGAGGTGGTGATACGGCTTTATTATGTTAACACATATTCAGTAGACATTTAATGTATTTCACTGAATCATTTTGAAAAGGCGATGATTTTAAGGTATGACTAATAGAGGCCAGAGTTTTAAAAAATATTTTTATTGCAAATTTTCACGTCCTGCATAATAGTAATAATACATTATACCTAGTATAATGCTAAACATGAATACTTCATTCCAAATAATTTGACAGTTATATTCAAATATATTATTTTAAAATGTGTGCAACTACAGACAAATATATATGTGTGAATATTATTTAATATATCATAGTTTCTTTTCTTTATGGACTCTTAGGTCAGAATTACAAATCATGCTTCCTATGGCTAAATGCTTGAATCCACAACATCTAATTTAAGTGACTGAGCATGAATTTAGTTGTCTAGTATTAAGCAAGTGCTTTTGACTGTACTTATCTTCAGCATTATTTTCTTATTTTAACCTTTCAGTTGCTACTACTTTTCAGTTTTGCTCATTTCAAAAAAGAATAGGTGCACACTGTTTCATGCTCACATAATTTTTTTCCTCATATCCTTAGTGAGACCAAAATAATAGTTTCAGTCATGAGAATAAACCAGACCCATCTGACCCAGAGCCAAGAATAACAGTAATGCCTCCTTTTTCCTCTCCTCCCTCCTCTTCCTTCTCCTCTCACAAAGAAAAAGGCAAAATAGAAGTATTTTTTATTTTTTGGTGAGCCCAAACCAGTTAAGGCCCTGCATCAAATATTTTTTGACCCATTAACATTTCTAAAGTGTGATAACATATTTTGTGTTTATTACATGACCCCAAATAGTTTACTTACGTTATGCTTTCAGAAATTTCCACTGCATGTATTGATGTCTAGAAATGCTGCCAGTATGCATGAGTAATTACAAGAACAACCTTCAGTCTTCAAATGAAGTCAATATTCAGTTGGGCTTCAAGTTGTGGATATGTTTGTGTGGGAGTTTAAACCAGAGTTGCAGATAAATGGTCTTATCTTTATCTGGAACATAATAGTAGCCAAGGTGGTATTAGAAGCAGTCTGTAATAATCAGGAACAAGACCTATGCTCTTTACTCATTTTTTTCCTGAAACATATGGCACTGAATTAAATGGGAATTTATCTTAATAAATTCATGATTTCCATTTTAAAAGTTATGGTAGTGTAGTCTCAAAGGTTTAGAAAAAATCTTTAAAAAATGACTATGTTAATACAATAACTAAAACTTACCATTATTGGTTTGTAAATGTGTCTGGGGAATCCTTATTATTAAGTTCCTGATCTTTTTCTTTGTTCCCTCCTCATTTTTACATTATAAGCAAAATCAGAAAGCATAGTGGGGTGCAAGGAAAGAAAAGCTCCTAAGAAGTATATGTGGATTCCAGCTAATGGTCTTCTAGACTTAACTTTTGAGGGGATTTGAGGGATAGGTGGGGTTGGAAGGTTTGTGTTCAGTGTCCTTTCCTGCTTTTGATAAAAAGGAGGAAAGCAGGACTTTTCAATATTTGAATTGTACATGGAAATAAGAAGGGAAAAAAACCCTTAATGGTATGTACTGCAAGACAGATTAGCATACATATGCGATCCTGGGCATATGAACAGCAGCTTTCACAGCCATCTGTTCTTTTGCTGGAGTTGCAGCAATTTGCATCAGTTCCAAGTATTCACTAAGGTAGGCTAAACATGTTTAATGGGAGCCTATGGAGGGCATAGGGTAAAAGAAGCAAATCTTATGTTGTTTGTGGACACATCTTGATTACTATTGTGGTGTATGTCCAGTCAGCCTGCTTTTGTCTATACTCTTTTGTTTTTGCTTGGGAAGATTGTGGCTGCTCTGACATGCTTATCTGCTGATATTGGCATATTCAGGGGTCAGGGAGTCTTACTGCACTGAGAGGAGAAGCTCTGTTGTAGCTGGGGTCAAGACCTCTGCCCTTCCAGGTAGGCAAAAGTCTAGAGAGAGAAGAGAGGATGTCAACTTGCTGTGGTCTGTCTGATTGCAGATTTGGGGAAGGACACAATCCGAGTATCTCTCAAATTCAGACAGCATCTAAAACTCCAAAGATAGTACCAGTGAACTAAAAAGTAGGAGAGTCCTCTCTGAGCAACATCCTGGCAACATTCATAGTGGACGAATTGCTGCATTTCATCTGTACTAAGCTTACTCTGCAGCCACATATGTGCTTTATTCTTCAGAAAGAACACTATCTTACCACCAGCTTTCGAGTCTGTCTTACCCTCCAATGCACAAGATGCCATCTAGTAGCTGACTTTGGCTCTCCAGCCTTTAAACTGGGAGGAGTGACTGATACACCAGAGAACTGTGCTGCTGTTCAGAGGGACCTCGACAGGCTGGAGAGATGGGCAGAGAGGAACCTCATGGAGTTCAAGAAAGGGAAGTGCAGAGTCCTGCACTTAGGGAGAAATAACCCCATCCACATACCCCAGTATAGGCTGGGGGCTGGCCTGCTCGAAAGCAGTTCTGCAGAGAAGGACCTGGGGGTCCTGGTAGACAGCAAGTTGACCACGAATCACCAATGTATCCTTGTGGCCAAGAAGTCCAATGGTATCCTGGGCTGCATTCAGAAGAGCAGAGCCTTGCCAGCAGGTCGAAGGAGGTGTTCCTTTGCCTCTACTCAGCCCTGGTGAGGCCACATCTGGAGTCCTGCTGCCAGTTCTGGGCTCCTCAATGCAAGAGAGACATGGAGCTACTAGAATGAGTCCAGCAAAGGGCTACAAAGATGACTAAGGGACTGGAGCATCTCTCATATGAGGAAAGACTGAGACAGCTGGGACTGTTCAGCCTGGAGAAGAACAGGGGGGATCTTATCAATGCATTTAAATATCTGAAGGGAGGGTGTAGCGACGATGGGGTGAGACTCTTCTTGGTGGTGCCCAGCAATAGGACAAGAGGCAGTGGACACAACCTGAAAGACAGGAAGTTCTGACTGCACACAAGGAAAAACATTTTTATTGGGTGAGTGACTGAGCACTGGAGCAGATTGCCCAGAGAGGTGTTGGAATCTCCATTCTTGGAGATACACAAAAGCTGTCTGGACACAGTTCTGGGCAATGTGCTCTAGGGCAACGAACCTGCTTGAGCAGGGGGGTTGAACTAGATGATCTCTACAGGTCCCTTCCAACTTCAACTGTTCTGTGATCTCGAACTAGGAGACTCTGCTTGTTTCTCATCTAACAGCCGGTCAGCCCCATGGCAAGAGGGACATGGGATTTTGAAACAAACTGCTGAATGTAGTATTGAAATAAGGCACTTTGGATCTCTTGAGATAAACATCCATCCCTTTCCTTATTCCTATAAATTAACATTAGGAAAGAATTCATCCCAGATCATCCCAATCATCCAGTGCCAAGTTCATCCAGTGAAACATTCAAAACAGTAAAGACTGCTGGAGTGCTTGCAGATAATTCCTGTTGGCTGTTGTTTATTCTGAAAAAGGGGGGAAGGGATGGGTTCTTTGGCTTGAATTATAATTCTGCCCTGATTTTCTCAAGTTTTCTGTTGAATTCCTTATTCTGGAAATGTAGATTATTCAGTCAGGCAACTTCAATTGTACACTACCTATTGGGAGGGGTGCTGACTTTAACTTATTTTCTCTTCTGATCTTCACTCTGGGCTAACACAGAAACAGGAAGGGAGAGAGATAATATTTCTATATTTAGTTGGTGTTGCTAACTTTCTCCAAATTCCTGTTTTTCATTAGTTGCCTCACAGATTTCAAAGTATCTGTCTGTAACTGTGAATGTGTCAGAAGTTGCTAACAAGCACTTGAAAGTGCAAAAACTAAAGTATAAATATTTTTATAAAAATTGTTCCTAAATTGTCATAGTTGGTGAATGAATAAGCATCTATTTAGTCCATTAAAAATTTTTGAGTAACTACACCCAATGACATCCATGCTGAAGAAACCTATGACCACATTTTGAATTAGTGACCAGGATCTGGCAACTGGAAGTGTTTAAAAGTATAAAGTGTCTAAGATATAGCAATAAGAATGTACTGCAGATCTAATCATGGACGAGAATGTTTCAGAGCTGAGGAATTTCAGGCTTACACTTTTACTGGGTTCATATTTATAAACTTCTAAATACAACATTCTCTCTTAAACCTCCTACCGTAATTTCCTTAGAAGTAAATTAATCTAAGGAATGTAAAGTATTGGTCAAAGACTGAATGTCTATTTAAGGTGGATATGAAGAGGGTATATTCATAGTTGCCATACTTGCAGATATATCAGCAACATATGACACCTTAAAACACCAGAAACTCCTTATCAAAATACATGGCATGTTGAAAGATTGTTTCATAACAGGATCRACATCTATGAGATGACTAATAAATCCATGTCTAAATGGGAAATTGTTTCATTGTAGAACCTTGTATCACTACTGAAACCAGGGGCTCAGGCAAATCAAAACTATCTTGACTGTCTGTGCTCTTCAGGCTTCAGTTACCATATTAAAATTAAGTATGTGCCAATCCAGCTAAAACACAAATGAGTGTATCTCATTTCTGGAATCATGAGGAAAATAGTCAGCTTGGTATAACTTGGAACAAAGTGCAGGTCATGGTGGATTCCAGTGAGAGTGATGCTGTCTTTTCTCTCTGTGTCTCTTTTTACTGGTGCCCTTTAGAGTATAAATTAAGTTCTGGAATGAGGTATAGAAGTTCACAAATTCAAAGTTGAAGAATTAATTCAAACCATCATAACTAAACTCTGTTATTCAGTAGCTGAATAGGCATATCCAGTGAAAGACTTTCACATGAGAAAAGGTTGGCACCATGTTGAATGAAAATTGTCATTTATTCCTGGGTGCCTAAGATTATTCTAGGCAGGCTGCCAACATTCAGCTGACCGGACATCGGGAGAGCTATTGTTGCAGCAAAACTACTCAGAAAATCATTCAAAAACTACATAATTGGAGTACTTGCATTGACAGCTCAGTCCCTTTAATGAGAGGTTAAAAAAGAGCTGATGCTCTTGACCACCTACCTGAAGTTGCTAGAATAGACTGGCAAATCTGGAGATGTTTGACTAGTCTTTGAATGGAAATTGGTGGAGTAAAATATATAGAAATGTTTTTCTTGTGATGATGAGGGTGCATGTGGTTATGAGGAAAACCATGCTCAGGAACAACTATGTTGAGCTGTGCGGATATATGGAGAACTCGGGCTACAGATTAGGCCATAGCATGTGCTGTGGAGAAACATATGGCTGCTGTAAGAACACCTAAGCAGAAAGTGTAATATCATTAAATGGAAAAATATACATAGAGGGAGGATTGCCATTCCTGACAATAAATATTTTTGGTTTTAATAAAGATGACATCTAATCATATGAAAAATTAAGTGTATGCAGTTGATTTGTAGTTAATTGTGAAGCAAGTCAAAATCACAGTGATGAATAAGTAGTTCTGCTTGCACAATTTAAACCTGTAGGTCATGATAGCTGGAGATTTTAGGCTTTGGGATTAATTTGATTTGATGTTCTGATTAGCATATCTAATGAATATGCATTGTCTTTTGCATAAATGATGTGATCTCTAACATTAGGTCTTAGCCTTACAGCATGTTTCCCCTGCAAGAAGCCAAATGATTGTGTTTTCATCTTACAAAGGCTAGAATCCAATGCACTCAAGTTAGGTATAATCTCTGTAGTCTGAGTAACCGGATGAAAGTGGCACTGCCACCTTGTAGTCTGTAAAAGCTGTTTGTAATTTCTTGGAATGACTCCCTTCCCACAGAGATAATATTAAGAGAGAATATGGGATGTTAGCACTCCTACATATTATAGGACAACGCTCTGCCTTGGGATGCTGGAGGTCCTTCTCCTAGGTTCTCAGAAGCTCAAATCCTGGAGCAAATCAAACCAATATGTGAATTTAGCAGTTCTCTAGATAGGCTTGTGTTTGGCTCCTAGGGGGAAGCGGCTGCGCTGCTCCCAGCAGCTGTCATGTGTTATGTAGTTTCCTGTAGAATGTTGCCAAATCTTGAGATTTTCTGTTTGCTAGTTCTGATTTTTGGCTCAAAACTCTGGTTCATTCAGTTATGAGATTGTGGTTTCAGTTTTCATTTAAAACTACGAGTAACTTTTAATCCTTCTAAAATGTAGAAATCTGAAACTGTGAAACAGTACAACCTAAGCTGTGGTGCATTAAAATTTTTTGAAGATAAATAAAACAACAACAACAAAAAAACAGAAAGAAACAAAAATAGTAGTGTTTTTGTCTATGAATGCATGATCACTTCCCTCTGTCTCTCACCTGCCAACTATGGCCCCAACAACATGTTTTCTTCTCTGCTTTCTGAGTCCTGTCTCTTGAGCCTTTTAAAACGCAGTATATTGCAGAGAAGTGCTGTTTTGACCAAGAGGAAACCTGTGTCATCCATTATCAATTCTGAATTTGACTCTTGATGTTTTTATGTGCTGTCAGTGCGGTATGGTATTAGAATGTATATACTCACTCTGAATGTGATGTGTGTGAAACTGTAAAATATTGAAGATCTGGATCTGTAGCCAGAACATGGTCAATTATGTCATTGGGTTGTTCTAAGTGAGTTTTAGTGTAGTTAGGTTTTTAGGTGTATTTAATTTTTAGTGTATTTTAGTGTATGAGTTTTAGTGTGTTAGTGGATTTAATCCTGCTTCCATTTAAATCCACTAGAATAACTTCTATTGATTTGAAAGTAAAACATGGTCTTAATACACCTGAAATAGAAATCATCTCATTTCTGCTTCCTTACCCTCCTACAATGCAAACTCACAGTGGGTTCTGATAAATCCGCCTGTGTTGCTTTTACTCAGGCAGCACTGTCAGCAAGGAGAGAGTGGTCATCTGGAGGCTAGGAAAGGATCCAGCTGCCTGTATGTGGAATGAGGCAAATTTTCATTATGTAATACTAACAGAAGTAAACCAAAATAGTAGTGTTTTGTTTATAAGATCAAGCAATGGTTTGTACCCCATGTCTAGAAAAGCAGAGAGCAGCAGGAATTGGAAGGGCAAAACAGTTTCATGCCTTTGGTTTAAATGATTAGAAGTTTAAATGGAAACAAAGAATGTTTCTTGATAACAGAGTTATCTTATCTGACTCAGGAAGAAATGTAAGACCCAAGAGACTGATATGCAAAATGTTGAATAATTTTGTTGTTTAGCTACGGTTGTGCTGCATGAGGTTGCTTTTAATATTTGTTTGGCTGCTTCTTGTCCATTTGTTTTGCTTTTGTCTACTGTTTCAGGGAAGTCTGAAAAATTACTGTTTTCTTTTAGATATATAACAGCTGCTTAAGACTCATATTCTTGGCTTTTCTAAGGAGATTATTGTTTTCTTAGATCTTTTAGTCCTTGTAGAATTGACAAGAGGTGAGTTTTCATTGATACAGTTTATTGTCTTTTTTTGTACTAACATTTAGGAGTCTAGTTGTGGACTGGGATTCTACTGCTTCAGGTGTAATACCCACAGAGTAAAAACAGTTGCTACATCCCCTCCTACTTACCTTCCTTACCTATGGTCTTATTGGAATGAAAAGATTCACATTTTAATAATGCCCATATTTTTTTCAGAAACTAGAACTTTAATAAGTTTTAGGTAGGATCAATTGCTATAGCTTATTTCTGCACAGGGAAGTACTTATGCTACACTAGGATGACTCTTAATAACAGTTTGCCGTTTCCACTTTAGGTGTTGTCCATCCGGTTCAGTTAAATACTTACTGTTGGATAAATATTACTCTAAGTAAATCAAACACAAGAATTAATGTCCATGTTTTCTCCTACCCACTCTGTTCCCTCTTTGATCAAAAGCGTAGCCAGTTTTTGGCTGTACTCCATCAAAGACAGCAGTTCTCAGAGCCAGAGCAATACTAGGTAGTAGCTGAATGCTACTTGTTCGGGCTTTATTTGCTATTAGAAACATCTTTTTGGTCCACTTCATATCTTTCATTTATTTATTGGCATCTTAATCTCAAGAACCAGGTCCAAAGAAGCACTCCACACTCTGCAGGGTTGGACCTGAACTTGGCCAGAAGAAGGTTATTTTTGAAGTTGCTGCAAGTTTTAGGGTTCTGGCATATCTTACTGCCTGAAGTTCTTTTAACTGTTGTAATGAACACCAACAGTATAAAATGCCCACAATTAATGACTAACAATGGGAAATAAATCTTTTCTCTTTTCAGATAGATGTGTTCCAAGAAAAAAAAATATTCTGTCTAGCCTACTGATGCATTTTATAATAAAATGTTCCCTAGGTGTGCCACTTTAAAGTATTACTTGTTTAACCTTCTGATGCAGTTGCTAAGATTCTAGCCATAAGGGAAAAAATAGAAATGCAGCACAGCTACGATATTTTATTTTCCTTATTATCCAAGGCAGCAAACCCTCTTTCATTAGAATTTGCAATAGTATTCCATTAGTTTAGCTTTTTTGGGRACATTGAATGTTTTTGGATGGGATCATTTCTATTTCCCATGGTAGCAAAGTGCCTGAAAATTAATGGTCACATTATACTTTTGAATAAGATTGATGCAATTTTTTCCTAAAGTAGCATATTGTGCTTGGCTGAATAGACCCACCTAATGTCACCTGTAATTTCAGTAATAGGACTGCTTGGTACCTCATTATAGACTTTTTGTACTGAAAGATGGTGGAAAGCAGCAGAAACTGTCATGTTTAGAAGCTGCATGTGAAGTGACATGGGCATCACTGAATGTGACGGTTTTTTAGAACACTTGCAAATCAAACTAAGTGCACTGTAGAGGTGAAGGACAGATACCAAGTTTTGGTGCAGTGGGCAGTGTCAGAAGCAGGCTGAAACTGATGGGACCTGAAGYGGCAGAAGTACTGAAAGATATAATATACTTACTGTCTAATCATGAGGGTAGATTAGAAGATGGAAGCCCTGAGAATAAGAAGCTTACAATAAGAGCTACTGCTTAGTCTGAGCAATTGCCTCTGAGGGTTCTTAATCTGCTAGGGGAATTGTTGTACAGAAGCAGTAAGTCTGACTAAATAAATAAAAGAATGAAGAATGCTGTAAGTCAGTGAAATTCTAGATTTTAATTTCTGGTATTCTACAGAGGACTGAGGAAGGGGAAGAAAGAGAGAGAGAAAACAATGTCCTGTTAGTTCTAGTCATGGTTTAGGAAACAGAGGAATGAATCTAAGATGTGACATTTCTCCATTTGGATGCAAAGTAATTGCAGGCTTGGAGTCCCAGGCCTGACTGCGCAGTCAAGATGGCTGCACCGCTGCTCGACGTAGTTTGTAGTTAAATATTGCTGTGGTGTCAAAAGGCCTCAGCCAGGCCAGAGAAAACCATGTGGTAGATGAGCACCCCTCTCCCACAGGGCTTGTGGTTTAAAAGTCTGCAAGGAACTAAGGGAGGCAAAGGCCTGCCTGAGGGGCAGATAACTACTGCCTGTACTGGTGTGTTGGGTAGGCCGGGCTGAAGCAACCTGGTCTTAATCAATGCGAACGATGTGCGATGGATGGCAGTGCAATGAGAAAAAGTAGTAGGTCCTAACATGCCCATCTTACATACTTAAAACATGTAAACACACTTTCAAAGCTGGACTTCTCACAAGCGTGCTTGTGTGTGAGTATATCACCATTATACATGCAGCCACAGATGGCAAGGTAATGCAAATAAATGCAGCAAACTCCATTATTAAGAGTCATCYCAGTGTAGTATAAGTACTTTCCTGTGCGGAAATGAGCTATAGCAACTGATCCTACCTAAAACTTAAAAACAGTAATTTACTGGTGGTTGGAGGGACCACAGATAAAGCTTCCACTTACCTACTTCAGGAATGTACTGCTTATTGCAACAGGTGTTTGGAGAGTCATAAATTAGTGTAATTTTTCCAAGCTAGAGAATCATAAAAGCTATTTGCCATATCCATTATTACTAACTAAACTCATTAATGTTGGGAACGGTGCAATGTAAACAGACTGCTTTCCCTGACCTGTCTGGCATACCAGTTGTTCAACAACACTTTAACTTGAACAATTGCAGCAACTTTTAACTGTCCTATGGAACATCCAAATTACATCAGTAGAAAAGGTATTTTAGGAAATTTAATTAGGAAGATACCAAAGCATGCAGGCACTTGTACTTTAATTGCTCAAAAAGGATGAATTGCTAAATATATTTCATGACTATTTTTCTGTTGTTGATCTTTTGTTTGCTTAATGCACACTGGTTCCACACGTGCTAAGCAGTGGATTTTTTGAGCAAAAATTTTAATAAGCACTGCAATAGTTAAAATTCTAAACATTTTTAAATGCTCTGAAGTCCGCAGTAAAAATATGATGTAAAATTTTAAATTCTTCTCTATGATATTTTAAGGGTCTCTTAATCAAGAAAAATCTGTGTCCCTTCCAAGTCCTGCAAAACTTGTGCAAGGAAGAAATGCCTCGTGGGTTTCTGCAGTGTTGAAGACACAAAAGCAGTTGTCAGCCATAAGCATTCAAAAAACGTAAATCATAGGCTCCAGAAAAATCATTTCTCTTTTTCTCCTGTCCTTGCTATGCATGGGCTCTTGGCTCCCTTGCAGCCCAACATGTGTGATGCTTACTTGTTTTCAACTTTCACTTCCCTTTTCCTGTTATTTCCTACCTCTCCTATGTTCTGCTTTTTTCCTCAGCTCTCCCTCGTCTTGTCACCTCTCACTTACTCTGTTTCTCTGCCTTCTGCTGCCTCCCGAGCCACAGAGGYGGCTGAGAGCTCTCCTTGACGCTGCTGGCGGTGGCAAAGGGGAAGCATGACTATTACCATGAGGAAGCGGCCGTCAGCTACAAAGATGATGGGGAAGTAGAATCCTCCTGTGGCTTCAGGCTGTTGAAAGAGATGGCCAGAAATCATTTTTGCAAATAAAACAAACGTGCATAAGCACTGGCATTTCAAGGTAACACTTACCTCTTCTGGCTGTCCTCTCTGCTTGTACGGTGAGGGCCTCTTAGCTCTTGCTCCGAGTACATTGCATGCCAGACTCTATCCACTGTCTTACCAAGGAAGGCTTACTCCAGTACTCATTCTGTAAAGTCTAAATAACAAACCCGAAATATGTTTGTTTAAAGCTCTTAATGGCTAATGCTTTGATTACCCCCCTCCCTCSTCTCCTTCTCTTACTGTTGCCTGGCAAAGATCTCAGAAGAGTTTTGCAAACTTTGTCAGCATAATGTAATATAACATAACATATCATGTGTATTTTTTGACACATACAGTCTGTTTACTAGCTTTACCTAGTTTCTGTGCAAGATAATGTCAGTTTGCTTGCAGTAATCAAGACTAAACCAACTAGACTTCTGAAGGATGAAAAAAAGGAATAGCTCTATGCCAGCTGCCTCAGTGTCTGGAGAGATCCAGGACTTGACCCCCAAACCTTGGGAATTTATATATAGTTATTTTATTCCTTTTTTTAAAGCTAGTGGAAGGAACTGGCTACTGTTCCAAAAAAAAAAAAGGAGAGTAGCAAATGTTGATTTTCATTTTTAGAAAGGTTTTAGGGGTGATCCAGAGCACTGCATACCATAAGCCTTACATTTGTAAGAGGAAATTTTTGTGAAATGATCACTGGGACAAGACTGTGTTGACAGCCGGAAATCTTACACAGTCCATGGCTTCCACAGCGGACAATTCTAAGCAACAGCAATTCTAAGCAATAGGTTGAAATTTCCTGAGTTTGTAAATAAAATAATAAATGAAAGAATTATTAGCTTTTCAGGTCCATGATTGAAATTAAGTATATATTTGTGAACTGAGAAGAAAAGTATTAGTACTGAAAACAGTGCAAAGCGATGTCTCCCTGGCAGGCTAACACTAGTTTCTGTCATTCCTCTTACCGCTGTCCTTATTCACCTGAATTTGGTGCTTTCAGTACAGACCAGTTAGTCCTGCCAGGGAGTGTCCCGGGGAAATACAGAAAGCAATGCTGCAGGAATGTTATAATATCACTCTATTTCACAGATAAGTGTAGTAAGACTTACTTCATTCTGAGGGAAGTTGTTCTGACTGCAATACTTTGAAAGTAGTTATAACATGAAAATATTTCTGTGTTGAGAGATGAGAGGAAGATGATATCATGAAAAGACAGCTTTAACAGCTACCCCACCGGTATGAAGGCTTTTCACAATTTTGTTAGTAATCGTTAACTTTCACAAAGTCACGCCTCTCAGTACAGTCGGGGCCTTTGCAACCAATGTGTCTGGATGCCTCCACGGGTGTTCATGCTTAGGCAGCTTCTCAAATAAACAACTGCAGTCTCCTAACAAGCCTGTTTGCTCTAAGTGTCATCTTGACACCCAATAGCTTCATGCTGATACTGATCTTCTCTTCATTCCCCTAAAAAAAAGTCCTATGATGTTCTGTGAATTTCGTGGTAAAAAGAAACTTTAGGAAAATATAAGAGGAAAAGTTTTCAGTTTCAAAATCATGGTACAGATGAAGACTGTGGATATTGTAACAAATTATTTATTTTCATGTTGTTTTTTCTTTCAATTTGGTAATGTCCATTCTTGTACTTTCATTTAAGAAAATTAGAAGCATAATGAAGAATGAACTAATGAAAAAAGATTAAGAGATAAGTACCTATCCTAAACTGTTTCCTGTCTTTATAAAGCCTATTTCATTAAGATGCACAGAGTGTTTATATTTCAGAACAAAGAAGATATAAGAACAATGGGTAATTTGAAAAAAATCAAAATCAAATCTCTTGATACAAGGCATTGCATTATTATCTATGCAAGCACTAACTAATTAAATTATTAATTCTCTGATTGGTTTGGATAGTAAATCTCCAATTTCTGGATGTTTATACAATTTTAGAAAAAAATATAATGAAATCAATGGGATTAACTTCATTCAGAAGAGTCAGGCCATGAACCTCTGATCATAGAGTTTTTCAAATGCTTAAATGCAAGTAATGGGACTAGTCATATATTGCAGGTAAGTGTTTGGTTTATAGTATCAGCAGAGTCAGGTCTTATGGGAGTTTTATCATCATGACTTTAATTAGACATGAATAATCATGTGCTTAAGACTTATGTCAGTAGGGGCAAAATGAAGCTGGATGATTTTAATTGGGTTTCCATGTGTGGAGAGGCATTGGGATAGCTGGAAACTCTCTTTTTAATAAAATGCACAAAACTATTTTATTTCAGTATACTATTGTTCTCTCTAAAAGAAATGTAGGTAGAGGATGTGGAAGGGCAATTTTTTTTTCTGAGATATCTATACACTTCTGCAATGATCCTCAGTTACTTCCATAACTATGTTTTGTATAGCTATGTATGATAACATTTCATTGTTAAGGAATATTTCCCATTCTTATCCTGGGGCCTTGCCCCAGTGTCTTGTGATACAGAAATCAGAAACCCCTGTTTTTCTGCAACTTGTTATTGAATGCATGTGAAAAATAAATGAACAAGGAATGAGCATTTGCCAGTTTTTGTGCTGATATGATCTAACCACTTTGAATTCCTTTCCAAATACTGATGCAATGTAGAGTCACATCCATCAGCTGTGCAAGAACTTGCAGCTGTAAGTGCACCTGTTATACTCTCATTCCATCTGTTTGCTCTGCATTTGTGCAAAAATATTTTGATTGTTTTCATTAAAAATTATATGGCTGTGAAGGTCAGTTTTTCTTGTCAAATATTTAACTTTTACATCATTGTGCCTCTTGGAGTTGAATTGTTTAGCCCAGTAACTCAAGGATTTCTTTTTTAAAGGTTGGAACTGTTGAGAAAAAGGCATGTTGATTTTATTGCTATAGAAAAGTTCAGTTAAAACTATACATTTTAAAACCTTGAAAAAATATGTAAAAAATAATCCTAAGGCAAATATGTCATGTCATGTAATTAGATCCAAGAATTAAACCCAAATAAGTATTCATCAGTGGCACCCACATTGCGTCATTCACAAACACAGATTCTCGGAGAAGGGAAATCAGCAAAGAACCATTAAATTCTTTAGACCATGGAGAAGTACATCAGTGAAGATCCAGTTCATTTATATTTCCTATCAAAACAGTGGAATGTTTCCCATGTGTGGGAAGCTGGTATTCTGAAGAAGAGAGATGAGGAAGACCTTGTCAGTAGATAATATTTGATAATCCCCAAGAGAAATGAATACAGCCAGCTCCCAGCAACTGTGATGGCATTCACTTAGTGCCCCTAATCAGGTTTTTCTGGTTCAGTGAGATGAGTGCAAAGGTTGTTAAAGCCATTGTGAAATAATGAGAGATATAGATAGTTGAAGCAGATTTGTAGTCGTTTGTGATACTTAGCTTTGTAATTAACATGTGCTATTTTCTATTTATGATCACAAATAACACATTTTACCTTCTGTAATAGTGATTGACACATAGCAAATCGAATCTATTTACCTAATCTTCCTCCTGTGTCTCTGCATTAAACAAGTGGCAAGACAGCTGAATATAAGGAAGCCAATTAGAGCAGCCTTCTACTTCAATTTGTGATAGCTTAGAATTTTAGACTTCAAGGGGTGATTTCAGTGGTGGACAAGTTATTTCACATGGCACCTTTGGAAGAGGCTTTCATGAGAGCAAATCTCTTGTTCATTAGGAAACAGCTTTGAAAATGCCACAAATAAATTCCTGGAAATCACAGGCTGGAGTAATGTGAATTATGATTTACATCATAGTTAAATCTATGATGCATCATTATGTTTTTTATATTCTTACCAAAGTTTCATAAGATCCATTAACTGATGTGATGCACTTTTATGAAGATGCATCCTTCTGAAAAGAAAAAAGGTTTATTTGGCATGGGAGTAATGCTAATTTACCATTCTCTGTGTACGGGCACATGTACAGATGCATAAACATATACCTTACGCTTTTATAATTCTCTGTGCTTGAGTCATGTCCCAGGTTGTACCCCCTCCTGGACAGTTAAGCTGATAAGATTGGTCTTAAGATGGTACTGCCTAAGATACTTTTAGCAGATTAAAATGAATAAGCAGGCTGAACAGCAGCTTTAAATGTATAAAGAACACTTTGTTCTGCAAGCGTCTTCTGCAGCTACCTTGGAAGATTCCTGCTCCATGAATTTTAACCAATCTAGTTACAGAAGAGACTCGTCATAGATGGGTCATTGTAGATAGGAGCTCTGATATGTGTAGAAGTGTCAGAGTAGCAGAAGAGTACATGGCCTTGTACTCTAAGTGCTCCTAATTAGGAGAAGAAACACATGAGTATACTGAGAAATGCACCAGGATCAAGAAAAATCTATGAAATAAAACTTCAGTATTTATTATGGGGTCCTATGTGTTTTTTTAGCCAATGAGCAGAACTAAGTTATGTCCCAAAACCTTAATTTAGATAAGGTTTTACCTTGAAGAGGTACAACCAGAACTCCTCGAGGGCAGAGAAATTTGTGAACTGTAACATGCTAGGATTGACTTGAACAACGTTTACTGAACTCCTTTTTTTTTTTTCTTTTCTGTAAAGAAAGTGTATTACTAGTGGAAGTGATAACTGAAGTTTACAGTATTCACAGGTCTTGGAATGTATTTTGCTTTTCTGTCTCTCTCCCTCTCTCAAAAAAAAAAATACAATTCATACCAAATGTTTGATGAGCTGACTTGAAGAAGAGAACCTTTTTATTCTGGCCCTGCTGCCCACCAGTGTCTTGGACCGAGTTTTTTTTAGCCTGGAATAGTTGACTTAAGTGGTTTTTTTGATTCATAGAATTCCCAGTGAAAGCACATGTACTGATTCTGTTTGGTGAATGCTTAACAGAAATGGAGAGGTCTGCTTTTTGCAAAGGTGATTAGGAGTCTTTTGAGTGTTGCCATGCAACAGTGCCCTGTACCTGAAATATTCTGCCTTGCAACCTTTGTCCAATGCGTCCAACTCATCATTACTAAGGACAGTACAAAATCTATGGATAGATCTCAAAGAAAGAAAAGAAAAGAGTATATATGTCATCTTCATCTCCTCTGAAAATTGTACCGTTAGAATCTGTTTATGTAGGATTGCAGATTGGAAACCTTGATGGCTGAAACAAATCACTTTGGTTAAATTTTATTTAGAAGCTGAAGCAGAAAACTGGGTTCAGCATCTTTCCTGATTCCCCAGAACTGAGACAGCTGTAATAACAGTAAATTTCAATTAGATGGTTTTTATGACTTTCACCTTAGAGGATACCCAGAAAAGAAGGTCAGGATCCCCTAGTCAGTAAGGGATAAATCTGAGTCTAGCACTGTGCAAGAGCTGTCCACTTTAGAGTAGTGAATTTTTATAATTAGGAAAAGAAAGTCAGGAAAGAGGGATGAATAGGGATAACAGAAAGATGTAACCTCTGTATCGCTTCCATTTCTTTTGCCTGTTCACCAGTCTCAGAGACTTCAGGATATTTCAAGTATGGGAAAGAAATCTAGTAACAACTGCCTCAAGCAGAGCTACAGTGCAGCGGAAGCCATGACTGCAGTCCACGTTGGCCCATCTAAAGTAGCTGAGTAACAGCACGGTGATCAATAAAGGCTGACTGGGTGTTTGGGTAATGAGACTGTGCTGAGGCTGGTGCCACAGTTATGTCTCCACTGCCGTGGAGAACTGACCCAGATCAAAGACAGCTTGGCTGTGCCAGCACCCACTTTCCTAAGGCAGTGTAGCTGTACTACAAAGGCTGAGAAGAAAGAGATGTCGGATACCTCAAATTTAGACCTGCTGTATGGGGTTTGTCAGGCAGGAAAGCAGCTCTGTGCTCCCGTTGTTACTGCCTAATTCTGGGGAGCACAAGGCACTTCTATGAGGCCGTTAGAGTCTCKGTGTTGTCTTGTTTCTCTGGGACCCCAAAAGGATGGGCATGGCATATACTGCTTTGGACGCAGGGCTGCAAAAGCAGGCGTTTTCTGTTCTTTTCAAAGAATGCATTGAAATGCACCCAACCATTTTTAAATCCACACTTTTTTTTTTTTTTTTTGTCTGCTTTTAGGCAGCCCCGTAATATGCCCTAGCTGATTTACAGCTGTTTGGAAAAAGTATGGGTCTCATTCAAACCACTGTGAAGCGCTTGGAGCAATTGCTTGTTTTCTCTGGTGATGCTCCCTGCTCAGACTGTAGCTGCGGGAGCAAGGAAACTGATGGGGGGGAATGTGGGGGGAATTTTAACACATTCTCGAGGCTAAGCAGATGAATAGCTATCTGTGTTTGGAAAAGCCTGTCCGTACCCAGAACATTATGCAGTATAAAAGGAAGGTCATCCTACTCAGCAGGTTTTACAGTTACTTAGAGAAGACCTTTTTTTTTTTTTTTTTTTTAATTTCTTGTCTCTCTCCCTGTTCTGGCAAAGATTGACACAAGCCTTTCACTCTCTTGAGACCAATCAGTCAGTCTCTAATCATTCAGTTTCCTCTTGAAACTACTTTCAGAAATTGCTTGAGGGGAGAGGACACTTTAAGAGCAGCAGTAGGAAAAATGGTTTTTGAAAAGATGCATTTCAGAGTTTAAATGAAAAGAAACTATGTTAGAGAAGTCCATTAAAAATTGGCTTTCTCAGCAAAACAGAGACCTTAACTTAGATTACTTGCTTTAGAGTTCAGGTTATTCCTACCTATTTGTTTTTATAGCACTTTGACCTTTTATACTTCTTTACTTTAAGATTTTTTTTTACACCTTTAATAGTTTTGGTGCACTTTAAATGCCTTAAGTTGGAAAAAATGATGCGACATACGTAATTTATTTTGTGGAACTCTGTAGAGCTAGAACAATGCTTATGAATTCTGCTTATTGGTGTTCACTCAGATTAAATTACAAACATGAACTTGGTTTAGCTCCACTGACTGCGACAGTGTGCCAGCCTGGCTTATTCCGATAGGGAACTGACTCAATTCAGCGTATTCTGTTGCTTAATAGTACCTGTCGTACATGTTGAAACCTTTGTGTTATTGTTAGGAGTCTTATTCCTTAAAGCTAAATTCTACTGTTCTGCAAATAGTTTTGAGAGTAACTCCAAACTTGGAGTCAATTACATTTAATGTAATACCTGTAGTATTTCATCATCCAATGAGATAAGGTTTTTCRGGAGACACAATATCTTTTCTTAGACCAACTGATATAACCAGGAAAGCAGTAGAGATGATTTCTGACACTTAAGCCCTTCTTTAGTCCCCAAATGTTATTAACAAAAGCACATAATTTTTTAGCTCTGAAAAAGTGTGCTCCAATGGTTGTCCATTTTTCCTCTGTTGCATCAGTTGGCCTACTGAAAGATACTGTTTCTCCTCAGAAATCTTGCTTCACTTGTACCYGTGGACCATCACAGATACAACTATCTTTAACTTTCGTCATCTAGGTCACTAATGAAACTACTGAATGGCTCTGACAACTAGCAGCCCCCAAAATTTTGAGAGCTGTGACAATAACTTGGGCTGAGTCCAGTAGGAGAYATACTCTTATTTCTTGAGAAGATCTAGGTAAGTTGGGGGTGATTTTGACTAAGTGTTCTATGAAGCTTTTTGAGGAGAAGGAGGGACATATGTGAAAAATAAGGATCCCCTAAAAYATAGTGACTTAATTTCAAAAGGAACGCATCTTGATTATTAAAAATTTAATCTGACCCCAGCAATTTATTTTTTGTTGTTACCCAAAGCTCAGTGATGTCTCTAGCAATTTAGAAAAGTTTTTTAACTTTGAGAATTATTTTACTTCTCGGGTTCAAGAAAATGTCCTACAAGACATATTTTTTATTGGATGTGTAATAGTTTTGTTCATGTGATTAAAAAAAAGTGACAGTGGAGCCAATACTTGAAACTGGGAAATTTTGAAACAATGTATGAAAAATACAGCTCTCTGTGCAATGCTCTTTTGTTTAAGCATGGTTGATTTATTCTGTCTAATCATTTATTCTGCATGGCAGTAAATGCCTTTGCACACACAAAAGGCAAAATGTTTTGCCATGGAAGATCTGTACCTGCAGGAYGTATTTATTTAGATGGTGCCCTAGTTTTGGTAAGTTCTCAAATTACATATTGTAGCAACTACAGCTGAGGTAGACTTGAAATATGAMGTATCTAATATTAATTTATAATTAACTAGGATAACAGTGAAGTGGCACAGAGAAACTATCTGAAAAATTCACTGGGCCTCATCTTTTTTCTCTCATTCTGGTGGAAATAGGAAATAACTCTACTACTGTCAATAGAAGCCATAAGKATATAAAGGGTATAAATTTGTTTCTACAGACAAATATTTGTACACAAACAATATGAGCAATCTGTTTGTAGAAACAAATTTATATCAAAATGAAGCTTTTTTTTTTAATAGATCCAAACATATTAAAGGGGCCAAAACAAAAACAGTCCAGAGCAGGGTCTGCGCAAAAAACCTATTGTATATTAAAATATTTTTTTAAGTGTATGTAGTTTACATAGTCTGATAAAGAGCTTGATAGGGGAGGAAAGTAGAAAAGTGTTTGTGATCTATAAAATATCCAATCAAAGAGGAAACAGCAGACCAGTGTGCTCAGGGCAGGCTGTGATTCCCTTAACCATACTAGTGAGTGACAGTAGCGCTACTCAGGTAAGTGATCCTAGTGGGAAAAAACAGGAATAAGTAATTTGGTAAGCTGTATACATTTTAGAAGTAATTGTTCACCTATGAATCTCTCAGGTTTGTGACTGGGTTGTATGAAGCTTCCTCTCTAGAAAGATAATTCTAGAACCTGTAAAGGAATATACTGATACCAAACACCACATGTGACATGCAATAGTGCTTTGTAACATCGGTGAAAAATCTTGCTATTCTGGAGAAGTCTAACATGGCTGTTAACTTACAGTACAATGTATTTATTTGTTGATTTAAATGTACAAGATAATTTTAGGGAAAATTAACACGTCAGATTGAACTGGTACAGAAAGAGTATAGAAGTTCTCAAGTATAAATAAATACCTGCTGTTATTTAAGGTCAGCAAGGGCTGCATATTTGCTGCTCTCTGAATTAATAGAAGTAATTTTGTACAATTTTCTTTAAGAGCTTAAAGAGCAAAGGTGCTTTAGCTTTCATAACTTCAGTTCCTTCTGGTTATTGCCTGTCGTCTTTTCTGACCTAGAAAAATTTAACTTGGTCTGGAAAATACTTAACTATTTGCTCAAAGGTTGCAAAACGAGAGGAGTAAGCATGGCCAAAAAGAGGATTCTTTCATGTTATTATGATGCTGGTTCTTCACACCAATGTAGAAGAGCTTGCTGCTGTGGCAGGTCTCTTCAAACCCCCACATTAATTGAATATATGCCACCGTTTCCCTGCAGTCAGCTCGCCTGAATAATGACACTGTATTTATGCTTTCCTGAAGTAATGTTTTCAAAAAGCTGATGTGAACATGCACAAAATACCACACACCCACAAGTAAGTGTTATTGGAAAAAAAAAAAAAAACTATTTTTTTTCCCTATAGTCTGGAAATAAGCAGAGATATCAGGTGATTTGAAGGAGAGGGTGGGTGCTGTGAGGGAGAGGAAGGATTCTGCACACAGTGATTTTACCCCAGGGAGGCCCGTTTGCCTTCATTCTCTATTGATGGTGATGGCAGACAGGCTCCTTCCAAAACACATAATCTGAATCCTGCTCTTACCTGCACTCAGGAGGAGTCTGTCTCTATCCATTGAATATACAGAAAACCTACAGACGTTAACCTCCCTGGATTAAAGTCAGACTCTGTAAATATTGCCATGCTGATACTTCTGTTTTGGAAAACAGAAATAGCACTCTATGCTGCGATATGAGATCATGCAAAAGCTTAGATATAGATAAAACATACTGGGCTGCTTACCTCTTTGGATGGCTTTAGAAGTACCTGGAGCTGATTGTCAAGATCTGATATCTTTTGCKCAGGAAAAGAGAAAAGTTTTTTGTGTTTTTTTTTTTAATTATTATTATACTTTTTTCCTCTCTGGTGACTGGAAAATGATGTCTTAGTGTTTTATAGACATGCTTTGTTTTTAGTAATTCCTAAGTATACAGAACTTAAATAATCATTCTTTTATTTGTTTCCACAAGTCAAAATTAGTATTAAACCATTTTCCTCATATGTCTTGATTAAGATTAACCTATCTCACAGAGCTAGAACCTGGCACAGAGCACCACTGAATCTTTGGGGATTAGCTGGCTCTTTGCAGGACCCCTACAGGAGTCATAAGAATAGGTATATGGGCAACAGAAAATTTAAACCAAACCAATGTTTTTTTTAGAACTTAATGTTATATAGTTACTTTGTAATGCACAAGCCTTAAGATAATGGTAATTAACTGAAATCATTTCAATTGTCATATTATCATGAAAAATTACCCTACCTTTTTCTCCATAAAAACTGTACGTGCCATTGGGCATGGGTAGAGATTGCACTAACATTCTCTGGCATGGCACAGAATAAGCACATCTATATGYGTGTGTGCCACTGCTTCATGTGTTTTTTCCCCATGTATATTGACCTTGACCTTGTAGACCTTCTCTAAATGAGAGGCCTTAATTTAGCTTGTCTTCATCAATGTGCTATTATTTAAGCTAACATTGTAATTTTAACCCAGTTAAACTCAGATGACACCTAAGCTGTTTACAGTATGTTTAAACGTTTTAGTGTACAAGAGAAATAATAGGATCCCATCTGTACTACAACAGTCAACTGTGTAGCAGGGAATACCAATGTTCTAATCAGTTTACTGGGTTAATTATAGTTGTGGGAATGATGAAACTCAAGGGAGACGGTGAGAAGGGACTGGGATTTTTAATTTCACGTAGACGCTTCTTTTCCAGCAAGTGGCTTGACATCATGTGGCCATTCCACACAGGCTACTTGGCAGCCGTCAAACGGTGGAACCTCCTAGGGACAAAAATTGGTGCATTTATRTAACAGTTCCTCAGCCAGGTCTCTTAAGGAACTTCTGCATTCTAAAATGGCTTCTGAAATGGAACTGTTTGTCTTGCTCCCACAACAGGTTTCCTAACATTTAAGTGCAATTTTTTCTCTATCTTAATAAGCCTTGGGCAGTACTGAGAGCACTAGAATTCTAGAGCTACTTAGATAGAATATCCCATGTTATTTCAGAATATGTCCTACTGTTGATTGCATAGCTGTCGTTCTCTGTCCCTCCCCTGCAAGCCTACCTTTGAACATTGTTGGTGTCCTTTTCAGTCATCTTTCCTCATTGACTATAAAAGGAGACTAAAGTCTGAATAGATAATTTTCCCTCTTTGACTATTAGAACACCTGAACAGGCCACCTGCTTTTGTTAATTTAAGAATGAAGGACAGTCTCTCCTGTCAGTATTGCTGTCCTACACATGTTGAGCCAGACATAATCTTTGGTTACAGAATTCAGAAGTGGCTGAAATCAAGTCCTTCAAAAACAGGAACTATGTGCTGCGTGCATAAAGCTGTATGCTGAGTGCAGGTTTCATACAGCTTGCTAGTGAGCAGGTGTGTGTTATGATGGCAATCACAGTCATGATTATTTCATTGGCTACAGTGAACAGGCTGTGGAAATTCACTGACAGAACAACTTGCTGCTGTGTGAATTCTTTTAGTCTGKTTTTTTTTGTGTTTTCCTTGATTATGTGCTCCATGACCTGCTTAACAGATCTACAGCACAGCATGAAAAAATTTAGCCTTTTTTTTTCCAATAGTGTAAATATGACTGGTGGAGGAGGTAGTGAGAAGAGGAACACAAAAGGAAAGCATCAATAATCTAGAATATAGTTTATCATTTGGGCCAAAATTTTGCCTAATATCAATGGCAGGTCTGTGCATATGATGAGTCATAAATTAATTTTATCATTAATTTGGTCAGAGTAACAATTGCAGGACTTAATCTTAAGAACTGGTTTCAGTAACTCTCAAGCTAGCAAAATGAAGTCATCAATTCCCTTTACTCGTGATTAATATATTACCATTACATGTGGCAGCTTGTTTCTAATTCTTCTAGGATTAATCTCATTTCTCCAATGATTTGCCAATGAGTTGCAATAAAGCCAGCTTGGGCAGGTTGCGATTTGCCTCCCACATAAATATAACAGCTGTGGCAAAATTGTGAACTCCTAGAGCACTGGTTACCTTGGAGAAGGCAGTTGTCTGATCCACCCAGACTCACACTCCTGATGAGATGCCCTGGGATTGCAGGTTGAGGGCTTCTTAAAGTTGTGACCTGTCTTTCTGTCACTTTCCCCTTTCCAGAAGTTCATTACCAGGAAGCTCCTTTCTGGCACTCAGTAGCTGGCAATGTCAGCCTTCAAAGTGATCACCGAAACTCAGCAGGAGATACTCCCCAAGGCCTCCATTTCCATGGTAGGTTGCACACCTTAAGGGATTGTCTGTGCACCAACCCTATCTGGCCTACTTGCTGTTAGACAAACAAATATAGTCTTGGGTTTGTCTTCTTTCTCCAGATTTGTCTTTGATATAAGCAAACGGAAGGATGAAAAATAGTATGCAAGCTTATTGCAGTAAAGCAGAAGTCTAAACTTTTGCTTATGAAAATGAAAACAGAGGAAATTAAAACACAGGTTCTGAGCACATGACACAAAATCTTTCTTACTTAAGACAACTCAGCTGTGGAGATAGTGAGGCAGCTAAGGAGCACTTTGTTACTTCAGTACGCTTTGGAGAAACTAATGTCAGTTTAGTAATGAGAGAAGAGGACGGGCCAGAAATCTAAGTCTTCTCTCCTCATGCACAGGTTGGCAGCTGCTTGAGATCCCTTTCTTCAACAACAGATCTGTCTTCATCCACTCCTCACTCTTTTTTCCGTAAAATGAAAACGTGTCCCTGACTTCTGCTCTGGGTACTCATCATTATGCAATCTTGCATATACTTTCAGTTGCATTCATTCATATTGGAAGAAGCTTTTAATGTTATTTAAYGGTTAAACAAATATATCACTTGTCCTCCTCCCCTCCACAATTCCTAGCTCAAGGTGAGAGTGTTTTCTGTTGAAGCACTACATATTTGTCAGTCCTGGAGATAGGATCCTAGATGTGATGTAGCAGTCTCTTAGTTAAGAGATTCTTACTAGCAATAGATTTGGAGTAGCAATGGTTTGGAGGAGAGGGGTGTACTGCAGATTTTTTTTTTCCCCCAGTTTTCTCAAGATATTTTGTATATGTGAACAGAAAGAGTTCTTGATAATTTGAAACATGAAGGGCTAATGGGAGAGGAAGAAAAATAGAAGTTAAACAAAAAAGTCAGCAAGAGCCAGTATACCTGAGCTAATCTGATCTAAGTATTTGCTTGCTGATGTCTCCCGTAAAGTTTTGTTAATATATGTTAAAGACTGTCTTTTCCCACCTGCTTTACTTAATGAAGGGTTTCTTTCCTCCTTTCCTCTGTAGTGACCATCTTTCTGGGCCATCCTGTGAACTCATGAAGGCTTCTCTGAGGAGCAGGAAATGGCAGCTCCTTAAGCTCTTCTTCATGTGGTGACCTGCTGCTGTTGCTGGAGAGAGGCTCTCAGATATACAGCACCCACACATCTCATACCAAAAAGAATCAGGATCCTGGAGGTAAGACTGGAAAACTCAGGAGAGTATCCTGCTAGAGAAGCAATGCCTCTTGGCCTAGGAAAAGGACTGATCAGATCAACATGCTGTTGGGAGTTGAATCGAGGCCTCCTGAATCTAGTGACCTGTTCACAAGATACAAGTAACTGCTTGGTCATTCAATTAAAGATGCTGGAGCTGGATAAATCATTAGAATAATCTCCAGAATTGCCACTCTAGGATCAGACGTCAGAGTTCTTGTCTAGACTGATACTTATTGTTTTATTTTGCTGGGATTAGGATCAAGTAAGTGTGAAATTCTGTAGTGTGAAATTAAATTGAATCTGTTCACAAATAATTAAGTTTTACCTAGCACATACCTGACAAGTTGGAACCACGCTGAGATCAAAATACAGGGGGAAAAAATAAAAAATGAATGGCTGAGTTTCTACTGGTTGGATAGATGCAGTCAAACCATATGAACATGAAAGCGTGGTTCCTTATTAAATCAAGGCTTGTACCTTTGTTATTTAATCTGCTACCATGACTGTCCTCGCTGCATTGTTCTCCAGACATTCAATCCTTGTCTTGTTAAGTGTTCATCTGATCTTTCTTCTCTGTTTCTGCTTTTAGGCTTTTCTTTGTTTTCCTCCCTTTCCATCTTTTGGGATCACTAGATTCSCATTCTAAAGGGATTAAAAAGAAAATGTTACTATTCTAAAGAATACAAGCTGGATGAAATTATGGCTTTACCCTGTCTTGACTTCCACTGGGAAATGTAGAGTTTTTACTGCTGTGCTATGGTTTAAAATCCCAGCTTTTGGTTGTGGAACATGGGGTCTCAGGTGCCTTCATGTGTTGTGTGGCTTCCTAACTGCACAGGTTAAGTGAGTTTCTGAGTCTCTGAGCCATTATATAACTGAAAATGATTTTCATTCCTGATTGCAGAGGAAGTGAAACTAGAGAAGAATTGAAGCAGTTTGGTAAGTGRGATACACGTTTATTGTGTTTTCTATTGTGTGGCTCAGGAGTGCAAGAAATCTGACCCTTTCAAAGGGAAAGAGATTAAAATATGAGTGTAAATTCACCTTTACTGTATATGTGTTCTCTTAATTTTTGTGTCTGGTTATAAATTGGAGTAGTTTTTTGATAGTCTGCATAGACTTCTCTTTATATTGCCACAAAGAAAAGAGCAGCATGTTACAGAGCCTGTTTACTACTAATCTTTTGCAAAAGAGGATGCCTAAGCTGCTGATTAGCTATACATAACTTTATTACCCCTTTGGACTACATGACATGTTTTTCATAAATGAGGAAAATATAATTTAAAGGTCTTGGTGAAATTGAATCCTTGTTCCCAAAGTAAGCACAGCCTCAAGTCATGGTAATTCTATCACAGAGTCATCAACGTCACATTCAGTGTCTGCATCTTTTTTGTATTGATCTTGTTTTGAAAAAAGAATCCCTAGGAGAAGTTCCTTTCCACATTGCTTCACATAAACAAAATGATCTTACACTCTGTCTTTAAAGGACGATTGCTTAGGAGATTTTTTGGTTTCTGTTTTTCTTTCTATAGCTCTACACCACTCTCCAGTTTCCACAACTTTTAGCTGCTGCTTAATGAAAGAATGGCAAAAGTGGTAGGAAGCCATGAATTTAGTTTGAAAAATGATGTAGCACAGGAATTGAATATTCRTATAATTCTGCTTTCATTTGGTAGATTTTGGTAGGAAATAGTACTTTAAATTCAGAGTCCAGAACTACTGTATCAACATAAAGAATAAGTATATGTATTTAAATAATATACTTTAATAAAATGTCTGAAAATATGTTCAAAGAAAAATAATTCATCCCACTTGGAAAAACGCTTTTGAATTGGCTTAATATCAGRGGTCGACCACAGAAGTTTCCATAACTCTCCTGTAAGGGTAAGTATTAGTGATGACTTAGGAATTAAGTTGTTTACATGACTACATACAAGGTCCTGAAAAATACACCAGAGTTTTAACAGATTTAACACARTCTTGCTATGAAGTGTTTGCTGCTCTTTCTGAGCAGTCACTGAATGTTTCTGTGTTTACCTGACGCAGAAGGTATTCCTTCTGCATAGTCTGAAGAGCTGCAGTAAGCCACAGTAAAAAGTCAAAGTCTCAGTTCTTGTGAACAGCAATTAAATATTTTTAAGCACTCTGAGTGCTGCAATTTTATTGCTCTCAGTAGCTGCTCCACCTTTTGCATGGATGTTACCATGTGGTTACAATTTTCTTATAACAGGATCAAGGGATTTTAAAGCTTATCTGGTTTGCGTGTGTCTGCCTTACTTCAGAGCCTAGGACTTTCTCCTTCCTTTTCCATCTTGCTGAAATGTGAAAGAAAGAGTATGCATGTTTCCAACCCTTGTTCCTTACTAGACTCTGGTTAGCCCAGAGGAAGCTGCAGAAAACAAGCTGTTCTAGCCATAAGAAATTGTGTAGGAAAGTATTGCTGTGCTCYTTGCCAGTATTTTTCTTTTGAACTAGATTAAACTATGTCTGAGAAGGTATGGCAGGCAGCCTGCATCTCCTCTCCCTTTTAGTTTAGTTTCCCAGTTCAACTTGTTTAAAAGCTAGCACAGGCATTTTAACCTTCACTTGCAGAGAGCTGAATACAGCCTTGTGAAAACACACATTTTCCCCTAAAAATGAAGGGATTAACATGCGTTTAAATAYGGTGTCTCTCTGCTTGCACACTTTGGTATTAGAGTCAGAAACACAGTGGTTAGAGTTCCCATCTGGTAGGTTCATTTCATGTTGCTCTTGGCTCAGGCAATTCCTTGTTCAACTTGAATCAACAATCACATGTCAGTCATTCATCAGCAACTTTTTCAAAGAAGGACAAATATGCAGTGGGAAACTTTTACAAACAATTCTTCTGTTCTTTTCCTTACAATACTTCTTTAAAGAAAATTGTATAAAGAAGGCTATACTCAGATGTGTAGAAATGCATGTAAATACTACATTCTGACACAAGATCTAAATTATTTAGGGTCCTGCTCTTTCTATTTTTTGTTAATCCCAGTGACACTGCTAGTACTTTTTCCACTGTAAGGCACTGCTCTACTTAAGTGGAAGTCACATTTGGACCCAAGCCATAAGTCTCAATAAAGAAAGATCCTCAGTAATATCTCTCCTTTTTGGTCTCTTGCCCTGAGCAAGATGAGGAATGAAAGAGTTCAGCAGCTGATCTGCCCTGAAATGCAGATGCAAAAGATTATTTTTTATCTTCTGTGTCTTTGGACTTTGTTGCTTGAGAGGATCTGGTATATTAGACTGTGTATCTGTTTTTTCTCCCCAATTTGATAGYTTCCAGGAGACATGCCTTTGCCAAGCATATTTAAGCTCACAAGGAATTTACACCCAAGAGCTCTGGCAAACATCAGTGGCCCTGATAACAGTCTTTAGTGCTACTGATAAAATAATTGTTAAAGATTTCAGTAGAGCAAAGATGCTCTTTATTGTTCTACTGTTGGTTCTTGCAGTATGTGGCTTCCAGGATTCCAGCAACCGTTAGGCAGGTCAGCTCAAAAATTGCCAAGGCCAGTTATTTCTGTAAGGATATGGCCAGCTTTTCACAATTCCCAATTTGACAGTAAACTGGAAGTTAGGTTTTTATTGTGAAGTGGAACTCTGTTTATTGTAGTGGCTATACTCCACAGTGTTAAGGAAGGCAATAACACTGAAAATTTGAGGTGAAATCTGAAATAAATCTTTTGCAGAACAACTCAGGCACTACTGACTTTTTTGACCTTTTTTTTTTTTTTTTTTTTTTTGAAATTTTATAACCTGAAGGGAATGCCAGCGTTAACTGATGGATGTAACTAGACTGCGTGGGGTAGCTGTGTTGTCAGGAAGCTTGATATTCTTTTTCCCTGCAGACAATTGGAGCTGGAAATGTTATGGAATGTGTTGTTTAGAGCCAGAAGAGAGGACACACCATTTGAAGGCTTTTGGCAGTTAGGTAAATACTGGCAAGCRGAGTAGAATCAGATGAGGTTCTGGAATATATTTAATAGCATTTAGAGAATGGACATGAATCCAGACTGAAAGGAATTGATATGTCTATTAGCAGTAGGCCATAAGTTTTTCATTTCCCATTTGAGAACCTCAGAACGTACTGGAAACAAAACAAAGCCGTTTTCAGAGGAGTGMCAGCTATTGAAAATTGGTGCTTAGCAGTTATACTCAAGCCGTGGCTTCCACTTCCACGTACTCGCAACAGGAGAGTGTGTTACTGATACGTTTTGTTTTTAAGCTCCCTTTATGTCTTTGAGCTACAACCTGCAGTTCAAATAAAGACTGCTGTTCCTTCGGCCAGCCAAGGGTGGTGGCACCGTTCACTGCTCCCTCTCCTGTGAGCACTGCTAAGTTTGTTTTCTGCCTGGTACTGCACACCACCTTCAGCAGAAAAACAGCTGGTGACCTCAGTGGGATAGAGATTAAGACTTTGGAGGATACCTCCTACTTTCTGGTCAAAAATAACTAAGACTTAAGCAGAATGACAGCTTGGTGCTTCATGGTACTAACTGAAAGTTTTTGGAATTTATGTGCAGAACTGGATTGGTCTAGTTGATTGCATCCGCTTGGTTTTTGTGCAGTTTTTTGTGAGTTTATTTCAGAAATCCATAGCTATCTGCCAGATTTTCTGTGAAAAAAGAAAGCCAACAGCATGTGAACTTGTAATAAAAACTTGTTTGCATGAAGTGAGCTATAGACTAATCTACCGCTGATTGATTCAAAAATCCTGTATTTGAAGTGTCCCTTGGGCATTTCTGGGAAATTAGACACCAGTGATTTTTTTTTTAATAAAATAAAAAGCTCACCTCTTACTTGGACATCCAAAAAATTGACACACTGAATTTATTAATACCTAATTTGCCACCTTAATGTCTGCTGGGAGCTGAGCTTTTGGGAACATGATTATGGGCTCTGGGTTTTCTAAAAGTTTTCATCTAAGGAATCAAGCCTCCTGCCCTTAGAGTTGGTGAAGCATTGTCTTTTTCTTTGGTAGAAATAAATGTATAAATTTTATGAGGGAGCTAAGAGGGAATTTTAAATTAGGCTCCTTTAAACAGAGGAATTCTTTGGCAAGCTCAAAAAAAATCCAGTGGGATGTTTCAGAAAGAACAAAAGGGAATTACCGCCTGACTCTGTAATTCATGTGTTAGTGTGGTTTACAGACCCTGGGAGATAATAACCAGGAATTTTCATTTCAAACAGCTGACTGGCTCTGATGCTATATTAATACTTACTTTTCCTTACTGTTTCTACCCATAGGTGCTGGCTTTCCCAACTCTGTAGCTAGTTGGCGTATTTATATTTTTCAAAGTACTTTGCAAGTTATCAAGCATGCAAAAACATTTTTTTCAGCAGAAAGTCATCAAGACATTTAATATAAATATAAAATCTAACTTTCTACATGGCTTAAAAAACATTAAAATGGAAGAAAACAGAGAAATTAATTAGTGCTACCAATAAATAGTTCCCATTCTA
Source organism: Apteryx rowi (assembly GCF_003343035.1). Lineage (NCBI taxonomy): Eukaryota > Metazoa > Chordata > Aves > Apterygiformes > Apterygidae > Apteryx > Apteryx rowi. Next base: position 2,307,378 of record NW_020450983.1, read on the forward strand.
TGAAACTGGTGTGGTAGGTGAGAAAGTACAAGTTAGTTCCAAGGGAAAAGCATGCATGAYGAGTTTAGAGAAGAGGTGCATGCAGAGAGCTAACAGCTTGATTTTTTTTTTCCTTCCCTCCCTCTCTGTCCTATATGTTGCTTAAAGTTAGCTACTTTCCATGAAAATGGTGTTTTTCACAGTCTGTATCTGGCTGGCAGTTGCGTTGAAATGAAATGCAGGTTCGTTGATGTTAATGGGATTTTTACCTCAGAATTCAACAGGCAAAAATTTTACCCTATATATCAAAATGCCTTTTGATGTATCTTATTAGATACCATGCAGAAGCCTTAAACCTTCTGGAACACAGTGTTAAATTTGCACCAATTTATGAGACCATAGCAGACCTCAAAGGTTTTATGCGTTTGTAATTATCACTGTGGGATTACATGCAAAAATGGCTAATGAATATTGGATTAATTCATTCAGTGGGGTATGGTGAAGTTTAAACAAATATTAGAGAATATTTATGAAAAGCCAATTTTGGTCTCCTAATTTTGAATATTCCCACAAAACTTATTTCTGAATCATGCACATCTTTCTCACTTTATTAGTATACCATGTGTTTTTCCTGTGTAATTCAAACTAATATGAATAGTTAATGAAATATTTCATATTRAAAGTACTATTAAGATCATAGGATAATTCAGGCTGGGAGGAACCTCAGTCCAACCTCCAACTCAAAGCAGGGCAAGCTTTGAGGTCAGGTTTTTCCTACTGTTGTAGCTGTTGCAGCTTTTCTTTTTGCTCTTGTAAGTCTCAGCTTCTGTAGAGCTTTCACTTTCCTAACACCATCCYTACATGCTTGGACAATGTTCATTCTTCCTTTGTAGCTCAAGAAAAAGTGTAGAAGTTTGAATAGAAAAAAATATAAACTGCCTATAGAATTAATTGTGCAGTCTAGAGACTGGATATTCTGAAATAATAATTATGAACATTAGACAGAAGCAGAACCCCCCCCCCCAGTTCCCCTTTTAGTCCCCATTTCATGTTTTTTTCACTTGTACTTGACCCTGCAAGCTTCTGAGCTTTCTGACCTAGTTTCACCAAGCATTCATTATTTTATGCATATGAGTAGGTCCGTAAAGGTACAATAAGCTTTTTCCCACGTTTGAATTTTATGTCTAACTGGTTTTACACTTACAATTTACGGATCTGAACTTCTAATTTCATACTCGCATGGGATAGCTAATCGGTTTTTGTTTCTGATATAACTTTCTCTTTTACTCTTGCGTACATCTGGTGATTTAGATGGTGAAGCAAATTGCTTCAGAACTGAGAGCAACACAATATTTGGTAGAGGTCACCTAGATATGAAAAATGAGTGAAGTGATCTGGTATGAGAGAAAGCAAGCTGTCTGATTTTCTTTGCTGATATATATATATATATTTTGCCTGATTTTCAGGCTATGAAAGTGTTTTTGGAATTTTCCTGACTCTCTGGGGTGATCACTTATATTAGAGCTTGTCAAAATAAAATAATCCATCATACRTTTTTCTCTCTTTCAGTAATCATACTTACGTGTATGGAGAAGTTTGGTTCTAATTTACCTTAGGAGGTGATGAGAGAAGTTCAGCCTAATGTTGTAATTTAGAGAAGTTCATAAATAGTGTGAACATTTGCTTATTTAAAATGTTAAATAATGGCAGAACAAGGCCTTCTAAAGGAAAAAGTTTTTTCCTAAGATGTCTGGATTATATTACCAGGAGCAAAAATTTAATGCAGTGTAGTGTTTGCTTTTGTGTTATGAACACAAATCAGATCAATAAAGTGATAAATAGATGACATATTATATTTTCACTTATGAGACTGCAACACAATATTTCATAAGTCTAACAAAACTTCTGTTTTTCTCAGAAAGTCAAAAGTAGATCTATAGAAATAGTGTTGCTTTGTGAACCAGGTGCACTGGAAGTTGCAGGAAGCCTGGAAAATTAATTCTCTGAGCTCTTCCACCCCATAAGAAGACAGGAAAGTTGGAAAGTAGTGCTTGACAACATGCATTATTGTGTAAGCACTCTTACAGTTATTGTATAAGTACTTTTTACAGTTTTCTGGATGGTTTGCAGATAAAACGTAATGCAAATTCCTGTTTTCAAAAGCTTATATTCAAGAATTTTACAATGAATTATTTACCAATGTCCGAAATTCAAGAAGGGGTAGAAGTCCACGGCGCTGGACCCTCTGCACAGGCAATACAGAGCTAATCTGTGCAGGCTTTCCCACATGAGAGCTACTGCTGCCCTTCTGGCTGGGCTGCTGGATGCCCAGGGCAGGAGAAGACATTTTGGTAACTGCTTAGGTACCATCTAGATGCCTGGCGTTGTCAGGCAGGTRTTCCCCAAGGGGCAGGAAAGAGACCCTATGGACAGGAAGAGCTGGAGCCACGTGTCTCACGCTGTGGGAAGGAAGGGAGATTGTGGGCGGGCGCTGGAAGAGGAGGCTGGGGTGACGCTGGCAGAGCCGCTGGTTGCCCTGTTCTTCTGAAAAAACAGCAGCTGTCAGGGGCTTCCAGGCTTCCAGTCAAGGGTCTCTGGGCTAGATCTGCGTCTCCTGGCCAGGAGCAGCTTAGCAACTCTTGCCACGTCTCTCTTGTCCAAAATGCTGATATTCAGCCTTGTTCTTAGGGGTCCAGAAGTCCCCAGCCCCGGGCCCAAAGTTCAGGGGAATAAACATATCCTTAAGTGTGTCCTGTGCCCCTGCTTACAAAACAGATAACAATATAAGTTATAATTTGAAATAGGGATTATATGATATCCTTAGAAATTTCCAGTTTTTCCCATTGCATGTTTTTGACTATAGTATGCTAATAGAGCAAGACTGTGGCTCTGTGTTTCCTTGCAAGCACTTGGGGCTCTTCAGGTGTTACATAAACTGGCATTTCTGCTCTCTGAAGCTTTGCAGTACTCTGGCCTTCTTACAAATTCGGCTGAGCTAACATGCTTTTTGGCACTTCGGACGCTTGAAACTGTGCTGACTGAACAGAAAACCAGATGAGCGAGTGCTGTGGTGGAGCCTGGCAGGCAACTTCTCAAGCTGGTTATCTTCTTACCAGCAAGCAGAAAATTCCACTGTGGCTGCATTAAAACAACACCCTRGAAATCTTTCAAATATGACTGAACTAGTTTCCTTCAAAGTTGTTTTGCTTAACACAGCCTCACTTGCAACGTAATCTGTGCAGGCATCTTGAAGATACCTTCAAGATCCTGCTATGAGACATTTCTGAGTTGTGGCATGTGTTTCATTTTTCAGACATAAACATAAATAAAAGTTGTCTGAGTGGATCTTAATGTCTAAATGGGTGAAAAATAAAAAACTTCAGCCCAGTCTTTAGTTTTGGCTTTGGGGATGATTATACAGAAGGAATAGAAAGTCTGATTTGAATTTGAGACAGTATTTTGAGTCTGAAGGATGGAAAATTGTAAACATCTATCCCTTCACTTGTAAGCTAGGCACACTGGCATGGAAACAATTGCCTGCCAAGATGATGCTTGCTATTTATTTGTCCTTTTTTTTTTTTAATAAGAAATCAAAAAATGTATTGGTAATGATAAAGAACATAGCATTTGACTAAAGATATGTCAAAGTTTGATTTCAAATAAACTCTCTTTTCTTTAGCTTCTTTTGATGATCCTTGAATTGATACTCATGTTGTAAAGAGRATATACATACTTATATCTCTAATGAGTTCTGACATGGAGAGTACAGATGCTTTCTTTGCCCAGTTTGTCATTACGGATGTTCTTGCTACTGACGAGATTACTTTAAAATTGTAAAGAACAGTTATTTATTCTTTAGCTTCATTGCTACTGTAGTCCTTTGGGTTAATTCCAGTTATTTCTGTACTGCATGAATTTAGTGCCTTTCACCTTTTCAATGGGATGAGGGTTGTTAAATTTTGCTCTTATTTACTCTTGTAAAATACTGATAATCAAGCACATAAAGAAAAAAACTCTGTCAAACACTCTACTTAGTAAATACATACCCAGGAACTTCATATATTCTGTCACTTAACTTAAACTGTCTGAGAAGTTACTACAGCGACGAAGTATCAGTTTTTGTTCAGCTTTAATGTGCAATTTTCTRAAATATCTTTGTGCTAAGGAAGTATGTTATTCATCTTTTGTAGAAGTGCTTAAAATATCAAGAGTCTGCACATACTTGAGACAGTCTTTCAGACTGGTGGCAATGTATTTTTCAATCTGTGACATGAAGAAGTTTTTCTCCCAGTAGAACCACTTTATGCAGTTGCTATTACTCTGCTGTTGCTAAGTGGCTCTGAACTAGCGCATGAAGCTCGCTGTCAGCGCGGCGCTGCCGCCCAGGTGCCCAGGGAGGAGAGGCTGTGACGAGCCCTGGTCTGCTGGCACCGCGGCAGCTGAGYGTTGCTGGGACCGTTGCCAGCCGGGGTCATTTGTACTGGGAGAACCTAAAACAGATAAATGGCTGGGGAAGCATAGAGCATTTCACCTTGATATTTTTACTTTCTGAGGTGTAGCCAGTGTTCCTTACTGTAATCAGGATSCGACCCAGAGCCTGTTTTCTTTCGGAGCACTGCTCACTTCTGATGTGTCACAGAAATGAGGTAACAAAATAGCACAGATCCCCAAGGTAATCCTGGAGCAAGGCCTGTTTTCACTCATCTGATTTTCTTTGTTTAGCTGTCGATGCTTTGTCAAACTTCTTGGTTATCAGTTTTCTCATTATTCTGTTTTTTAAAATTGCATTAATTCTCCAACATTCCTAAGATCTTCACAGAGTACCATATGAATGTGAATGTCTGATTAACAGCCACAATTTGACACATTTCATATACAAGCATATAGCTCAATTGCTACTGTAAAATTTCTTAGAAACAATCTTGAACACTTTTTTTTTTAATGGTGCTAGCACTGGTAACTGCTTTCAATTTGTCTTCACCTTTGGCTTCTTATAATAACTCATTGGATGATTTTTGAGGCATTTAAGTGTTTTCAATGATTTTGACTTTACCCTTGTGTCCCTTTTTATTTATACTCTACATTAGCAATTTTCAGCTCATTTCCCACAGCCGTTACCTRCCTGTGTGGGGCTGTCATGGAGACTGGCCACAGGGCTGGCAGGCCTGATGGCATGGCTGTTGTTGTTGGCCTGATGGCTAACTGGCTTGTTAAAGAAGTGTTCCCATGTTTCCCATACACCAAAGGCCCTGGTGAAAAAATGCTTGAGACACTCAGAACAGTTGGGAAGGATGAAAGAGAGGGAAGGAGATGTGTGAGAGGGGAGATATCAAACCTGATTCTGGACACACATTAGCTCTTTACACCTCCATATGCAGTCAGGTGAGCATTTTTCATTAACACCAACATAAACAGAATTCTGCCCAAAYAGAGCAAGCGCTGATGCAAGGAGGAGATGAAAACAGGCTGTTTCCTGATGGATGTTGCAGTGCCTCTGATTTGCCACTTCTTCTGGCTCTGCCAGAAGCCAAGGAAAGTTGGGCAGGTGGCCCAAGAAGCAGGTCCAGCACTTCTGCTAGCTTATGCCACCGGGCAGTGCCTTGACACAACGGGAATCGTCTGTCCTGGGTCTGATCCTTCTGTGCTGCCAGTGTAGCGTGGAGTGCTCCTGTGGGTCTGAAGAATTCAGCCTGTGTCCTCTGTGCACACGCTCATGCAATTCTATTTCACACCCGCACATTTCCCTTTTTCTTCACCGAGACTTGCATGCAGCCAGACTTCTACCACCAGAGTTAGAGAATGAGCCCTTTGTGTTCATACAGGCTTTTTGGAGATGTTTATTTATGCTTGCTCTTTCAGAGAGGATCTGGTTTGTCAATGTGATGCTAGACGTAGCAAGGTGACAGAAATCTGAGGCTGCTAACAGATAGAATAACATATTTTATGCATGCTCCTTAATGGTGTAAAAAATGGGGAATGGAGATTACTTTTGACAGGGTAGGCTGAACAGCACCACTCTTTTGCATTACATTTTGCATTTGCAATGATAATTACAGGTTACTAGTTTACTGAAAATGTAAAGGGTATGTGCAACTGAAATGTAGGTCATACTGCTACAYATGAAAACCTCTGCCCTTACAGCTGAAGATATGCCATGCCTTCTCTCTAGGGTCAGGAAAAACAGAGTACGCTTGACCTGATCTACATAGTTCACTGGTTCTAACATCTGCATTTATGATACCAGAGTTCAGGTTCAAGTTTGTTTCTTACTTTRTTTTGTCACTTCACTGCTGCCAAAAGAGGATAGCAGCTGAGTGTGAAATAACCCAATGTTTGCATATGCCAATGAATTTTTGCTATTACATCTATTGGAAGGTGATTTTTAGAAAAAAAAAAAAAGACTATTGAAGAGTCACTCAGCAGCTAAAATGAGAAACTTTTTAAATATTTAATGTCTTTGAACCACTCTGAGACTGAAATAAACCTGTTCCTGTAGCTTTGGTTTAACATAATGGACTGTGAAAGGAGGCCAATGAATATATGACCGTTTGAGAGTCAAAGTCAAAACTAAATCAAGTATGTGTGCAAACAATGAAACACTTTTGATAAAATCACACTGACAAAAATAATAAGAAAAATATAGCTTAATTCATACAGAAATTAAATATGGATGGAGTACATGACAGTTTCAATGTTCATAAGATAAAATATAGGCTAAGATTACAGAAACGAATATATGGTGCGCTGTATTACTTAACGGTAAGGGATATTTTTGCCATCCTACTTCAGTGGGAATAACACTATATTTTGTGAATGTACCTGCCACAACTGAATATACTATTCCTGACATGAAATGGGGGACCACAGCCACCTGAACACTGCTCTTTCTGACCAAGAATAAACAAATTTCAGAGAAGTATAGAGCTTACATAATGTTTGGGAAGCCATTTGATATTTTTGGAAGATTATTTGAATCAATATAATCCCTGAAAATCTTCTGCAAACATCCTTTTATGTAAGAAAAGAAAAAAAAATGTATTGTTTTCCAATTTGCTCCTAGGCAACCACTGGACATGAGTTCTCTTTTAAGTAAGTTTGAGATCAGGTTCCAGACTGTGGGAAAGCAGAATGACATGGTTTGTCAGAACCAGTTAAATCACCCTGTGCTGGGTTTATCATTTGGTGGCACTTGTGCAACTATCAAAACTAATGGAGTTTCAGAGATACAACTAGAGAAGGTGTAAACAACCTGTCTTACATTCAGATGCAGGACAGGCTGCTGAAATACATCTATTTGGGTGACATAAAGCATCCCAAACAGTCTTAAAAGAGTCATTCCAATGCTGGGGTCTGATGGCAAGATTCCCGCTTACTCCTGAATGCTCTCAGTGACAGCTGCAGGTGAGGCTGAGATGTACTTCTTAGACATATCAGGTGGATATGCTGGACTTGGTGCTGTCCTGAGATTTTTTTTTCTTTCCTTTCTCAGAAAATTGAACAACAGTCACAGCCTTGCATATCCAAGATAGCTTCATGTGTGAATCTGGTTTCATTCAGCTAGTGCCAACCCTGTTGAATTTGCCCTTGTAGAATCAATATACTTCAGTGAACAGTGGCTTCGCAGATGGTTTTTCTATTCGGTATTTTTCTACTCAAAAATATGGAAGAGTTAAGGCAATTTCTTTGTTCTTTRTGTTAGCCATTGTAATCATAGGTGCTTGGCAAGAGATGATAAATTGTCCTTTTATCAGTCCTAAGCAACAGGAACAGAATGGCCTTTCCCACTCTGAAGTAAGAGCTAGGCAACAAGGGTGAATGTACAATTAAAAAAGTCAAAGAAAAAAACCCCATCAAAACTCTTTATGTCCATCAAAGTATCATTTATAATCCCTATTTAAGGCTTATACTAATGCCTTTGATTTTTTTAAACCAGGCTTACATTTTTTGTCATAATAGAATACATTCAGCTGAYTCTTCACCCCGTGTTGCTGGTGGCACAATTCTAAATAAAAATCACATCTTTCCTTAACTCTTTCATTTATCATGCATGTAGAGCCTGACTTTCCTCATGTTACWGTTGGACTTCACTGAAGCTCCATCATTTTTGACATGAGGGGAAGTAATTTTTGTGGCATGGAAATTTTGAGGTCTGATATTAATTTAAATGTATTCTTTACTTTTTAATTGATCCTGCTCAGATAATTCATGTTTTAGAATGACAGAAGTTGTTGCAGTTAAGTGGGACTAAAATTAGAATTGCTCTGAGATTTCAGCAGTTACCTTGCATCTGTGGTGGTGGAAGCAAGAGGAGAATATTGTTCATGAATCATACCTYAGTACCCCAGACAGTAAATGAGAACACTTCAGCTGAGCAATTACCTGCAGATAATAAAATCTCTATTTCCTTCCAAACACTTAAATTCCTTTTGATTAAATAGTTCCATGTTTGAGTGATATTCACAGGTAGGACACGCTTATGTAACCTCACTYGATTAGAGCAACATCCTGAGGAATTTATCACTTCATGATTCTTAGCTTCAGTGTGTTCTGGCAACGTGAAACTTGCTAACAGTCTGCACGGCTAATCCACTCGACTCTTTCACATTGGATTTAGCATAAACCACTAGCCTTAGAGCAGTGCCTCCAGTTTACAAACCGCTAAGTGTCCTAGGGTGCAGCTATCTCGCAGCCAGATTATCTCTTGCGATTCCCCATTTGCATTAGCACGTAGGAGCACAGATGGCCCACGGCACCAGGCAGAGAGCCAGCACCTGCTCCCTCGAGACCTTATGGCCTCAAGGCATCTACCAGGTGCAGGCACCTACTGAGCTATGGGGAAACAGTGGAACAACACAGGTCAAGCTGAAGGCAGATTATCAGATCATACACCACTCTAATTGTGATGGGAATGTTTTGGATTATATAAATCAGGTTTGAAGTGTTTTGTGGAGAATAGTCTCAGCAAAGTCTGTAGGATACTGCTGGAATCAGGCTGTTGCCTGGGTAGCACTGCTAATAGGATGCTTTTATTTTAAATTGTGCTCAGGTGTATGTAAGTACTCCTAAAATATCTCCATTTGCAGCAGCCAGTATTTCAAAGAGGGAGGTTTACAGAATCTGGGAGCAATACAAAAGATATATTTTACTTGAGAATCTGAAATGTTCGACCAGTATGCCAACAATACTGCAGTTTTAAAAAAAATAAAAAGCTAAAATCTGTCTATATTTTTTCTGGATGTATGTAGTCTTCACTGAGGATATTTTGTATAGCATGTTTATAAATTGTAACATACACAGACACATTAAGCTAGAATGCAAAGTCTTTATTTAGTCATTTCTCACACATGACTCCTGCTGAAGTCAATGAAAACTGTGTATTTATATGAAAGTAGAATGTAGACTTGTCTAAGGTGTCTACATTAACTTATTTAATTTCACATTGTAAACATTGTAAATACATGTTAAAAGCCAAGAAATGCTTAGATAGATTCAAATTTTAACTTTTGGAAAACTATAGAGATGTACAGTGAAAAGTAGTCTGGTAACCTGAACTCTTCTGTGTAAAGTAGTAGCATTCCTCCTGCTGTCCCTCCTGCTTCTCCTTCTGGGTTACTAAGTGTTAGAGGTATGCACTGATGCTTTGTTTCTCTTTCCATGTTCCTTCAGGAAGGGGAGTTAAAATATAGTCCAGTATCACTTCACAAAGATTGGCCTAATAACGTCTCTTGTTAAGATTGCTTTAAAGTAAGCCCCTTACAAGTTTGTATCTCTTCTAACTTTGCACAAACAAGGTATAGCACAATTCTGAGAGACTGGCTCCTTCCTACCTATCCAGCCTGTGATATTTGATGAAGAGGCCTTTGAGATGATTGGAAAAATTGCTGTTTGATTCCAGTTAATGAGGACAGCCTGCGTATGAGTACCCATGATATCGTCAGGCTGCGTTCTGAGACCCAACGACTTCTGTCAACAGCGAGTCAAACTCCTGTGCGTATACTTTTTTCTCCCTTTTCTGTTAGTGCCCAAATACATTTTTGTCCTTCCTCATGTATGTCCAAAGTTCTTTACTGGTTACAAAGCCATGCAGCTTGGAGTCCAAACCAAGCTGCAAAATCACTCAAAAGCAACACCAATCATCTCCAGCATTATAACAAACTTGTAATTTATAGCGTGAAATTGTGCACATTACTGATGTTGGGTGGTAATTGTACAAACACATTTTTTGTGGGTGTTTTGCTCAGCTGAAGCAGGTAATAAATCTTTCAAATTCTGGTCACACAGATGGCTGGAGATCTCTGTGCTGTGCAGGACAAATGGGGAGGAGGGGAAACCTCTGGTTTTCTTATCTCTGTAGTAGCACACAAGGGGCAGTAATGAGACCTAGCCATCATCTACTTCAGAACAACATGAATGAACCAGGATGTCTTGCTACTTCAGGGAGTTAATTGAAAGCTTAATTTACTCCATGTGATTGGTTTAAAGAACATAAGGGTAACCGATCCCATCTTTGTAAATGTAGTAAAATATATGTGCATATATTTAGGCATGCTRACCTACTTTGCAATCTTATTAGAAAAGCAGATGCAAGCCTGTTATTTATAAGATATGTCTGACCTTGCTCACAGCAAAATAATGTATTATGCYTCATACTACATCACATTGTTACCACAATGCTGCTCTTTAAATGGCCACACGTGACAGCATCTGCGCTGTAGTGGAGATCACAGGTCTAAACTATGTTTATTTTCAGAAAGCTCAGGGAAATAAATTTCTATTCCCATCCACTTCTTCACTTTCTTTTTTGTGTTTGATATGGGCACAAAACAGAATTATACTAACATGTTACTGGTTGTACTAAAACCTAACTAAACAATCTGTGTTCTTACTTGATGGAAGAGGATCTCTGCAATTCGGTGAATTGGGTTTGCTCATATGAGTGTTGAATGCAGGATCAAGCCTTCCTTTTAAATTGGTATTGTGTAATTTGCTAATATGAAGAACCATGCGTTTGAGTAGCCTGGTGCAAAATATGCATGGCTGCTTTTTCTTTCTCTGGTTCCTACCCTCAGGTATGTTTTTTGGGTGTTAATTATAAAGACTGTAAAGGATAAATTCTTCCAGTTAGGAAGTAACTCTCAAACTGGAAGGTAAGAGTCAAAATWAGACACCATTTGTTCTCTTTTTTCCTCCTTCTCCTCTTTGCAAATGCTCTGAATGTCTRTAGGTTTTGGACACATGGCAGGGTTGCAAAGACTTTGCAGGGGTGYGGAAAAAAAGAGTTTCTCACCCTGTAAGGAGTAGAGTTAACTGCATAATTCTCAGCAAAGCTAATAGTCTGAGTCCATATTCAGTTCACTCAGAGTCCCAATCACACATGCAGCCAGTCAGAATTTTCATGAGACCATTACTTAAATCAAAGTTGATTGAGGTTGGTGGGGAATTACAAATTCTGTGCAGCTAGCTATAGAAATAGCAATTTTGCTGTACCTACCTGCCTACATTGTTGTGTGTTACCCAGGCTTTTTCCCCACTCTCAAAGTGGTAAATAAATTACGAGACTTGCAGTTTACTTTTGGAGGAATCTATCCCTGTGCATGCGTGTGTGTGTGTGTAACTGTTGGTTGGAAAATGTGCAGAGGTGATGGACCCAGGATTATGGCTGCAAATGGTGTACGTGGTCTAGAAAAAGCAAATCCTACTTGCTGCGTAATTATARAACAATCTGAAGTGGATTTCACTTTTCTTTTTATTTTTATACCTGACTTTGGTATGTGTTAAATGTTACTAGTCACAGGAGATTAAAATATCTATTAAGTATACGRGTATAGACAGTAGCCACATTTCAGGATCTATTAACCTGATTTAGTGTGGCGTTATTCCAAGAATGACTTTATAATACTATGAAGTTGTGGTTCGTGTGCTATAAAATCATTTTTTTGAGTTTGAATTATGATGTAGTGTCTTGTGGAGACTGGTTACAGGTTAAAATAAATAAGACAACTGAAATATATCTATGCTAGTTATGTAAAGGCACAAAGCTGGAGGGTATAACACAATTATACGCTGTTTTTTTATGATGCATATGAACAATATCAAAAACAGGATCGGTCCATGTCAGCCAAATGAGTTGGTTCGACTAAGAAAGGCATTTATGAAGAGAGAGTAAAGGAAAGCACAAGTCTGAATAGAAGTAGATCAATTAATAAACAAGATAAATTATACTAATGGCAACTCTGAAATGGCAGATATTATTCTTTTGTCTTTAGCAAGGAAAAAAAAGTTCATTGGACAACTTTGGAGAAGAGACACTTTGGGAATGARGGAATCTGATACACCCCGATGAGCTCAGGTGTATCAAGCACTGATAGTGAAGTGCAAGTGTGTGTTTGGTGGCCAGTAGAAGTCTCATATGTTACTGGTGTGTGTGTGTCACGGAAAGAGCCTGCGTGTTGGCTGCAGCGTGCGAGGCTGCCAGTTCAGCAATATTGAATTTCCCGTCTCCTGTGAATTCCACGCGCAGGGAGCCGGTGCAGCGAGGTGTCGCCCCGAGCTGCCCATGTGCTGGGCACACCGCTGCTGCTGACTGCGGAAATTCACGGAGAGCGAGGGAATGATGGGAAACGGTAGCAGGTGGATCGGTAGAACAACCAGTATTGTTATTTGCTGAGGCTAAAAGATGTGTTATCTTAGTAATTAATATTGCTTGAGTTTTAATATTAAATCCTATTGACAGAAATTTGGGGAGGATAAAAACATACCCATAAAACATTRCTGGGTGTTTCTGACCTAACTTTCCTTAGGTTAATATTTCTCTCTGTAAATAATTGTAGGAGAAGTAGGAGAGAAGTAAAATGGGTATATGAAAAAGGAGGTTTATGCTAACAGGCTGTATAAGAGGTATAAACCATCCCTTTCTTGTTATATCAAGCATATTTTTATCTCTTACCTTTAGAACTCACTGCTTGTTGTGTTGAACTCAGTTGAACATAAACTYGATCAAACTATGGCCCAACTGAAGCCGATATTTCATTAACTTGAGTCTCAGACAGCCAAATATTCTGCTAGGATTTGGCCCTTCTTTTGYCTTATTAAATAGAACCAGGTGTGGTGGTCACTTGCCAAAGAAACTTGTAGTATGATAGCCATGCTCCAGTGTACACGATCAAATTGCAGTGTTGTCCATAGAAGGAGGTGCTGTGTACTTCTAGCCTCTGCCTATTGGTAAATGTGCAGACTGTTGCAAATAAAAATCCATTTTTGCAATCAAACTGAAATGTATTGTTTATGCAATGTATTTAGCTGCAGGAAGCTTTTGTTTAAAATAATGCACTCACTATAACTGTTTTACACACTCTTTTCATCTCCATTAAACTTCTGGTTTAGTTCATTAACATATTGCTAATTAGTATGTGATTTAGTTTAGTTCTACAYGAATGGCATTTGTGAAGCAGAAATTGCTTTTTGTATTTATTTTTGTTCAGAAAGAAAATCTCCTAAAGTGAATGTAAGGGGAGGGGGAATGTGGAATACTTATATTGTAGCTGTATCTCTAAATAATTTTAAAGCTTACTATTTAAATAAATAAAGAAAAAACAAGCAGATAGAAGATTATGCTTATAGGTAAACAGACAAATCAACAATCTGATAAAGTCGATTTCATAAATAGCGTTCAGTCAGAAAGGGTTAGCTTTAAAGTACATCTAAAACTTGTATATTAGAGGGAGGAAAAAGCTTTAACTTGAATTCAGTCACATTTTCTTTGAAAATTCTCAGTTTCTGGAATTTTGTGTAATATCAGGTTTAATTCTATGTTGCTTTGTGAAGTTCTAGCAATAACCTAATTGGGACTGAGAGCTGAATGCAGATACTTAATGACTGGTAACTGCTTCCAAACTGCATAATTATATTCAGAGAGACTAATAATGCACTCTGTCTTCCAAATTTAGAAAAGAAATCCTAGCTGATACAGGAAAAATGTGAAAATCACAGCTGGAAACATCTTTCTCAGAATTTCTTACTACTTGAACCAGAGCATCTGAAAGCTAATTAGGTCTTTTCCAGCAAACCAACAAAATGCTGGTGCAAAAGACACAAACCAACCAGAGAGGGTACGTTACCCTCTCTGTTTTGACCTGATCTAAAGCTTCTAACAATTGTTTTGAATTGTTAAATTCAAAGTCCGTATTCACACTTTAAAAAGGAGGCTGCACAGAAATTCGTGTGTGTGTGCATGTGCACGTGCGCACACACACTCTGTTAAGAGAAACTCCAGGATACACCCAAACTAAATACTACTGTAATACAAATCAGCTCTGAGTATATTCTCTGCCCTGGTTGTGATTTAATGAAGTATTAATATTATTTAAATAAAATGATAACCATATACTGCATAAAATCACCTCAGTGCTGGTGAACAGATTACCTTATTATTTTAAAATTGTGAGAATTAATCTGACTATATCTGGAACAGACATCTTGAACAGGGCTGATCTGGAAATGTCATAATAAAACATTCCTCTGCGCCTGGAAGAGATAGAGAATGATTCTAGGCTATCTTGAAAATCGTACCTTTTATTTAGAATGAAAATAAATATTTGCAAAGTTCTTTAAGACATGAAGGCCCCAAAACATCTACTTCAGAAATTTGTTTCAGAATTCTTTTTTTTTCTGTAATTTGTTCTGTGAGGCTTTTAATTTTCTTATTAGTTATGTGATAARAAATTGATGCGACTGAAAGGGAGGTACACAATAAATATAATAAAAATCAAAGTGAGATTGCAATAAAATAATCTGCAAGGTGAAGTAATAAGACCTTAAAATTTTCAATTTTCTTACAAAACTGCTATATTAAATTGAAAAATCAAAATTTCTATTTCAATGAAAGCAGTATTTTTCATTTGTAAAAACTTCCTTTCAAAGCTACCCAATTAGCTTGTCTTTCTCACTGAAGCACTCAGTTGGAATGTGTTCTTCAGGTGTTGCTCCATGTTCCTCAGAAGTCTTTTTAAGATGCAATAAGGCAATGTTTTGTAGTCTTTAGCAAGTTTTAGGAAACTGTAATGAATACATAGAGCTCGAGAGTATATATGTTTCCTGTTAAGATTTTACAGTCTTAAAAGTGTGATTTGTGGTTTTCCAAATTCTGATGGATTGCTCAGTGGTGGATTGCACTAATCTTCCTGTTTGTTTGCACCTTTGCCATCGCTGTTTCTGTCAGTACTCAAAACRTGTATCTACCTTTTTAGAAATGATGCTTTTCTGATTGATACCAAGTCAGAGACAAGAGGCGGAGCTTGGACAAAACTGTTCCCCCTTAACTTTAAGAGTAATGAATTTTTTCATTTCTCTGAGAAATCTTGCAGTTATTGCCAGTATACAGTTGTTTAAAGGTAGGCTGGCCTATTTTGCCATAACCTCTTGTAAAAAGATCTATTGTAGTTCTATTTGCATCCTGAACTCTGGGTTTCGTGTCCAGTGTACCTTGGCTGCTTACGCTTGCATCAGGTTCTCATTGGGACTCTCTAAAGCAAAATCTGGTTTTAGTTCATTTTTGTTATATTTTTTCCAGGACGGTGAGGAACCAAATAAACTGCTCAAAGGACCCTAGTGTAAATGCAGCAAAAAAGAAGGACAGTCACAGTGAAAAGAGCCCACATCTGTGCTTGGAAAGTAAGAACAGATGATATGAGTAGAGGCTTGGAAAGAGTTTCTGTCTGTTGCAGGTAAGGCCTATTAAAAAAATTGAAGGAGAGCAGGTTCTGAGCAAGGGGAGTGCTGGAGTCTTTCCCTCAGTTTGTCATTTGCAGAGGAGCGTGAATCAGAAAGGGTTTATAGCTTGTGCGCTAAAGGCCTGGTGGAGCAGCTCCCTCCGGCCGAGCCCTCAGGAGAAGGGCCAGGGCCGAGTAGCTTTGCTCCTYGCGCAGCCCGGTCCCTGCCGGCCCCCTGGGGGCTCACAACCTCCCAGCTCTGGTGCTGAAGGGCCCTTGGAAACTCCGCAGCATGAATTATCTGCTATCGATTGCAAGCAGTTGAAAACAGAGGAAACGAGCCTCTGTGGCAGTGCCTCTGTCCTTTGCTAGGGCTAAGGAGGTGCTTGTGTTTAGAGCTAGAATGTGCTTTGCCTACTACTATGCAGAAAATGTTCCTCTGATGCCRTGTGAAAGAGTAKTTCAGCTGATACTGAGGATGTATTTGAAACATGCTTCCGATATATGAACTGAAATAAGGGATAAGATTTGTATGAATGCCTTTGCAAATTGTGTCGTTCTGAGATTGCATGATGCATTAACCTTGTGCTTTAGGTAAAAAGGCTTTCCTTAGTTCTCTCCTTTCTAGTTCCTTGAAAGTTGTGAATTAAGCGTTAGATGCTTGGGTGCTGTGAAAACTTGTTTTTACCAAAGCTTCAGACTGTAGATATTTAAGGGTACRTGGTGTCTTGTTAGTGGGAATTTAATCTATGCTGTGATTAATGAGAAAAAGAAATGCTGTTTCTATCAGAGTCACTCTAGTACCGCTAATGAAGTACAATTTTATGGACTCTTCTCTTTCTTGGATAGATAAGAAGAGACAAGTCACTTGTGGATCCAATCAAATCTACCGTTTATACTGTTAACTTTAGGCAGAATTGTCACAAATTAATGTGAACAGACAAGCGTCTATGTTGATGTAAAGTTTCAGGCAATATTACTTTACTGTTGAATTACTTCATTTCTATTCTGTGCTTCCGGCACAGGAAACCGTTCTGGTGTAGTGATTTTACCAAATCAGAGCAGTCTGTGGGACTTGTGAAAAAGAGAGTGTACGTTTTTTCTCAATGTTGTGTCAGAGCCATATGCTTAAATCTGGAATTAAAATATTTGCATATTTCTGTTTAAAACGCATGAGGATTTTTGCACTGAAAGAAGTGTTTCTTTCCTTCGTGTGTGTTTTCTGAGGAGATTGCTGTGTGGTCTTTTGATTATGTTGATAAACATGGATTTGCTGTTGCCTAATGCCAGTTTGGCATTTGTGCACAAAGAGAATCTGAAAAATCTTTCAAACTGTGAACACATCTTTATCAAGTTGTATCTGGAGCCAGTTTCCCTTTCTCGTCCCAGCTGCAGCCCTTTCACTAGCAGTTTTATAGTGCTTCTATAGGAATGCAGTCTTGGGAACAGATTCAGTGTTGCTTTAGCTTTTTTTCAGTGGGATTTAAGAGATGGCAACAATGCGGATGAGCCATCCACATCTGGTCAGGAGGTTTCTTTATCCAGAACTAGTTCTCTTTAGACCGTTCTTAGGTCCTAGCTATAATTTTGACCCTGACAAACTCCTGCATGACWCTACTGTTTTTTCAAGTCTCTCTGGCTTTCTATCAGTAAAAGAATCCTAGATTGCATGCACTAAATACATTTGTTCAAAAATAAACAGGAAAATACACTTATAAATATTGAATTTTTTTTTAATGTTAAACCCTCCGGCCCTTTGATATAATTTCTCAGAGCCTGTTTCATTGTATCTAGGAAACATGCATCAAATGCCTTAGACTGTTAAGCATTTTTTTATTGAACAAAGTATATGGAGTACATGGAAAGAGCAGGATGAAAGGGAAAGAGAGGAAAATATTAAGAAACTTGGAGAAAAAATATAATTGACTTAAGCCTTTGAAATAACCAGACATCAGAGAACACAACAGTCCAAAGACACATTTTTGCAAAAAGCTGTTTCATGTCTGAAGCTATAAAAAAGAGATCCCATTCAAGCAGCCTAGATGTATGGACCCATGAAAAGCAAATATTGCAAAATCCAAGAGGGACTGAAATATCATTCTAATTTTAAAACATAAGTAGTAGCCAAAAGTCAAGACCCAAACCATCCTCCTTTTCCTCATACACAATTTTTCACCCTCAGTGTTTTTGCAAAAGAAGCTGTGAGCATAAAACTAAAAGCTTCCTCTCAGGCGGTATGTGTAGACCTGCCTGTGCAGGCCTGCTGGCTGGTGGGGGCTCGCTGGGAGCCGGCGGGCCGTGGTGTCCGCCCGCGTGTCCGCGCTGCTCCCGCTGCACGCGCTGACTTGGCCGCGGGGTGGGAGATGTCCTGCCGCAGCTGGGCTGCAGCTGCCTTTGCTTCCGACAGAACTGACTTTGTTTATAAATGACAGCATCTTTTCAAGCCTCTTTCATTCCCAGCAATACTGAGCGGCGTCTCTAAGGCACGCAGTCCTGCCCCTCTTTTCACTTTAGGGAAAGAGGATCGTGTTGACAAATCCAAGGAGTCTAGTGTTACTCGCCAGGTGTTTCCATGATCAGTTCAGCAGTTTTGCTCACTTGCTTCTTCTGTTTGGAAAGATCKCACTTCAGCTCTGATTTGGGAAAGGACATCCCCTATAGTGCTAGAGCAGATACCTAAGGTGTTGGCTTTAAAGACCTGGTTGTTTTGTGGGTCTCTGGGAGGAACCTCAGAAAAGAGAATATTATAGGCAAAGAGGCACTCTAAGTGCATACTAATGAAGCTAAATAAGGATGACTGCTCTTAAAGGGGCTGATGAGAAATTCATTGATTTCAGTGGGTTTTGTAGCAGGGGGCCCCAGAAATGGCGGGTCCCATGCCAGAACATCAGTCTCCAGCTGCTGCTTCACGAGGCTCCTGAGAGGTTTCTGCCCCCTGCTGCCGGTGCCGACTCGCTCCTCTCCTCCCTTCTGGCTGGGCTCTCTCGAGCTCAGAGTTGTGCCCCAGCCCTAGAAACGTTGCGCGCAGCCAGCCCAGCCTCGCGGTGTGGCTGATGAACGGGCGAGCAGCAGAGGGGAGGCTCGCCGCCTCTCAYGCTGCCTGTGTTGCTGGACGAAATGTGCCAGGAAGCTGCTCTCTGTTGGCGGGTGCTGCTAGCTGCTGGAGCTGTGTCTAATGTAGCCTGATCCTCCACGGTGCTGGCATTTATTTCATCTAGAGGGTTCTGAATAAAAATGAGCCAGCCAGAAAATGTGAGCAACCTGCCAAGAAACCTAAGGCCTGCGCTGCCTTCTGAGGATGCTCGCCTAGAGCTTGTCTGTAGGGGAAGCAATACCTGCATTTGGTTAGTATCTCTTCGCYCGTCTCCGGATGAAGCACATCCATTCCAGAGTGTGAGTGTTTGCATGCGGAGCCTATCCACGATAGCAATCTCCCTTTACATTTGCACCTTCCTTTAAAGTCAGTTAAGTTCGCCATGCAAACACATCCTTAGAACATCACTTACAAGGGAATAGCATTACTTTTTGCATGGTAGCTGAAGGCCTTGGGTACCCTATTGAAGGGTTTTAAGGTTATTTGGATTCAGAAATATTTTAGCTTATCTTTAGCTCTAGCTCTAGTTAATGCAGGAAGCTATCGTGGCAGTAGATTTTTCCTGAACAAATAGCTATAAAAGCATGAAGTACATCTAGACCAAGTTATAAATGGGGTAAATTAAATAGAAGGTATATCTGGAGAAGAAAAATGACAGCTAGTAAAGTGAAAAAGTGCAAACTTTCACAAGCAGAGTTGCTTTTCAGCACAGGAGTAAAATCATGAAGTCATGGCTGAAGAATGCACTTGAGGCAGGGGAAGAATCAGACCTGAGCACGTGAATGAGACAGGGTGACCCCAGCGCTGATGCGCCACGTGAATTTGGAGCAGTGACATGGGCTGAGCAGGAATATTTTGTTTTCAGGATGTTAAATATCAGAGGTGGAGGTCTGGCTTAAAATAAGCATCCATGATTAGCAAATACTGAATGTAAATTCATATTTCCTATTGTGAATATATTTAAGGATATGTTATAAATTTTAATTACATGCTTCAACATGAAAGCTAACTGTTTGGGCCTAGTAAGATGTTTATGCACAGTACCTTGTATATCCATATCTGAAAACACTTGCAAATCAAATGCTGTTGCACATAGTTCTGTCATCAGTAAAAATATGTAATTCTTATCTCTCAATACTTTATTAACTATTTGTAAACTGTGGGCGAATGTAGCTTTGAGGAAAAGCAAGACTAAGCTGCGGGTTCACTGAACCTAATGTAAAAACCTTGAATATTAATGTGTTGCAGCTAGGGTTTTGGAAGGATTTGAAGGTTAGTAACAGAGATTCTGTTATTTCAAAGAGATAGGAGGGAGAATAGATACTAGTAAATAACATATGAGAGAAGAAAAATCCTGAGGAAACATACAGTGCTGAAAACAGAAACACTAGAATTCTCCTACAAATACRAAGACTTATGTGCTGCTGAGGAGCAAGAGAGTGATGTAAGGAGCATATAAATTTAGCAAATGCAAGGGTGTTTATTACCTTCACATGCAAATGAAACGTCATTTATTTAATCAGTTTTTGATGTCTGTGGTGGTGTGCATGCTGTGTTTTATATGGTTCCTGTGTGGCCATAAATAAATTTTATTTAGAACATTRGAGGGAGCTGTTATTAACGGAGTTACTCACTGCTAACATCAATTATCTCTGGTATTGTACAAATACTTATTTATGGTTACAATAAAATGTTCCTGTGGATGTGCTGTTATGTAAAATTACCTAGAATACCTGGTATGGGGACTTCATTTTCTAGCATAAATTCACTTTTGTACACTACTAAAATATGGAGAACTGGTGAGTCCCTGAATAACCCTCAAAATATTAGCTCTTATGAGTTAGCGTATTCTTCTGTCATTGTGTAACTGGTACAAAGGGTTTTCTGGTCCTTAAAGGAAAAAAAAACCCCTAACTGATTATTTTTTTGTGGGTTATATGGGATGTAATAACTGTAGAGAGTTAATGGGCATATGCATGGATATGCTATGCTTAYAAACAAGTGCTCATTAACATCATTCATCTTTCTTAGTACATGGCCCTTTCATTGCTCATAATCTGGAATGTAGTAGCCAAAGGTTTCAATTTTTTATAAAATTAAATACTTAAGGTTCTTCAGCAAACTGGTTATAGACTTTTCTTGTAAGTAGCCTGTTTTCTTTTCTCCACTTTTGTGACTTGTCATAGAGCTAATTGAGGGGATGTATTTTATGATGTTTTGATATATGTGTGTCTAGTCTTTGACAGCTTCAAGATCCTAATGAGCTACTCATTCTGCCCTTTATCAATAACAGCATTTTTTAAATATAGGTTTATGTGCATTGAGATTTTCTTTTTCTCTTATGCCACTCAGGAGCATTAGAGCTACCCAAAAGCTCATTATTTCAGAGTTTATTTACCTCTCTGTATTGCAAAAATCCAAAAGACACCCCCATGGACACTGACAAGTGCATGCTTGTTATATAATGGAAAAGAAGCATTTCTTCGTTTGTGATAAAATAATCGGAAGATTATTAGTGGCAGAGCTCTTTTCTTCTCATCTGAAAGGGGGCTGATGTAGTCATTTGCACACAATAAGAGCTATCAGCCTGCATTAGACAAGAATATTTATGAGCTGTACGTGGTGAGCTGTAAATCACCAGAGAGTCCCTGGATTAGCAAAGACATTAATGTTTAACCATATAAGATTATAGTTAGTTTTTTTTCTTTTAAAGTGTAAAGGAATATAAAGACACTGATATGATTTCTAAGGAGTATTGTATTAGTCATTTTTCTGGCACGTAATTCTGTTGTCATTGGATTATTATAAAGTTTTTTAACTTGTGGCTTTAGAAGATTAGACTCTCTAACAGTACCAGCAGGTTATATGCGAGACTGCCRTTAGCGATAATGCCTTTCTAATACTTTTATCCCAGATCCTTGAAGCTCTTGTAAATGGTGGAAAATCATCAGATTCATATTTGTCAAATCACATGCAGATTACACTGCCAGTGAAACTGCGATCCTGCAGAACTTGAAATATGTTTCTCTTCCTGCAATATGGGAAAGCAAGAGAGGCAGTCTAGCAGCAACCCACAGAAAAAGTATAAATTGTCAGTCCTAGAAGCCTAATTATAGTCTAATTATAAATGAAAGGCTATTAAAGAAGAAYTTGAGGTCAACCAGCTATCAGCTGTATCTTGCATTCTTCTTCCCTTCAGAGTCAAGGAAATTTTATCGTTGACTCTTTTTTTTCTTTTTTAACCAGATCAGTAGTGAGACCAAAGGATGATGCTTTCATCACATACTCAGCTCTTTTTGAAAAAGATCTCCAAGCATAAAAGAGCTTTTCTATGTTGCTGGAGTGTAGATAAAGGGTATGAATGATGTCCATGTAGAAACGAATGCACAATGTCATGTAAAACACAGCTGACTCCTAACAGTATGACAGCTGAGTTACACTGACCTGTGCTGCGTATTATTCTGCAATATTTTTCTTTCCATGTAGCCTTAGGCAAATATTTCCTTGTTTCTGGTGTTATTGGTTAGACTGCCACAGATTTATCATGTATATTTACGGGTGAGCTGGAGGTTAAAGTACCTGAATAATTTTGAGTTAGTGTGAAAGACAGGGAAGTTTTTTAGTAGATATATTAATATTTTTAAAAAAGCAAAAAAACCCAAGCAGTCTTCCAAGGTGCATGAATTCTAACACCAGCCACATTTTTACATTAGTAAGAGAGTGCTGCTGTTTCTCCAAATCTGTAATATCTCAAAATGCTGAAGCTACTGGAAAACAAAGCAAGTAGAAGGGTTAATTGTTGCATGAATGTCTGAGGTAAAATTTCATTTGAACTTCAGCCTTTACAGGGAATTTTACTCTTTGGGATTATCTCGTACTATAAAGAGATTTAGCTGTTCCTTAAGTAAACAGATAGACCATAGTGTGCTACAATCACTTTGCTGTACTTCAGTTAAAACCTTCCAAAGCAGGAGCTAGGGAACGTCGATGCAGTTAGTCCGCTCTGCCTGGGTCTCCGCAGGAGAAAATGACCTTCGTTCTGATCAGAGATCAGTTAAAGCCAAGCACAACTGACTTCCTACAGCACAGCTCCCTACTGCTTACCCTGGTAGTAAGAACACTCTCTRGACACTCCTTTTACCCATATCTTTGTAAAAATGACTGGGCAGATAAGAAGCATGTTCTTTCAAAACTTTTAAACTGTGAAAGCTCATTATCTGGCAAAACAAAATAGTAACAAATAAACAATTGGAAAACATGAGTGAATGACATAAAAATAGTTGGGAACTTCATCTCTCAGTTTTTTTTTTTAAGCTTTATTTATAACATTTGTTTTCATTTAGCATAAAACAAATCACTACAGGATTTTTATTCTACAAGAAGAATTGTTCCTGCAATGTTCTGTTTATTATAGTCATTAGCTTGAAGGACAGTTCTGTTCCTGTTTCACTGTTGTCACCTGGAACACACTGGCATCGCAGTGAAAAAGCTCCTTCATTGGCTGAATAAGGCTTTAGCAATGAAAAGACTTAGATTTTAATTGGTTCCCTTTTTCTGTATTATACTGTGTCAGACAGGTAAAAGATGGGGCATAATGAAGGTTCAGATAGGTTCTCAGGGTGTTTGAAGTTTAACTGAGGCACACGTGTTCTTTTCATCCTTATGGCTCGCTTACGTCCGTTTGATAGTAATTTTTATTTGAAATTTATGAAATCCTTCATGTGAATAGAAGCATGTATAATTACAGGTTCTCCCAAATGAGAAGAAAGCACTAAAACACAGATGATGTTCAAGGCTGTTCTGTATTGTGCAATATGGTAAATGAGGTGGAGGAAAGCACCCAGAAATACCATGTCACAGAAAAGACAAGGAAGAAAATCTTCCCACAGAGAACACTGCTGGGGAAGGGATTATTCCAGGCCACGGGATGTGACAGCCATTTTTAGTGTTTTTTGCCGTATGCTCTCAGAATCACAGAATCACAGAATGGTTGGGGTTGGAAGGGACCTCTGCAGATCATCTAGTCCAACCCCCCTGCTCAAGCAGGGTCACCTAGAGCACGTTGTACAGGATCGCGTCTAGGCGGGTTTTGAATATCTCCAGAGAAGGAGACTCCACAACCTCTCTGGGCAACCTGTTCCAGTGCTCTGTCACCCTCACAGTGAAGAAGCTTTTTCTCACATTCAGATGGAACTTCCTGTGTTTCAGTTTGTACCTGTTGCCTCTCATCCTGTTGCTGGGCACCACTGTTAGTACGAGGTCCAGCAGCACACCTCTCCTTGTTGGCTCCTCCACCACCTGGGTCAAGAAGTTGCCACCAATGCTCTGCAGGAACCTCCAGGACTGTTTGTGCCTAGCTGTGTTGTCTCTCCAGCAGATATCAGGGTGCTTGAAGTCCCCCATGAGAACCAGGGCCTGGGATCATGAGGCTACTTCCAGTTGTCTGTAGAAGGCCTCATCGACTTCCTCTTCCTGATCAGCTGGCCTGTCGTAAACACCCACAACAGTGGGTACACCCCATTTTCTCAACTATTATCCATCTGGGGGGCTAGATTACCTGCAAGCATGTGTTAGGGAGCCCAGCYGCTACTCCTGCCCGCAGCAGCGAGGTCCCTGGGTGCCCTGAGGGTGTGTGTCTTACTTGGGTGCTATAGGAGAGCAAACTCTTTCTTCTTACAACCACGACAATGCCTATGTTGCAGACTTTGCAAGCTTCCTTTTTCTCCAGCAAGCTCCCAAGCATTGAAAATCATGCATACCACCACTGGTTTTCATTTAATTCTTTAGGTTCCGGTTGTGACATTTGTTTTTCATACGCTATGGGTTTGATGCATTTTCCAGAAAGGATCCCAGTAGCTTAGTTTCAAGTCTCCAGCAGCCGCTGTAATTGTTGCCCGGGAGAGGTTCAGTTAGTTACACACCAAAGGCCTAATTAGTCTTTTAACTGTTAGAGCTCACCTAGTTAGTGAAAATAATTGAAAATGGTTCCCTCTCCTCTTGCCATTTCAGATAGTTCCATTATGAGAGCTGGGCTAAACGGGAAATTCTCTCATCCTGAATTTAAATGATCTATTATTCACTAATTCCCTTGAGTTAGTGGCTGTTGAAAACCTATGTAGTGTATTCTATGTTCTTTAGTCACTGGGAGTTGTGATTTCTTGAGTCAGACCGTTCTAGAAGGAGAGGAGGGATATTTTAACTTGAATTTCATGTCATTTCCAACTTGGAGGTGTGTTACATGTTGGCTAAGTGTTTGACTTCCCTAGTTATTTTTGGGAGACAACAATGGAGAGTATTAAGTATGTATTTAATATTCGCAATTGCTGTATCCAAAAGAAGCTTGAGAGAAGCTGAGGTTGTAATTTGTCTGTCAGAATCCGCTTGCTTTTCAGAAGCTCTGTTGCAATGGTAAAAATTAGTGGTTTGCCTTGGGTGCTTTATAAAGTGTGATCAATTTAATATGCAAAATTGGAATTGATTCCATAACTTTTATAGCACATTGATGAAGTCAACTAACTAATATGATTTTTATTTTTCTGATTTTTTTCTAAGAATTGTCTCTGTTTAGAAACTATTTTTTTAACCTACACAAACAATTTGTATTTTCTTAATTTTACAAGGAGTTTGAAGGTCACTGTAATGATCACTGAATGAACTTGTGTTGCAAGAAGCAATAGGCATAGATGCTGCTCTTTTACATTGATGGAATTCTGCTAAAATAATGAAATTGAGCTGATTTTCAGCAGTATAAGTTAGAATGATATGTCATTTTTTTGACACTAAAAATAGTCTTTCACGTAGAGAAGGATCTGTGAAATGTTACGCTTAACAACAGATGAACTAAATGCCTAATATGCAGTAGTGTATGTATTGTTGATTATATAGACTGTGTAGAAAGAAAGATAGGGACTGAGATGTGTTGGTTGTTGCAGTATTCCCTGAATCGTTCTCACAGAGTTACCGCCTCCAATCTACTCGCATGTTGCTTCTCACATTTAAAGCATGGATAGGATATACCTGAAACATTGTATGCTCTACACTGATCATTAGCACCTGTATTTTCATTTCCATTTCATACTCAGGCCAACAAATTTTAAATACCTGCATAATTTTGAGTATATACTTGGAACACCTGATGAGCTTAGCTGTTTGTTTTAAATAGGGCTCAGTATGACCAACTTCAATTTTGATTTTGAGTAATCAGTGCTRCTAAAATTCATATCATGAGTATAATGAAGTTTAATCTTAGTAAATTCTCTTTTCTTGGCTAGCACTTGCTATAATTCTGCTATAGCCCTACATCAAATTGAGATCTGGGAAAAGAAAAAAATGAAGTTTTGTGGCATACAGTAGGCTTAGTCACAAGTCTAGTAATTTTTTCATTGACTTTAATGAGCTCAGACCAGGTGGTAAGGGTAATTAAACAATTTTGCAGCAATAACTAAAAGATATATCAGCAAGGCAGTTGCATGTGGTTTCTTAAACATAAATGAAATATGTTTTGTTCCATAGCAATATTAGGCAACAAAATAAAACTCAAAGGTAGAACATATGGGATATTTTATAAAGAATATGAACATCTCTAGAGGTATATACACATTCTTAGTACAATGACTAAATATAGAGAAAGACCAAAGTCTAATTTCAGTATAAAAGTGAGGCTTAGTTTATAGTAGTTATGATCACACATGGTCTGTGTAACGGTTTCAATGATGTTGACTCTGTCTCTCTCCCTTCTCCCTGATGGAGTGCGACATTTCAGTCCTGGAGCTCAGGAAATTGCTCTTTCCTATACACATATTGAATGTGGAAGCACTACTCTTCTCTTACCTACATGCTACCCATTATGATTAGTGAAGGCAATTTGTATCTATAAAAAGTCTCATTAAATCAAACAGCATTCATTTCAGTACATAATAGTCTCATAAAAATCAATAGGATTGAGGGCTATAATCTGTGCATCGAAGGGGAACTGTGCGTGCTGGTGCCTCTTCTGTGTCGGAAGGGCCTCTGAACCTTTCTGTGCCCGAACCTATAATATAGAGAGGAGCCCCTTGAAAACCTTATTTGCTGCTTGCTGAAATGCTCTTATTTTCTTTCTGTTCTAAAGTGTTCCTGAGACATTGTCTACCACCGTCCTTGGGATGCTTGTTAATATCTACTATAATGGATATACCATTCTGTTTCTTTTTTATGTTAGTATAAAGGTTTGCATTCTCTAAGAAAAGTAATTACCATGCATTTTCTTTAATGTTTTTCACTTACGAAAAAAAAAGCCTCAGTAAATGGAGTATTTTTTGATGTAATTATTCAGCAATGTAGTTTAAACCTCTGACTCTTCCATTTTCTCTATCTTTCCCCTGTCTGATTAACATACACAATGAAAGTATTTATTAGCGTGGCTGAAAGAACAAAGTGCTGCTACATGCTGCTAAATGTAATGAAASACATCTCACTATTCAATAATGACATCAATAATGACACTTGAGGGCATCATGCAAATCTTATATTTGAGTTATGCTGATCATCTGGTTAGGAATTACTCAAGGGACTTCACATTATTGACACAGTCCTTTTGGGGTTTTTAGCAGGAGCCTTGTCTTTTCCTTCCTCTTTCTGTGGATGTTAAGAACAGTTTTTTTGTATATAAAGCCACACTGATGTATCTGACTGCATCCTCCACTATGTAATCCTGCTTTTTGTTGTAAATATGGTATAAACCATTTTGTCAATTACCTCTGAGAGTTAGCAACTGGTGTACTCCCAGGAAAAATGTCAGTGGTAGTCTTTCTTTTAGAAGATGTGATGTCTGCCTCGTGGATAGGAGATGTTTGTGACATCTCCCTCCCCCATAAACAGTCTAATTGCATCAGTCACTGTGGTGATCAAGATCCTTTTACTTCAAAGTGTTTAAATCTCATCAGACACACTATGCACTGAGAACAAAAATGATGAGCAGCCAGTCCCTCATTTTTCTGAAATTCTTTTTTTCTTGCTTCAATTTCAAATTTTGAAATCTTTGGTCATGGGGATAATTAGCCTGTGCTTGGGATGGAGTCTTTCCCTGGGCTGTCAGCTTGAAGAAGCACCAGAAGATAATGTAGCAAATTGAAAGGTGTTATATGACTGAAGGAAGAAATACAGTCAAGTAAACAAATTTGCTGCATATGACCTCTACCAGTTTTTAGTGTTTTCATTCCATGTAATGTCAGGTGTATCATACCTACTTTCGCCTTCTTTATCCATTTTCTTTTTTAAAAAAATATAGTCGGTTATTTTAATCATCTACCTAAGTTAAAGATCATTTATGGTCCTCAGAGAATAGGAGCAACTGCGAATGATGGAGAGAATAAAGATAAACATAGGATGGGCAAGCAAAGGAAAGAAGGAAATAGAATCCCAAATCTAGAAGCAGCCTCCTGTGCTGGGTTTCCAACATCAGTGTGTTGGTGATGGGTGAAGGTACTGAAAGTCTTACAGAATGAAATCAAGAAAGTAGCGGTGCTGATGTCTGTCCACAACCCCTACGCATTAGATTTGTTTTCTTTTTCTTTTCTTCTTTTCTTGCTATTCCTCACTTACTAACAATTTTAGGGTTCTTGTAAGAGATGAATACTGATTGTGGGAAAGTTTCCCAATTTGCCCCACACAAAGATAAACAAGAAGTATTTTCAAAGCACCAGTGTTAAGGTGCTTAGCTTTGGAGTCTGAGTTAGGAGGCTAAGCTCTCTAAACTCCCTGACCAGGCATCTGAGAGCAGTCTATAACATCATTAGCGGCATGCAAAGATGGATGCAGACTGATTGTTGCTGTTTTCTCCAGCACAGTAACTGGAGGGTGTCAGATGAGGTCAGGAGGGGTGAGGTTCAAAACAAACAAAAAGAGAAAGAGGAGTAAGGGGCAGCAGGCCTGTGGTGCTCCTTGCCAAGGAACACTGTGGGTGCTAAAAGTTCAAGCTGGTCCCAGGGGAACTAGACACATTCATTGAAGCTTAAGCTTTTTCATGGAAGACTGCTTTAATAGTAAAATGAATTGATGATCTCTGTTAAAAGAAGCCCTAAGTGCTCCTGATTATTTTTACCAGACAGGATGAAAGAAAAAAATATTTAGTATTTTAGAAATTCTCACTTTGAGAATTTTCAGAAAGTTGGTGGTATTAGCAGCTTTGCAAACACTTTATCTTTTGAAGTTTGATATAATTTTTGAAGAGGACCACCATGCACTTGTGACAAATGAGGTGCTAAGAATCTAAATGCAGAATAATTACTACTAAGAGTAGTGATATTTGTAGTTTTTAAGAGTGCCCCACTGGAGCATCTTGGTCACACTTCAAAGACAAACACCTATCTGACGTGGAGAGATGGTCCTTGTCCCAGGGAAATTGCAGCTTTGGGCTCACAAGACAGCTGCCACTGCATTCAACCTGCAGGGTGAAAATGAAACAGGAAGGGTATGTCAAGCAATACCAGCTGCTTGACATGGGGATCAAGTATATCCCAGAGAACAAATGAAGCATAGTTACAATGGACATGGAAGTAGTACCACTATTCTTTAAGGAAAATACTTTTATAGGTTAGCATGTTCTTTTCTGYGACTCCTCTTTTTTCTCCAAGCTGCCAGTACAGTTCTTTCACAGAAGCGCCAGATCAAACCAAATGTGCAAAGGAAGCACTAGCTAATGTCTTTTCTCTACCTTTTTAATGTGGGAAAAGTCTCCATAAAGAAGATATATTTACTCCTTAACTAGTACTAAAACATTATAGCTAGTTGCAYGCCCCATTTCTCTATTGCAAGACTGTCAGTTAGTTTGGCATACAAAACAAACCTGGCATACAAGCCTCTTTAAAGCTTCCCAAAGTCCCTCAYAGAGCAAGTAAATGTAGCTTTACATACAATATCTAGGGAACACATGCTATTTTCTTCTTTTTCATGTGCTTTCCTCTTATTTTTTAAGTTGGTGCATGTTATGTTGTGACATTCAGATTGGTCTTTCAGGTTTGGATTTTTTTTGTACAAAGACATGATTATCCTCTTAAGTGAAAATGTTTTAAAAAGAAGCGTAGTACTCAATACTTCTACAGAGGAAAAGTCATTGAAGAGTTTCTAAATTCTGCATATTTCTTGGGTGTAAAGTTGTTGGGTGAGATGAGTGTTAAGTTCTTAAAAAAAATTATAGGAATGAAAACCTGACAATCTTTAGGTATACAGTCWTCAGTACAAATTGATTTTTTTTTTCAAGCCTTCAAAATAACTACACTTTATATTTTAAGAAACTTTCATTATCACATTCTTTCTTTAAATTTTGCTTGTATCTCCATTTGACTCAGTAGGAAACAATGACTTCTTGGGTTGATTTTTAACAAATTGAAGATAATCATTTTTGATGCTTTCACTGCTTTATTATCTGATAACAGATATCCAAATGTAAATGTATTTCTTTATATACCTATGAAATTTCTTCCTCAAAGCCTAATTGGGTTAGTCCTTGTCATCTAACTCCCATTTACTTTTGTATCCTTAGGCACCATAGCCTAAAGTTTGCTTACCTACTGTCTGACATACTGTATTTCTAAATGGGTTAACATTATTCCTTTCAATACTGACCTTAGCTGTACAAGTATGTGTAAGATTGGTATACATGCAAACTTGTGTTGTCCGCATTACTAAGTTGTGTTTTCCCAAGCAAACCTCACTAGAGAAGAGGGTGAGCTCTAGGTAATGATCTAGAGTATATTGGAAGAAAGCCTTCATTATTATAGTTAACTTTGGTGAACACTGGCAGGGCTACTGAAAAGTTTCTTCAGATTTTTTAAAAAGAAAATGTAACTTCTTGGTGCAGAATTGTTCTGAACCCACCATGGAGTAACTCACTGTTGAATATCCTTCAGAAAAACAAGAACTGATTATTACCATACYCGCCATATGCATCCCTTGATCATGATCTGCTACACTTTCTTCGTACAGCCAATTGTAAGCGTGATAAAACCCCAACTAAAAACCATTGATTCTATCAGTTTAGAACGCACATTTTAAGTGAAAAAACTTAACCAAAACTACAGCCAGATAAAACAGACTTGGCTAAATAATGTATTACACTTATCAAAAGCCATACTTGTTAAAACACACATATTATTGGAAGGAAGCTGCAGCTGAAAAAAGAAGCTAGTGGAAATATGTCAATGGCCAAAGGGTGAAAACAATTAAAAAAAACACTTTTAGATATAGTTATGATCAAAGGAAATCCTTATTGAGTTCTTTGCTTGATACGGATAGTGAAACCATGAAYAGAGATGTAAAAGAGGCAAAAAATGTCAACAACAGTTTCTGTCCTATAATTAGAGCAAAGCAAGAACACATATACAGGAGCTAGATTCTGGAGCAAAAGAATATTCACCATTTAGGACCAAAAAAAAAAAAAGAATAAATGGGATGTAGCCGTTACTGAAACTAAGATTTCTCTTAAACCACAGGCTCAGAAAATTTGTCAGAGCCTTTCAAGACATTAGATGAACACTAATGTTAATTTTTCACAGATCGGAGAAAACTGGGGAAAACTGTTGATGAAGTTTGAAGACCATAAATGGGCTGAGCCAGGGAAGCTCTAAGTTGGTTAGCCACATGTCAAGTAAAGGCAAAATAAATGTAACATTTAATTAGACTCTGTCAACAAACAATTTATTAAAAATATAACATATGTCTATCAACATGGCTTCATGAGCAGTAGCTTTTGTAAACAAATCTGTTATCCTTTTCACAGAAATACAGGTTTGATTGATAAAAGCAGCTATGTTGAGTAGTAAATTTTGTTTTACCAGAATTTAATATCGCCTGACCTACTAATGTGAGCCATGTGGGTCAGTTGTACTATGTAGAATTATCAGGGTGCATGTTAGTTTGACACACTGACCATATTCAAAATGGAGTTGTTAATGAGCAAAGTTTTTATTAACAGAAACCCTCAGGAATTTTTTTCCCTTAATGATATTTGACATTTTTATCAACACTCTAAATGCTAATAAAATCTTTGTGGATAAAATTTGCGSATGAAAGAAAGGCTGGTGATTCAGAAGGTAATTGAGGGCATGTTGCAGTTGTTAAATGATTTGAACAAAAACTTTGTCAGAATCCAGAAAGATGCATTATAAAATCAACAAAAGACAAAAGAATACATACACAATCAGGGAATGCAGATTAAAATTGCAGCATGGAAGACTTTTGTGAAGCAGAAATAGAATTAGGGATCAGTGAAGACAGCAGCATGAGCATGAGGTGTCTGTGGAGTTTTGCAGGTTGGAAGGTTAATGTAATCATTTGATATCTAAAAAGGTGCTTATGATCTAAAAAAGGGAAGTGCTTTTGCATCTTGGTAAAAACACTATAAAGTGCGTGATGTTAATTCTCATCTCAACAATTCAAAAAGGACTCTCAGATATCAAAAAGGATTGTCACAGAAGTGAAATAGACCTTGCGACATGAAGTTCTAAGTCAGAGCCAATAAATACTATAGATTCAATCTGATAGTGGTTTTATGACCATGTTTAGTAGGCTGACAGGATCAAATCCCACACAAACAAAACTAATTTTCTACTAGGAATAAGAGAAAATGGATCAGGAGGTGCAGGTTTGGACCCCTTTGGTATAAGAAAATTGAACTGGAATCCTCTACTAAAGGTCAAGTTCTCTTTAATTGTGAGGTGGTTATATGAAAGGTTGAGGAGCACCTTCCAAYAGAAGAAATATAAGTCCCATACAATCCTTTGAAAGAACATGTTATATGCATTTTTCTTCAGTAACTGATTCTACTTAGGCCTTCTGGAAACGTTGGGGCTTAAAACAAAATGTTCATTAGGTGTTTCTGATTCACTAATTCTGGGAAGCTGCATGCTGACTTTTATGTTTAAGTTGACAACCATTTGCATCCCATTTGGAGGTGTCAAGATACCGTACTTAAGTACATGATACTATACTTAGTTTCTTGCTACTGGTACCATATATATGGAACAGAATATCTCCTCATGGGTGGGCAGAGCATAGGCATCTGAGTTTTGCAAATGAAGTTATTGCAGGTTCTGCTGAATAGAAGGTAAAATGGGCACCCTTATGCTTGAAATAAAAATTTCATAAAGAAGGAAAAACAAACACTGGAACTTGGGGGAAGAAGCGAGCTCATCATTGCTTGGAGGCTTTTAAATGAAATTAGGTATCTCAAAAAATGCTCTCCTTTAAGTTCTAGGAGTGAAATCTGTGATGTGTTTGTGCACAAAATTGCAGTGATGATTTGCAGCTGTGAGTTGTGATGATTTTTTCTTGATTTGCAGCCTATAAATTCTTACGTTATAAGACTATTGCAATAATTTTTTATGGAGGAAAATTACAGTATTGATAATCATGAGCATTTCAATTGATGTACAGATGGTCACATCTGTAGTACGTTGTCTAGAATGGTGAGAAGGAAAGATTCCTGTTTCTGTCCCTGACATTGTCATAGATGTTTTGTGGCCGCAGATCATTCACTGCTGCCCTCTGAGGCTTACAGACTTCTTTGGACAAAGCAGATAAGAATATTACATGGAGAGTTGAGGATAAACTTGTTATAGAAACAGCCGAGCACTTCCTTTTGTATTAAATCAAGTTGTTTGTGTAGCATTCTAAAACCCTATTTAGATATCTAATTTTGGAAATGCAAATCGTAAAATTCTTGGCTTCAACATAGAAGATATGAAATGGTACTGCAAGTTCTGCTGAAAAATATGAGGGCGTAGGGGTAGTGATGGTGTGGGTAGGAGTCAGAAGGTAATGCAGTTTGGATTGCATACAAATCCCTCTCCCCATCCTTAGTGACTGTTGGGATCAATATGGGGTAACACAAAATACTGGACTCTACTGCCTAGTCCTTGACCAAAGAGCGGCTTCCTGACATCAGCATCCCCTAAGCCTGCTGTGGTCTCATGCTTCCACCCTACTGCTGGGTTTGGTTCCCATTAGTGAAGTGAAAGCATCTGTCATTTGTCAGGCTCATCTGATTTTACTTCATAAATTAACTAACCTTAAAAATGCAAACAGCAAGATAGAGGGGTGTAACAGCTGCTTAATTTATTAAAATCCTAGTTTGTTAGAAGTGTTTGTTCCACTTAGGTCCAAACTGCATAATACTTAGCCTTGCTAGCTCTTAATATGCTAGGTGTGATCCCTGTATGAAAAACAGCAATAATTTGAAGAGCTTTATAACATTTCTTTGTGTTCATCAGCATGAACAGGCTGTAAGTTGCACCTGTTGGGGCCAAATATGCACAGAATTTGTGGGGAAGAAACTGTGATTAGAAGAGGAGCCCCTAATGTGCCCCTAAACACCCCTACAGCATTCCAGGCTTGGGAATAGCGCCCRCTCCACTAGGGCATAATTTGCAACTTTTGGGGGGTTAATATAACCTTAAGTTGCTTATAACACCTCAAACATATCCTCCCCTTCTTGTCGTAATCTTTGTCCTTCTGGCAACGTTAATAAAATTCCCCTTTTAACTGCTCAGGCRCATGGCTAGTAGGAACTCTGTGGACCAGGAACTGAAGTGCCTCAAGTGGTTGTAGTATATCTGACATGCTAGCAATATCTTCTGAATTATGTTCCATATAATTTTTGAATCATGTTCCACAGCACTCAGCAATACCTGTGATATACTTCTATCTGTGTCACAGTTATGCCTGACTTTGAATCAGTAATATTTTGGTAAGATTCTTTGAGAAATTCATGTGAAAAGCTCCAAAAGATTCTCATAGTAGCAGAGTTTCATCATCTACTGATGAGTCATTATTTTTATGAAAATTTAATGATCAACAGCAAGTACATGTAAGTTGTAATGAGTTTACAAAGAGAGGTAGTATTATAATTTCTTTTTCTGCTTTCATCCTAAATATTGCTGATTTCCAAGAACAGACTTTTTCTTTCATAATCTAAATAAAGTCAATTTTACAAAAAGATATTTCAAAGGAACTTTCAGTATATGTCAATGTCAACAGAACTGCTTGAGAAAACAGTGGGCTTTAAATGACATAAATCATGCATAGTATGTAACTAGCACTTAGCTGTAAAGAGTAGAAATATAAGATTTTCAAACAATTACAAACTGGAAATAGAAATGATTTGTTAGGCCACATTTTCTGCCTCTGTGCACAATTTCTTCACCTTTAGTGTCTTTGTTGGTTGCACTTTTTCTCATAGTTTCTTGGGAGATTTTTACCTTACCCTTTTTTGCACCAGCCTTGCTGTGTTTTTGAACTTTCAGCATTTTTTGTCTGGGGGTTTGAAAACAGCCGAGGATATTTGGCTCTTACCCTCCACCTCTGCACAGTCCCCAGCAGCAAAAGGTTCCTGATTCCTCTGTTATACCACTATACCCATCTGACAAGTCATCTTTACTACAAAGGAGAAAATGAAAGCATCCATCTGGAGCATATTTTTAATTCAGAAGAGATTATTTTTCTATGAATAATTTCTGGTAGATTTCCTTGGGCCTGTATTTACCTCTCTATAGCTAGTGCTCTTTGAAACTCACGGGAAAACTGAAATATTCCAGAAGCTGGATGTGAARTACTGTTTTCATGGTTTGGATTAATTCATATATACCACATTCTTTGCAGAAGAATAGGAGATTTAGAGAGTGATGCAGGTCCCAATTTTTGCTGATGTCAGAGTGCCTACAAAGGTAGCAGCAAATCCTTAATTTTCTAGGYACAGGCTCTTTGAAATTGATAAGAGTTTACTGCAATTGGGCTACTGCTACTAGTCCTCATGCAAGAATAGACAGGATTCAGGCACATTGCAATGTAACATGGAGACAGCTGAGCCAGATTAAAACGAGTTAACAGCAGATACAGTTTAAGTGCAGCAGGGTTAGGCTCAAGCTAGGCTACTTTGTAGCCTAAAGTTTTAAAGTGGTTCCTCCAGGAGTGAGTGTRACTCTTTATGATCAGCAGAGTTTAGCACGTGGTGATTACGCTGGCTGAAACACCCAAGTATTGCTGTTGCTTCAAGCAAGGAGCCCAAGGGGCCGAGCGCAAGGCACTGGGTGCGTGATGGCTGGCAAGAGGGCAAAGGCAATTTCCCATCACAGCTGGKTCTGGTTTAGGCCCGGGCGCCAGTGAGAGCAGCTTCCCCCGGCTTCGGGCAGCCGCCCCGCGGCGTGCGAGCTCGGCAGATGGAGCGCGCTGCGGTCACGCGTTGTTACAGCCCTCTGCAGCTGGGCAGGGAGAGGACGAACGGGTGGCTCTTGCTTGCTGTCTTGTCGGAGGAGCTTCCCTCGCCCTGGAGAACTGCTGGCACCCAAAGCTGGAGGCGTCTGTGGGCTTCACCGCTTGGCATTGCTGCTCCAATGCGTGGTGTCTTCAAAGGGTGATTTATTTCAGTTTCTGCATTAACTCCAATTTAAAAACATTTCTGAGCTGGTGTCAGTGCTGTTCCTGAGCTCCTTGCCTGTAACAGGTAAAACCTGGTGAGAATAGCTGTTCTGAGATCCTCAAATTTCCCTTGCTGGTTGGAAATTCCTTGCCTCTTAAACATATTCTAGCTTTTCTGTGTACCTAACACGATGCAAATACGTTAATTTAAAGCTGCTCACAAAGATATCATGCTTTTTATGTGAAAAATGACAAAAACAAATATTCTTTTAGTATAATGCTCCATAGCTGTCTGCTTTTGCTTAATGTGACATTTTGGGCTTATCAGCTTTTGTTTGGCTTGTGACAACAACTAGATTAATTAGCGTAATGGTGTTGTACTGTAAGAGCTGCACATGATTTGGACTGTGGAAAGTAAACGCTATTTATATTAGTACTGGGATTAGGAAGACTGTACCAGAATGACTATAATAAATAGGACAAGCGATTTTGGAGAGAGCCCTTTGATAAAATTATCWGTTGAGCCTGTGATGCTGTCCCTGCATACAGGCATCTTATTCACTGCTCTAAGTAGAATTCTGGATCTGGTACAGCCGTGGTGTTTCCGCACGTCCCACTAAATGCTTTACAGAAGGACCCTGTGATGAGGGAACACTCCGAATGGAAATGGGAGTGCTAAAACAACTAAAAATGACTGGGGACRTGCCTCAGGTGCCCAGGCCTCGTTTCTAAATGAAAAGTGTAGAGTGAGACTCCCAGATATCCTTYTCTTTCATGTTCTGTGCTTGGGGCCATAGCAGCTAAAAAGCCTTGCTGCATTGAGGCTCGAGATAAGCTGAGGGAATACTTAATAAGCCAGTATGCAGAGATCACTGGGAGTAGGTAGGAGTTTGAAAGCTCCGGTTTATATAAGTAGCTAGGAAATTGTGCTGGTAGCTAAAAGATCAAACATTCAACTTATCAAAGATTATGTTTGAAGTTTTGGAAAACAAAATAAAAAAATTCCCATTCTATTGCAATGCCTTCGGTGGCACATTTTCTTTGGCCATTGCACTTTCCTTAATAACAGCTGATTTTTGTGGGGGTGATTTTCAGCAGTTCTGCATCACATGAGATGACTCCACAGTAAATGTTCTGCAAACAGTGTGTTAAATTGATTTCTTGTCACTACTTGAGGTTGATTAAATGTAAATTTCAGGTTCCCGATCTAGTACTTGCTGGCTACATGCCCTGGCTTGCGTTAGTGCGTTTCCTCTCAAACACGCTTTGGCTGAAGGCACCAGCCCTTTCCTTGTCCCCTATATTCATGTTGGGAAAAGCCTTTTTCTTGCTGGAGCAAAGCAGTGACTTTATTGCATCATAGATTTTTTCATTTGATATACAACACCTAGCAGTTCTGTGCCCCAAAGCAGCTTTACTACTGTATTTCTGATGCAGAATATAGGTTTCACATGAGTTTACAGGCAAGAATTATAACAGGGCTGATGAACACAAACTATATGCTCTTCCTCATTTTAGGCAACTGTGAGGTAATAGCTTTTTCCCTTTTGGGGGAGCATTAAAAACATAAAATGAGAGAATGAGACCTTTATGTGGTTTCGTGTGAAAATCACATTCACTTGAGAAATAATAGACGATTTTCTCTGAAGTAGAACCAAAACTACTGGAAAACAGGGCCGTTGCTACTTGGCAGAATACCAAACATTCCCCTGTTTTTTATAGGTCAAGTCTGAAGGAGAGATGGAAGCTAGGGAACTTTCCTCTGGCTAGATCCCTAATTCTTCAAACCCTCCAGCTCTGCTTGCCTGTCTGCGCTGTGAATAGTCTTATTGATTTCAGTGGATTATTTATAGTACATTAAGTTAAGTCATGAGTGGGCTTTACAGGATTGGGACCTTCAGAAGCAACTGGCAGATTTAAAGCACATCCTTCCAAAACGCACTGAAGAGTTCTCCATGTTATGCTAAGTGTGCTTTATTGCACAAAACTAATCTCGTTATAACTAATCTCTTAGAGCTTGATTCTGTTCATCCTCACTTCAGTAAGTGCAAAGTCATTCCCTGAATCGAGAAGGGTGCTTGTTTTCTTTTTCTTTTTCCTCCTTCCTCCTTAATTATTATGTAACCTTTAATACAGGGCTTATGGAATAGGAAGGTAGAGCCAGGGTATAAATTGGATTAGTTCTCCTGAAACCTGTGGAACTACGGCTGTTTACAGCAGGAATCTGGCCCATAAGCTGCACAGGAAAGCTTTCTGTAACCTGGCATTCTTATTAGACTGAAAGAATTATTTTCAAGGGTTATTACTAACTGAAAAAGATTATTCACCAGAGCATCATTAGCATAATAGCAAAGTCACTTCTTCAGGACACTGAAAATCCAAACGCTCGCTGCTATTTGCATTGATCAATAGGACGGTAAATATATTGTTTGTCCCCTGTGTGACTTGTCTGGTAAAACTGGCCTATTAACTATAACAACATGTATATATTTCCCCAATCAAAAAATGGAATTGAAGTCTTTGGCAATAGATGACTACACACCTAGCAAGATAAATATGTTAGTGAAATGCTGCCTTTTGTCCAAGATGGCAGCTTTTCCATGTGCAGTGGGGACTTTACAAAAATGCATAAACAGCAAAATGACTTAGAGTTGGAGATGAAAAGAAATGTTACTTGTACTGAATAAGCTAGAGAAAGATGAGCATGTATCATTTAACACATGCCATCGGCTGTGCGTTAAGGAGCGGACCCAAAGCCTCATGGAAATGGGGAGAGGCTGCCTGGCTTCAGCAGGCCCTTGATCGATCCCATTACCGCCAAGATGTRCAAGGGCTTCGTGTGACTCGTCCTGCATTCGGTGTGCAGACATGCACAAAATCACGGGTCCGGCTACGTTGTCCCCAGGGAGGCAGTATCACCCATACGATCAAATGAATGAAGAAATAAAATCTGGCCTCAGGAAACTGCATGCTGGCAACAACTGCAGGCTCGCTTGTGATTAAGAAACTAAGCCTGCAGCAAAGATGAGGCACAGGCACATCCAGAAATGTAGCGAGCGGCACTGGGGCTCGGATGGCTGAAATCCCTTGTGCAGCCATGCAGCCTACCGCTACCCCTGTGCGATGGCCGGGAGGAGAGCCAGAGGAGAGAGAAACTCCTCTGCCGGCCCCTATCTGTGGGTGCCGTGGGGCACCCGCTTCTCCCATGTTGGTGGGCAGCGTCGTGGACCAGCCGGCACCGGTGCTGCTCGCTCTCGTGCATCGGGCAAGCCAGCGCTGCCGGCGGCGGAGCTGCCTCCTCCTCAGCCAGCCTGGTCCTCCCTGCTCCAAGCRAGGGCGAGAGCAGCCCCCACGCCTTGAGAGTCCCCCGGGGCCTCTTATGGGCTGCAAGAAATCAGGTATTCCTAGTATCCGTGGAGGTCTCCCTGCTTCCTGCCCAAAGGTCRCACCGAGGCGTCGTCGTGGTCTGGAAGCGATCAGTCCTGCCTCATGCCAAGCCGTGTCGGTCCCCCGTGCGGAGCAGCCAGCCTGCGTGGGTTTGGGGTCACCCGTGGGCGCGGGGACCGCGATGCAGTTTTGGCGCAGAAGGGAGGGCGCCCTGTGCCCTCCTGGCGGGTCCCGCTCCCCGCCTGGGCAGCGGGCAGCTTTGCCCCTTCCTCCGGCCCCGCACAGCGGTTCCCTCCGACGCAGCTCAAACGCACCCCGGCGGCGCAGCGGCGGCTGGGAGGAACCGCGCAGCAGCAAAGCCCGTGGCTTCCTGYGCAGATGTTACTAGTGTTACGGCACGGCTCCTTTTGCATGCGCAGAGGGCTCTGTGCCTGTGCCTAAACTGACAGCTCAAGCATTAAGGCAGTTGTTCAACATCTCTTATGCATACAATTGCAAACACTGGTCTTTAAAGGTAATTTTTACTAATGTGCTCACTATTTCAGAGTTCCCTGTCCTGATGTATCATTAGGGTGATGCATCTGATGCCAGCACAAGACTATGTTACAGAGCAAATTATAGTATGGTTAGAGTGTGATGCTTAAGACATACTTAATTAAAAGCCAGCTTTTACCTGAGAGACAGTTTTTTCTCTCTAACAGCAAACAATATTTACACTGAGTAAAAATAATTGTGCCTCTTAAAGTTATCTGGCCAAATTAATACTGCCAGTTTCTAGGAAGCTGCATCAGAAAATTATGCTGTATTTCATGTTTCTCCCTGCTAAGCTTCAATACTATTTTGTCCCACTTTATGCATTTATGCTTTTTCAATGTTTATAATTTGACCACCAAGGACTAATCTGGTGCATAATGCATAAAGTTTCATGTCATCCATTTTTATTCTAGTTTGAATTCTAAAATAGAGGCTGAGCTGGTTATGTGATGGCCTATTAGTATTTCTGTATTTGCCATGTACAAGTTGGAACCTTCTATTTAAAAGTTACCCTAATCTCCTAATGCAACTCTCTGCAATATTTTAATCATAGATTAATTCTTCCAAGAGCCACAAGGAAGTAAATATGTAAGGTATGTATGCTTAGTTACAGAACAGAAAAGGTATAACAGTAAGATAAATGATAAGAACAGAATTATTCTATGCAACTGAAGGATCAAAGGAAAGCTTCAGATAAAGTATCAGCTGATTGAAATTTGTGCTGAACTGAAAAAAATATCTGCACATTTGTGAAGTCTGCAGAGAACCACTTTTAAATGTGAATCTAGCATCAGCAAGGCACAGAACGTTATTAAAGACTGAGGTGACCTTAAAAACTAAAATTTGTGGGGGGAGGAGAATATATCAGAATATGAAGTGCTGGAGTGGTGAGAAGATAAAATATTTTTTCATTGTTGGACTATAAAAGTGAAACTTTGTAGTCAGTTGACTGACTGGATGCTAGTGCTCATTTTCCACATATTTCTAGCTAGAAGTATGAGTGCTCAAAACTTTGTAAAAATATAATACAGTCTGCTGTCAGTGGTGACACTGGAAAACTTTCCAGCTTTTTCTTATCCAATGCATACATAAATGGTTTCCAAAACAAAA
This sequence comes from Apteryx rowi, assembly GCF_003343035.1. Classification (NCBI taxonomy): domain Eukaryota; kingdom Metazoa; phylum Chordata; class Aves; order Apterygiformes; family Apterygidae; genus Apteryx; species Apteryx rowi. The sequence goes on from NW_020450983.1 coordinate 2,348,580, forward strand.
AAAAGACTAAAAAGCCATGAATTCCTCTATTTGGAAATTGTGAGGAACCATATGTTATGTATTTATTTAGGGCAATTGGATTGCTTCCAAAGGCAGAGACCTATGACATTATTAATGCTACTAATTAAATCTTCCTGTCAGGAGGCACTCAGAACTAATTTGGAAGGACCTCTAGGACTTGCTAGCGCTGGGCCCGCTCGGGCAGCAGCGCCGGGGTGGGTACTCATCGTTAGTGGCAGCGCTGGCTTGTACTCGTTTAGCAAGGACTGCCGGCTCCAGCAGCGCGCTGACTCCCTGTCCTCACGCTTTCCACCTAGCCTGCCCTGGGCAAATTAAGAACAGATATTTTCATATCAAATTCAAAAATACAACCCTTTCTGTGGCTTTCAGATGCAGTAACGAGAAAATGGAAGGACAAGACAGTTTCCTAACTTTTAATAAGCCCTCCAGGTTATTTATATGCTTAAATAAAATCGGCATCTCATTTCAGCACTTTGTGCCGGCATTAGTTTCCTCAGCTAATGCTGAAGGTGGTTATTTTTATGAGGAAGTAACATAAATGGCCTGGCGTGAACTGCGATGAAGTCCCGTATTCCCAAAGGCGGCCATCAGAGGCGCCCCGGGACGGGCCCTTGCGGGATGAGCGGAGCTGCAGAGCGCTCGCCCGCCGGCTGGTGGGAGCCCACGCACCCGCCCAGCGCCGGGGAAGGGGCTGCGGGCCCCCCTGCACCGCGGTGCTCTCTGCTGCCTCCCTTCCCCTCYTGCCACGCTGCCGCCACACGTAAGCGATTCCACTGAGTCATTATTTTTACTGCCTATGTTACCTTTAATTGAATTTAATTTTTTTTTTTAAGAGAGGACAGGAAAGCAAATAATGCATTTTTTTTTTAGAAAACAAACCAGTCACACGATGAGAAGAGGGATTTTGAGCTCATCCAAGACTACATAGGAATATTTATGTACTCTTGACCTTCTGGTGAGGAACTATAGAAAGAATAAAAGTCAAAGATTTTCTGTGCACTGGGTGTTTATGTGCTTAACAGTATTCAGCTTCATAAACTGTAACAGAAACTTCTTTTGGTAGGTCTTTCATCTCTATGAACAGCTTACTGCAGCTATCACAGTTAATTCGATTAGTGGCACTCAGATGTAAAGCTGGGGAAATAGCAGCTTAAGAGCACTTTTGCATCCAGCAACTATATTGGGAGGTCTAATCTTTGCCAGAGCTGCACAGGAGGACAGCTCCTTCTCTCTTGTTTCAGAATGTTTTCAATTTATTTTGAACACTGATGTGCTGCAGGAGTGACATATAAAGGGTGAGAAAGATTATCACCTGACAAAGCTTTCTGGAATTAGGTCATTGGAAGCTCTTTCATTTAACGCTCTTTCTCTGTGCTAAAAATTGAGCTCTCCTTCTCCAGTCTGGCATAAAATAGGTTGCTATTCCTTGATCTGTGAACGCAGAGGATGCATCACCGTGGTGGCAGAGCAGGGAGGGTAATACCTTTCTCAAGCACCCTCTGAAAGAGGGCCAGGATCAGTACAATCAGATACAACAGTCTGATTCTGTATGTGTCCCAGAGTTATGCCATGCTGCTCACAGGAATTGTCTTCCCAGACTACCAATTCCCATTATAATCAGCATCGTTTTGTTTCCTAAGTTGGGTAGTAGAGTATATTTGCTTGCAGAGTCGATGAAATGCCTGTATTTTTTGGGTCCTGTGGATTTTTAAACGGAAAATACGAAATGCAAACTGTTGTGCCAGAAAAGAAAGGGCGAGAAGCTGCGGGTTTTGACAGCTCATTAGGGGAGGCTTTTGGTGTAAAAAGATTGCAGCAATCAGTTTGCATGTGTGACAAGCAGGCAAGGGCAATGCTGGCACCCAGGAGACGATGCACTCCCCGCTTTCCCTCTCTTTTGGGGAGGGGCAGATACAGCATTAAATTCAAGGGGCGTACCTCATCATATCTCACTGCGGCAAAGCTGAATGGAATTAGCTCTTACCTTAGTATCTCCACTTACATCAAATATTAGTATAAGCTTTTGATAATCACTGGTTTAATGTGTCTGCTAAAATAATCAATAATGAAACAGTTAAAGTGAAGGTATTTAAGTACTGCCACTAAGCTTTGCAGTTATCATCTGCTGAGATAAATTCAAGCTGTTAGCATTTGTTGCTTTCAAAACGGGAAAAAAAAAATCTAAATAAAACTTCTGAAAATCATTGGTTAGGCAAATTTTAGGAAAGGGAAAACTACGTGGCCGTAATTATGTTATCCCTATGAGGAAATCTGCAGGTGGAATTACAGATGCTCACCGGGACAACCTCTTGGCCTGCGCAGGTTTAATAGGTGCTGAGGCCTCCTCCAGGAACCATGTGTATCTGAGAATGGATGCACACTATGGCATTGTAGATGTTACTGTATCTGATCAATAATTTTGAACTCAGAGTTTTCTGTTGTTTTTGTACAACAAACATCCTTTCCCTAAATACTTAGAACTGACTAAAAATAATTTATACAGTTGTTCACAGATCTCTCAGTCTCATATAACGGCAAGCATACTACTTTACTTCCAATCCAATATTAACAAAATCAGCTAATGCACTCAAAAATTATAGCAAACTTTCTTCTAGTACTATGAAGATTGTATGGTTGTATAAAATGGTCATTTAAGCCTTGGCTTCACTAACACTGTAGAGCAAACCCATGCTGCCAGTAAAAGAAGCAATCTTGTCCTTGTCAGCTGCTTTTTCCCTACTAAAAATCCATTGAAGCAATGAATTATCTAAATATATTCAGGGTACTTTATCTAGATATATTTAGGGTACATCAAAAATATGTTTTGGATACCTTCATCTATTTATTTTAGATAAATATGAATTTTGAAAATTCCAGCTGATTCACAAGAAATGCAAAAATTAGAATTCCATCACCTGATAACGATTCAAGACTTGCCGTAGGCAGTATACTTGATTGTCCCCTCAGCCAAATATTTATTTTACTTTGAACAGTTAGATATATATATAGTGCACACCAAGAAATTGCTAGGAACCTGCAAGCAGTAGTCACGTAACAGAGCATCACTAATAAACGGAACAGAGTTTCTTTGGAAAGTCTATTCAGACTCTCAGATCAGCTACACTTGCCATCTCTCCAGCAACCCTATTGACCTCCCCACCTTTCTCCGGAAAAACACGGGAAAGCAGGAGAATAAATTGAGCTCAGGGAAACACAGGTGGGGCGAGGAGCTCAGACCTGGCCGTGCTGTTGGAGGGGTGCCCTGGGCTATTGAAACCTGTGTGGACTTACAGTGGCTCCTTGTTTTGTAGTGAAACAAATCAGCCAGTCCTAGAATCAATTCTCAGTTAAACAAAGACAGATTGTTGCATTATATTGGCTAATAATGGCTACAGAATGTATTTGGATTTTGCTATTCAGCTCAGTTTCAAGGGCCTGGACAAATGACAGGGAAGTAATGTAAAATTGCATGGCTCGAAGGACTGCTTAATAGGATACAGAGCCTCTTATCTCTAAGTAGTCTGTGTGGGCTTAATAGGGCCCAAATGTTGTGACAAACACTTATGCAGACACCGGAGTACAGTGTCCTGATTATTTTTAAAGGGCTACATACTCCAGTCCTACTGACGTCAATGGAGCTGTGAATGTCTCACCTTCTTTTAGATGACTTAGTGTGCACAGAGAAACCTAATTTAGATCACCCAGTTTTTAACTCACAATATCTCAAAGTAAAATAAAAGTTTTTAAAAAGAACCTGGCCTCACAGAGCTCTCATGTAAGTGAAGACAACAATATATATTTTAGTGCTAAAATTCACAAGAATCTACTTGGTACCAAAAAGATCCTGGCCTGTTTGTATAGTTACCTCTTTCCACAGTGCTTCAGATGGGTAGCACAAGTAGTTGGTTCTGCTTCTTGGGAGAAGAAAAATAATCATTTTGATGTGATTCTTGTGCTACCTATGCCACTTATTGTCTGTGTATGTCAGCTATACCACTAGATACAAAAATGTGGAAACCCAGAAAAGGAAGTGTCAAAAGCTCCCAAGTTGCAACTGAAGTCTGCTGACGTGTATTTGTGCAGTGCTCAGATCTTTTGAAAATCCTGCTGCTAACTCTTCTTGGTGCCCGTTACGTGCTGTGTGCAGAAGTGGGATGGTGATGAAGGGGCAGACCATGGCTTGGACTCGCTGACAGCCTTGGAGGAGAGGTCACGTTTTAGGAGAGTGTAAGACCTGGCCTGCCTTCCTCCTCATGCCAGGGACTCTTGGGGGCCAGGGTTAAAGCAAAAAATACAACAATCTTGCCAAAGCCTGTACTTCACTTATTAGAAAGAGAGAAATTTTATTTCCAGGACTCTCAGACTGAGTCCTTTCATGGGCACTGACTAACCACAAATATTAAAGATGAAAAGGAAAGAAAATGTTTGCCATGAACAGTGCTAACAAGCTTAACTAAATACTGCTGCTGCTGAGGACAGATCCCATCAGACACCAGTTTTCATGACTTCAAAAGCTCTTTCGTTAGAGCACTGAAAATTGTTGTATTAAATATATTTGGCTCTACTTACATAATGTATCCACCTATCATAATTATGTACTGTTGTAAAATTCAGGTTTGGCAGGTTCAGCATACARGTAGACTCCTGCTTGCAAGTAAATTGTGTTTATTTAGAAAGATAAAAGCAGAGAGAAAGAAGAAAATGTCGAAAAGGAAGGTACCCCCCAGAATTTTCCCAGAAGAGTTTGGAGAATTTCATGCTTATTCTGTAAATGTTACAGAGGAAACTGGTCCCACCTGTTAAGCTGCCTAGAGAGTTCATTCTTCAGAAAAATTTTGATACTTTAAAATGGAGTTCTAGGATGGCATAAACCAGCAGATACAGGCAGCAGGTCTAAGAAAGCAATTTTTTTCTCATCACAAGAAAACCTGAAGCTAATCCAATGAGTAAAAAAAGGCACTTCGTCCTTTGCATTTATGTGATGTAGAAAACTATTGTACCGAGCAGACAAAAAATCTGAYGCCAGCCTCTTGATCTCCGTCCCGCAAACCAGCAATGGCATCCTTTCATTACTGCCCCCGGTATCTCTGTCTCCCCAGTCGAATGGGAGCCATTCACTGATTGCAGTGTACTTCAATCAAAACTTTATAAAAAACCACCTGCTCCAACACTTTGCTGCTTTTTTAATCAAGTAGAAAGCCTTCTAAATGTATTATATATATTCACATATGTATACACATGTACTGTATACACACACGCACACACATATACTGTGTGTACATACATACACACATCTATGTATATGTATATATACATTTATATATACACAAACATATGCGCATGTAACATCTGTCCCTTATGCTGCACTTTACTTATTGCTTGCTACCTGTTGGCCTACTTCCCATTCACAAGTGATGAGAATTCTGCATACGGTGAGGATAAAACATGAGATTTTCTTTCACCCTGCAGAGCTGCTCCCAGAAAAGTTATGGTCTCTCTCAACTTTCAAGCAGAGTTTAGAAATTGCTGAAAGTCTGAAGAGCTGATAAATGCTAATTTCTTGAGCAGAAATATGTACTTTTTATTTCCCCTCTTTCTGCTATCCATTTTTATTTCTTTTTGTTTCTTAAAGAAAGTGTCTCTATTCTGTTTGGTTTCTGTATCTCCTAAGTCATTGCACATATCTATATCTGCAGTTGTATGTCACTGTGGTGTCTGATTTGCAAGAAAAAAACAAAGGCCAATCGTGTGGTTTTTTGCTTCTTTGTTTCTTTTTTTAAGAGTAAGCTATTTCTATACTCTTATTGATCTATATTGTGAATATGGAAATATGAGTTTAATAAGCTTAACAAACCTTGTAAGGAGTTCTTTTGTATATGGAAAAACTTTAGTAGCATGAAGTTATGGAAGTGCATATAATCACATGCTGGCCCACAGCCCTTCTTCAAGGAAAAAGGGAAGAATACGTTTCCAAATCTCAGAACAGCCACTGCAGAGAGTTTGCTAGCAGGCAATGATACAGCAATCAGGCTACTCTACTTTACCTTTCCTCTCACAACAGCCTGCTGGTATGTGACTGATCAGTTATCAAAACACTACAAAAGTGGTGTAAACTACCTTTGCCTTCTGCAGTGTCTGACACTGAGCATAAGCTGTCCGCAGAACCTGGCACATAATACCTGGAGGCACATAGGCTGATTTTGGTGATAATCTGAGGTGTGTCATACTGAATCTATCTGCTCGGTAGCAATAGTTAAGGAAGAGTCAAGCCCAGATGAACATATAATGCAGTGCTGCATTGCTTTTAGTGAAAGCTGAAACAATATCCACCTGTTGCAGAGCATACTTGAGCATTTTCAGCTGTTATTTCTGCTCCACTTAAGTGACTAATTCCATGCTTGAGGGAATGTACTAATCATGCATAAGGCAATACTGGAATTTGGTAAGTAACAGGTTAGTTCTTGTTCATAGCAGATGCTCTTTATAGCAGGGAGGTTTGGGAGGGGAAGGCAGAGCTAACAAAGCACTGTCCTGTTGGTGCAATTTTTCTTTTTTTTTTCTCTCTTCCAAGTGCACTAGTCAATCCGTAGCATACTGCAGGAGCACAGCTTCACTAATGCGCCTCTGAGAGATGCCTCATTTCAGAACATTAGAGCATAGTGCAGGAGGTGGCATTTCAGTGAGGGCACGTTCCTCCGCTCTGTCTGAAAGGCCTTTATCAGAGGCCCCTCATGTGCCACGCAGAAATCGGTGGAAAGTGGCCTTTGTGTACGTGCATTATGTAAAACTCTGAGCTTTATGCTTTTTTGGTTTCTTTCTTTGTTCCCATAAGAACAAACCCAAACCCAAATGACATTTCATTTTTATAATGCAGTTACTAGTGCTGTCATCTCTAGAAAATGGGTAGGAAGAAGCAGGTTTGAAGCAACGTTTTATGCACAGGCTGGATTTCCCGTCAAAGTCAGTGGGTAGCTCCCTGGGCCAGCAGCGCTGCTGCCACCAGCTTGCTTCCTCTGCAATGCCCCTTCTCTTCCTGAAGTTGTKCTGATTTTTACCCTCCGATTCCACAGTAAATTTTTGTTGTTAATTTTGTGTGGCAGTGACAGAAAAGTTGTTGTTTACTTAGCATAAGGCTCAGCAGCCATTGTGGTGTTTATCATCCATGACACTCATTTCACATYTCATCTGCTATACGAGCAAAATGTGAAAATAATTATATTTTTTTCTGGTATATCGGGGACACAATGGCTTACAGTGAAAAGGAATGGCTGGGGTTATTTTCAGTCTTGCATGTCTGTGACATTTACCAGCCAAAGACTTGATCCATTTTCCTCGCCTCATAGGTTTACAGTAGTAGTAAGTGCCGAAACTACTAAACTGCTACAGCTCACAAACCAGTGGTGAGTCTTAAGACACTAGTCCCAGTGGCAGGGTTGTTTTTGTGGTTGGGTTTATTTTTCTTTTTAATATAGCATCCACAGGCAGATTCAATATTTTTGTACTGCTGACCTTGAAAATAATCACAGCTGGCCAGATTTTGTTACTCAAGCATGGTGAGTAAAATTCTGGGTAGTCTAAATGCCATCAATACCACTGCTTCTGGTGCCGTCTAGTCATCATAAATAACGGTTCTGACCTCTAGTGAGTAAAGGTATGTGATCAGAAGCAAATTATATTTTCTCTTATTGTGCACTAGAAAAGGCAAATATTTTGAAGGGAGGGAAAAGACAAAACTGTGCTGTCCCCTATGTAGTGTCAAACCAGAATCAACAGGCTGTTTAAAGATTCAGAAGAGAAATAAGTTCATAGTACAAAAACTCATAAGAGAGTCACTGCGCTGTTAGAGTGGAGGCTAAGATAAGGATGGTGAAGTTAGGTAGCGAGTAATTTCCTAAGGAATATTTGCGAGTTGTGCTTTGAAATGAAACGAAGACCTAGATTTTTTTTTTTTGGCACCTTCTTGAGAGCAGAATGGATTTTAATTCTGACATGCCTTCCATTGTGAACATAGTCATTATAACTCACTCGATTATAACTCTGAAAATGATTAGTTCCTTAGGGCAACTCTTTGATGAAGTTTGGAATGTAGTTTGAAAAGTCTGTAAGAGAATTTTATGTTTTAGTTTATAGGCTTTAGATTACATATCTGGTGCAAGTATCATGATGAATATTATGAGAACCAATTTGGTTGCATACCTAAATACATTTAAACCAGTGAGCTCCAGGCTTGCCCTTTATGTTTTTATGTATCTATTATACATCAAAGGGACACAATAGTTGCGCTATGAACCAAGAAAATTCACAATTACAGAGAAAACTTAACACGTATGTACTCAGCAAAACTACAGTACAGCTCATTAGAAATTAATTAAGGAGCTCGCTGTGAAATCCTTACAAAGACATAACTCCCGCTGGTCCAAATTCACTCTTACCCTAGAAGAGTCTAGTTTCACTAAAAGCAGAATTTATCTCAAGATTTAAATGTTGGAAGACAGTAGGAGATTTATGTTAGGATTAAAGAAGGAGGCACCAAACTTGAGCAGGACAGATTTCTTCTCTYCTTTGGGAGATAATCCCCACTATTTTTCCCTTTCAAAGTTAAACTTGCTGTGTTTCTCTGTACTGATTGAGTTCTAATTCAGTCAGTGTTTACTGAAATCAGTGGAAAGCTCCACTGATTTCACTGGGCTTTGGATTAAGCCATTTGGGAGTTCTGGAGAAGAAGAGAGAAAATTAGATTTGTTGGTTAAAATGTTAATATGGTAAAGTATGATGTAAAAGAAATTATGCTATCAGTACTTGGATTAATCCAGCCCTCTGTCCATTATTCATAAACAAATTAGGATACCTAATTTAGGCCACTACTCTAAATTCAGTGAAGAGAGAGAGGTATCTCCAGCATGTGATTCAGACCACCTATTCCAATGACTTTCCAGGAACATCAGCTAATGGATCCAGGCCCAAATTCTGTCCACTGTTACATCCATGTAACTGTGTTAACTGTGGTCAAATTGCATTGATGGAAACACGTGCTCAGCATCACTCTTGTCTAAATTAAATCTGTCTTTCTAAAATACTATATTAAGATGTGAAAATATCCCTGGATATCTGCATACAGTTCATCTAAGACTCACAAATTATGGTTTCATGGTTGAGAATAATTTATTAAATAAAAGGCTGGTCTGAAGCACATACTAGAAAAAATGAAACAGAAAGGCAGTGCAAGGAGCTCTATGGACCTTGTATGACAGATTCACAAATTGTTTCAGAGATTCAAACTTTTACTCGCATACGGAGCGCTTATGTGTTTGTAGGTATTGAATCAGATCCAGCCCTGATGCTTTGACTGCACCTGCATTGCAGGACACCCCAGGCGCAGGTGAGACAGATGTGTGCAGTCCCAGGTGCACAGTGTGGCTGCGACTGAGGATCCCATCCCTCCACGTGCTCCGAGTTGGAGGAGACAATTCCCGTGTCCTGACCATTAAAAAGAATGCTTTCAATACCTATTTGTGCTTGCTGTTGCAGAAGGTTTTCTTCAGTGACAGGATATTATATGCTCACAGGAAAACAGAAAAATCGTGGTGTGATAATTGTTTATCTACACAGTCAGAACGGAAGGCCTTTTGAAAAGAGTACAATTTCCTTACTTTCAAGATAGTATTATGCCATTTCTGGAGAGAGAAAAATCAGTGCCGTGATCCACAGGCCCATAGCTCCCTTACACAGAATAACAGAAACAATTTTACATCTCAATTATTGTATTTGACTAACTGATATGCAGAGAACTAGAAGCAAAAAAAAAAGACAAAGAATAGATTGTGGAGCTAGGTATCAAAATGCGTAAATTATGCTTCCAGTTATGTCATTGAAAATCTTGTGAAAATCAATAAAGTTAAAGGTGGTTGCCTGGGTGTGACTGATGGCAGGATATGGCCTATTAACTCTGAATTAAAGAAAGGAACAACCTGAATACCACTAATTAGTGTACTGTGGCTGCTGAAAGCAGAGATGGACCTTAGCTGCTGCTGTGGAACACGGAAACCTAGTTATCTGGTTTTAACTCCTCCCCCCAACAAGAAAAATAAAATAGGAAAACCCAGTATAACTTTTTCTTCCTTAAAGAAATAAAACAACATCTATTTGACCAAACTTTAGTTCCCGATTGCTGAGAAACTCATGTTCAGGCCCAAGCAAACAAATAAATAAATAAATAAATAAATAAATAAATAAATGTTTATCTAGAGATATTGCCAGAGTCTTAATGCTAAAAATAGGGACCTGTCAAGAAACAACTGGCCTCCTCTAACATTATAATAATGCTTTTTTTATTTCTCAAATATTCCAAGGCTCAGAAGTGCTGTAGATTCCAAAGCAAAGCATGAAGAAAAAATATAAATAGAAAATAAACCATAACACAGCTGCAATGAAAGGACTTCTTTTTTTCCATTTTGAAGCATGCTAAGGTTTGGGAGTTTCTATGGGGTTCCTTTGCTTTATTTTTTTTTGAATAACAATAAGATGTTTCTACTTCATGAAACAAATTTCTCTTTTACATTAGAAATGGAAGTACATGCATACTATAAAATTAATGGATCTCAGTGTTTTATAATTCATTCTTTTGACATGAGAGCACACAATAATTCGGAGAAACACTGGAAAGAGGACTTCCAAGTGAGTTCTTTAGCCACATTTTGAATTTTCAAAATAGTTTCTTAAATATAGTCATTAGAAAAAATAGGTCACAACATACGTTTTGTTGTCCTTTATATGTGAACATATTATTAAAAACATTTCACAGCAATTAAAATTGTTTCCTGTATCTATTTCTTAAAACAAACCTCCAAAATTTCCATAAGAATGGGAAACATTRAATCAAAAGAATTAAAATTAAATTAAAGATTAACTTAAGGAATTAAAAAATGCTGAACAGATCTCCTTTAATCATCAGGAGAATTTAATATATCTTTTAATCAGTAACATTCAGACTGACTGATATCTGAAATGAGCTAAAGTCTTAAACAAGAAAGCATCCAATAGCATTCAGTTTCAAGAAATCCTGTAACTGTTTATGGTTTATGTTCTGAATTAACTATTATTAACAATTGTCTTTGAAAGGTTGCACATGTTTTATAGATCTACACATTGTATCTTTGCATGGCTAGTCAGCCTTAAATTACATACAATTTATGCCTGGTCTGATTTGTCTAGGCAGTTGCAGGTTTCTGTTCTGAGAAGCTTTGTCTGCTGCGTCTAATTGCATCTGACTGCCTGGGAGTTGGTGGGTARTTCAGAAATACGGAGTTTGAATTTTGCACTAACATTTATATTTAGAGTAGGCTGCTACTAGCTTCTTCCTCATTTGCTGTTTGGCCCTTGGTTTTGGAAAGAGCAGGATCAAGGGGAAAAGCGTCCAGCCAGCCTTGCCAGAAACAGCAGGAGCCATAAAACTAAGGCTAGCCCACTGTGGTACCTGCACAAGCAATCCTGAAATGATTCCTCCCCAAATACAACACTTAGGGAAATTGAGGCAGTTGGCACTTTTTCACTGGAGATGGAAAAATTCCTTCATGTCTGGGAAGCCCTGTCACAATTTCTGCTAGAAAGTGGTTCACAAAATAAAAATGCTGGAGAGCCTATATTTTTCTGGCTAAATGAGCAGAAGTTTGTCTTTGAACTGTGGAACTCTTTTATCATTGCTGATTCTCGCAAATCTTCCTCACGGATCTAATCACTTATGCAACGCTGTCTGGCTTCAGTGTACCACACGTCCGGATTTGGGCTTTCTCATGGTTTGCATTTTGAATCAGATTGGTTAGATGCACAGTTTTTCTTTCACTTTACAGTTACCAACCTATCTGCAGCTTTTGAGTCTTTCTTTATGAGGTTTACTTCATATTGCTTTTTCTTCCTAAATGGCTGTCTAGCTTTTGGCATTTGGGGTCTTTGCTATTGCCGGTAACTCAAGACAAAATAATGTTTCTATTGCAAATTATTAATGCAAGGCTATGGGAAGGAGGTAAGGTGTAGAACTGGGAAGAAGGCTATTGTCAGCTCAGATTGCATTGACTGGAGGAGAAACCATGGTTACGTGTTCGCTCTGAAAAGTCACTCCACTCCGACAAGAACCACATGTAGCAGAGATGCTTGTATTATAGTAACAGTGATGCTGCAAGTTAAAAATAATGTTATCATATAGGCAGCAATCTTCAGGTCTTAACAGTTCTAATACCACCTAATACATTTGAATAACTAAGTGCGATGCAAGCTGAGCAGTACAGACTTCTGTGTATTTTTTTTCTGAACTTAAAAATGATTAGCAACTTTAGGCTTTGRTATAGTAAGAGATGGGAACACAGAGCTCTTATGAAAGCAGGTAGAAAAGTAGCAAGAAATTTCATCAGAAGGAGAGTATTAAGTTCTGGATTTAAAATCATACTGCAAGGGAAATGAAGAGAAAAATCTATTTTGATCTTATTATGGCTTGACAAGACTTTGCATCATTGAAACATAAGATGGACTAATTGCATTAAAGCAATTAATTTTTTTGGTTTGCTGTAAAGCTAATTATAAAGCTGCTTTTAATAAAATATTCTGTGGCAAAGCCAATGCTTTTTATATTGTCTGTGTTACAAAATAAATAATCCCTTGTGTTGTAGTTTTTAATTCTTAATCACATTCTTCATTTAAATGGAGGGAAAAAAATGAAGCTGTTATAYGCAACTGTCTCGTTGACAGGGTTTTCATTATGCATAGTTCAGGGATGTGATGAAATACTTTCATTAATTTAACTTGGATGRTAATATGGAAGCTTTTTCACAATAATGGGAGCAGTTTAGCTGTGGTGTTGCTGGATGTCTGACTGTAAGATGCCCTAAACTCTAAGTCAGAGATCTTCTCCTAACACCTCATTAAGCCTTATCCTTAATGTTGTTCATCCCTATTAAGTCTCCAAACTGACATATATGTTTAAAGAAAAGAAAATGAACAGATTTGAGTGATAACTGAAGTTTAAAAGATTGTCAGAAATAATCTCAAAGATAAGCTAGTTTTATACCAAACAAACAAAAGAGGTAGAAAAGAGCCAAAACAAATTGCCAGTATCATCTTTAACTTTTCAGCCTAGGACTTTGAAAAAGTTGTGTTTAGTTACTCAAATCTCACAGTTTTTAAAGGGATATGTATACATAAAATCCTTCTCCATCCTTTGTAGATTTAGTCAGAGGATTTAATGAAAAAAAAAAGGAAATAGAAACGTACATGTGCATGTAATTTTTGTTTTCTCTCTCAGACGAAGCTRAATATAAGTGAGTGCTTTAGTATCCAGTCAGAGATCTCATAGATTATCTGATATTCAGAAAACATTAAGCAACAGCTCTTTGAAAATCATGTTATTTTTCKAAGAGTTCTCAAATTTAGGCTCCCAAAGTCATTTGAATTTTTGCCATGATTATGCTTGATCCTGTGCAGCTGTAAAGACTCTCCATGTCCTGGAGAACTTGCAGGGTAGGTTGTTTGGGCCAGAATGCTGTGAGATGGATGTCACTGCAATCCCTGACAGCAGCTTCGCAAGCAATCTCCCTAACTTCAGTGGAGGAAGATGTTCTTCCAAATGAGCCACAGTGTCTGAATCTAGGGGAGGCAAGGTCTACCGGTCCTGTAGGAGTCATGTTCTGTTCAAGTATCTTATTTCTGCTGATGATTCTTGAAGCTGAAGTCTGTCAGTGTCCTGAAAAAAATTTACGGATGCCTTTTACTTCAAGTCAGTTGAATTTGCCAGTGTTGACTCATATCAACATGATTTGTCTTTGTAATGTCATACATAGAAGTGATATTTCTTGCATGACTGTGACATTTGATTGTATATCAAAACAAAGCAGAATATCTACAAGGACATTTTCTCTGCACATGGAAAATGGAAGAAGGACAGCTACGTACAGAGATGGTTAATCAGTGAGTCATGTTTTATGAGTTTTTATTCCACGGGGAGAACAAGATTGCCTGCTTTACCTTCGGTAGGCTCTGAACATAGAGCGCGTAATCCAAGCCTATCCTTTAAATACTCAGCTAAGGAATCTCCCTCCCAGCTACACAGGCACAGCAAAGTGACTGCTGGTTTTGCTGGTTTAAACTTTCTTCTGAAGCACCTGTGAGTGGTCACCCCAGGTGTTTAACAAGCTGTATTGACGTGCCAAATGGCTGAATCCTTCAGGCCTGGCTGGTGTGTTATGCTTGCAGTCCCAGGGTGAAGGTGCTCACCAGGCTCAGGGATAGGCAGGAATTTTTGTCAGGTAAACTTGAGTATTTGCCTTGATGGCTTCTGATCTTCGATCCTCTCAGTATTTTAGTTTGTCTAGAACCAATGTGCTCTCTATATGGACAAATCTAAAAGGTGAAAACATAAGAGAAGTGTGATATAGATAAATGAYCTTATGGTGCCTTCTGACCTGAAGATCTATGAAATCTTTTATGTGGAGAGGTGAGGGAAGTAAAAGAGAGTGTGTAAAGACCATGTAAAACACTCGGAGTGTCTGAGGCTGAGCAAGTGCTCTAGTGCAGAAGGAGAGARCAAGAGTGGAGGGGTGAAGCTGTATGGGGATGAAGGCCCCTTTGAGGTTAGGTGTTGTGTGCTAGGAAGAAGAGGAGGTGGCAACTGCAACATGGGAGATCAGTGGAGCCCACYGCTGAAATAAGGGGAGGACTGGTAAGAGTTAGAGATTGTTGGCACTGAGGCTGTAGGATGAGAGGAGATATACAAAAAAATGGATTCGTAGGAAAAGTAAGTAATGTGGAAAAGCTGAAAGTGAGGGTACTGAAACTAAAAWCTAAAGCTAAAAGGATAAAGATGACTGAGGAAAAAAAAGAAAAGGTCAACTGTTAAAAGCTGTAGTTCACATGTAAAATGAGAAGGAAAAGGCACCTACAGATCATTAATACAAGCTCTCAGAGCAGGTAACAGCAGTGTAGGTGGTACAGTGAGGAAGAGGCTGATGAGCACAGTGACACACAGCTGTGTGCAATTGGATCAATGTGGGTGGTGCTGGGTGCAGGCTCTTCAGGCAGGAGGCCTGGGGGATTTGCTTTTCTCCCTGAAGCCTGTTTTGTGGAATCCCCAAACTTTTCAGCTCACAAAGATAACCAGAGATGGAATTGCTATTTAGGAAATGAGAAAATATATCAGCTGATGGTAGAGTATAACAAATACTGGATTTCTGAAGTTCATCACTTATCTTAGTTGTCTAGACCAGTATGTGGAAGCAGTTAGCCAGCAGCTGTGTGATTTTGCTTTGGAATATTTGTTCCACATCTGTTTTTTATAGCCAGGCTCATACATCTACCTACAGCATCAAAGCAAAGTTGTATTTTTGCAATCTAGTTCAGACAGAAGTAATTTTGTGCTCATTTTAAAGTAGGATTTAAACTACTGGCAAGTAAATAGCAGACAAACCTTAGCCTTTGGGTAATTAGCAAGTGTAAAGTTAGCGCAGCAGGAATAACTGCAGTGGGCTGTTGGGGAGACTGACTCTGGTTTGGATATCACTGGCAAGGAATCAGTCATCCCCAAATCAGTCAAAGCTAATCAACACCTTTCAAGATATGAATACTGAACACTTGTCRCAGTCTGCAGCCTCGAAGTTAGTCACGGAAATTATACAGTGAATTAACTGAAGTAGTACCTCTGAGAAAATTATGAAGTGTTTTGCAGGCAGTTTATGAACAGGTAAAAGTGAAATTAATTGAATGAATGATTTGTTATGAACTATTCTCCCAGCAATGATTTATGAGTAGGAAGGTTCTATTTTTCCTTTTGTTTTTAATTTCACAAAGGAAAGTTTGAAACATTCACCTGTATAGCCTGTCATAGAACCGTAATCGCAGACTTGGCCATTCTTTTCACCTTCCTTAGCACCTTGCTATGTTACCAGGCTCACTGAAGTCTTTAGGACTATTCATGAAGTTCTCTGGCTGAAATGCAGTAGGAGTTGTTTTAATTATTTGTTGTAATTGGAAATAGAAAAGATCTACTGTATTATTTTGACTCAGTTTCCCAGCTGTACCATATTTATGTTAGTTTATCATATAAGGCTAGGAGGTAAGATTGTTTTTAAGCAATATTTTGAGGCAGTAGTCTAATGCAGATTTAGGCCTGCTATCTGAAGTAATTATACCTCTAAAAGATCACTGATATTAACAGCTGGCTACCAGTTTTAGAAAGGAGGGAGGGATGAAGCAGTCTCAATCTTTTTCACTCTGTYTGTAGTGATTATTTCCATTTCTACAATGTATTGTGTTGTGGTTTTGTCTCGGAAAAACTATTGTTAAGTCTCTTCTAATGAACACTTTTATTTAGATTTAACAATTCAGCAAAACTGCAATATATTCCAAGTTGACTAGACTGGAAACGAATGTGGAGTACCATCTACCTCCCAGATCTGCTCTGTGCTGAGTATGAAAGTACTTTCATAGTATGATATTGATTTTTTTCAATGTAAAATGTGTGCCTGAAATATGTAAAACAAAGTCCTATTTTCTTGTACTTCTGTAAAACATCTGTTAAGATCTCACCCTAACAGTGAAATCAAGTAAGTATATTTGTGACACCAGACAGCTTTTTCACTTGCTTTCCCCACAAGTTCCTGACACTGTGCAGTGGATAGTGTTAGGTAGCTCTCCCAGAAGTCTCCTGTCTGAGGAGATTTTGCTATGTTTAATCAATTCCTCCATCACTTATAATTTTACAGGCTRCAGGAAGCATTTTCAAATGCGGCCAGGCTTCTTCCCTCTCAATTCAGTGGGAATTTTACTGTCCATCTCTGAGTCAGGCTAATGTGAATTCTTTTGACAATGCCGTTCTACTTGTCTATACAGGAAAAAAAGATTGCGGACTGTAAAGATTTTCTTAGAGAAACACTGGCATCTTGATATCACACTTGAATTCTTATTAGTGTGGTATTATACAGCCTTGGAGAGCAAAACCAGGTTGCTTTGCTGTCTCTGCCAAACTATTTGAGGAATCCTTGAGCACCACAGGATAAATATCCTTAGGGCCCTTGGAAAGATCAGAGGTACCATGACTGAGATTTGAGACTGCAGTTTCCTGGGACCCTGATTCTTCAAACTCAAATTATCATTATTTAAACGAAAGGCTTCCTGTTTCTGTGAGAACAATTTTGATTTGTTATAGTAATACTGTAGAATAGTTTATTGGGAATCAATTAAGCAYCCTCTTCCCCTCCCTAGTCCTCCCCAGGACTGTTTGAACTACAGTTGTCCTAACTAACTGCAGCAAGCTTGGGTTTATAGTTCCAACACAATCTAAGGTGAGGAAAACCTTTTAATTAGATTTCCAACCAAACAGTCCAAATTCCTCTGCTCAGAGTCTAAAWTACTTTATTGACATAAGCAATGCAAAACAAAGAGAAATACTAGCATTTCATTAACAATCCATTTATTTCAGCTGGAACTTCTGACTGAATTGACATTATTCATTACAGCTATCATTTCCCTCAAGACAGCAAAGCAGGCTTAAACCAGAAAGCATGCTGTGATCTGTATCTTTTTGTGGGTCAATTTATTCTACTACCATGYGTTATGAGAAAAGAGTCAGACACGGCTGAACAGGAAGTAAAATGGATTTCTTTTCCTTCTTCACCTTGGTTTTAATTTGAAAAAGGTGAAGATAGACAACGCGATTGTTCTCATTCGCTGTTAGAAAAGTGCATTAGAAGGATCTGTATAGGGAGGGCAGATAAACCAGCTGTGGTGCAGTCTAGGATGGCTGAAATAGTCCGATATCYGGTTTTGCATGAGAGGCTGCAGAGATGATGTGCATGTTGCTCGGTTGCTCTCTGGGGAGGAAAAGAGACATACTGATTCATGTGTTGGCTGGCTGCTGCTAGGTCACTTCATCCCAGCATTTCCAGATCCCTGGAGTGATCCTAATTTTTGCTTCAGTTTTTCTCAGCTCTGGGGTTTCTGTAAATACAAAGATTTTTATTATTTAATCTTGTTCCAATTTGAACCACTTTGACAGTGCCAAAATACTCTGTCCCCTGAATTAAGTGGTCTTCAAGACACTGTGTTCTCACTGATTTCCTTAAGTCCCAGGGGGACTTGGGGAGCTGTGGCTCCCTGTGGATGCTGCCCAGGAGCCTTGAAGCTCGCGTGGGGCTGGCTGCCCCCAGAGGCTTGACTCCCYGGCCCTGGGGCAATTAACCTGGCAGATCTGCCCTGAAGCCATGGATTTGCAGTTCCCAAACACTGCTCCTTAAATCCCTGTTAGTTTCCCTGTGTGAGGAGCTAGGTAGTTGTCCAAAGTTCATCAGTGATGAGATTTTCCAAATTAAGTTACTTGGACTCCCTGTATTGGTGTTTTCTGAAAAGCTTTTCCATGGAAAAAGTTGGATAATTGTAATTCTAGTATGATTATCTGCTTTGACTATGCTGCAATAGAGAAGTCCAAGAAGTTTTAATTTCCCCACTATGTTTTCAAAGGACATCTTTTTTTGATGAACACAAAAAAGTCAGTGCATTTGTTTTTATGCTTTGAATTTAAACCAAGGCAGCTCTAATTGCCTTGAGCTTAGTTTCACATCAATGAGAGATACAGTATTTGTGAACTACATGACAGACAACAGAGACCAACTTTAAATTAGTAAACTTCTTTTTCGAAGAGAAGGAGACTTCAGAGACGCAAAGAAATGTTAGAGCTAGATGAATGTGGCTCATATTTTACTAACTGTATTCAAAAACATTTTGCTGTTTCTGATGTGCACATAAAATCATTCTAAGTCCATTTTTTCCCTTGAGTCTCCAGACAATGTTACCACAGTAAGGAGAATGGATCACCAGAAAGTGTATGAATGCAGTGGGGGTTCATATGCATAAAATTATGGGTGTATCACTAAAAGGCTGATAAATCACTTGAAAGCAGTTCCACCAGCTGTAACCTTRGAACATACTGAATTGTTAATTGCTAAAACCTATTTAAAGCTTCCAAAACTGTAGATTCAAAGCAAAATATAAAATCATTTCAAGCCTAGATCTGCCATGGGACATGATTTAAGAATATTGTGCATGCATAAACCTGTTCTGTGATTTATTTTTTTTCCCCCACTGACCGAGGTAGAACAAAAGACCAAAGGCTGGATTTGCCATTATGCATTAGCTAAGGCTTTGTTAAACCCAGGACCCGATCTCCAGGATGGGCCAATCTACTCCTTGTGGTSTCCTGTGGATTCATGTAAAGTTGTGACTTTTCCACATAGGTAGTGTGTGCTTTTAATGTGCRCAAGACAGGGTGCAAAAAGATCTGTATTGCACTTTTCCTGTTGGTGGTTATAGAGCACTGCAGTCTCTCTAGAATACCAAGCGCTTGAACCCTTCYTGTCAGTGCTTGGTCATGGTCTTAATTCTTGTTCCTCAGAACCAAATAAAAGTTTGGTGATTATGTTTTGCTGTATGTAAAAAGGTTTTAGGTAGAAATATTATTGAGTGCTAAACATTGACATTGAGAAGAGCCAACCTCTGGTTCTGAAARTCAAAGATAATTTTTTTAAATGTAAGTTGAGGTTTTCCAGGTATACCTGTTTCTGGCTTCAGTGGTCTTGTGAAGAGACAAAGCAATCTTTGTCGAATGACTCTGCCGATTGACTTGTATTATTACTTTGCCACCTGGGTGTCATTGCAATCAAATGAAAAAATGCCAACAATGACTAGCTGGAATACAACTGAAAATGTAAGGAATATTTTACTACATGCAGTGTATGGAAAGGAAACAGTCACTCAGTCTTTAAATGTATTTGGAAGTGAAAATAAAAGGCTGAGGTGGGTAAGTTAATTACTAAGGGCAAATTCAACACTTGGCTGTGTACACCAAATTAAGCATGGGTGCGAGATGGCCTGTGATAGTGCATGTTGCTGAATGCTGAGAGGAGCTGCTATTGTTTCCCTGGAAACGATGATAGCCAGAAACATTCAGATGCATAAGCTTGTAATCTAATTGCATTAGAGCTCGTTGCTTTAGAYGGGGAGTGTCTCCTGAGGTGGTAGAAAAGATCAGAATGAAACATAGATTATTTTGGAATTGCTAAAGAAAAAGGATTTATAAACCCTATTTCTCAAGAGTTTGGCTTCTATCTCCTGCTGATTCCAAATGAATTGCAAGCAAATGTTTGAGCTTCTTCTTGCAGTCTGGCTCAGACTTTCATGTCAGGCCACCCAAGAGGATGCTTTGTATGGAGGGGTTTTCCTAACCTCTGAACACCCGTTCACAGGCTGAACTGGCACCTCTGTATTGGGATTCAGCACTGCATCTACCAAGTGAGTGTGACGCTGGTGCTGCAAAGAACATGTTTCTTCTCTAAGTGAAGTCCTTGCGTACACTTTAAAGGAATTGTTAACTTTTGAAATTAGCTATCTTGATAGATTTCATTATGTGYATTAAACATTATATATTGAAATGTCATGTAAAATTTACTAGACATATGGACTTGCTTTCATGAGAGATTTACTTTCATTGATAGATTTTCCAATATTTTTTATTTTAATATTGCCTTCCATTCTAATAATCTATAGACACAGAGTATCTAGAGCTTTTAGGGCACTGAAGATGTAAAACCTGCAAATTACAAGGCAATTAATTTTTGAATTACAGTTACTAAATGATGTACATAATTGCTTCATTATATGTAAACATGTATTTGCAAAGTAATTACAGAGTATTACATGGGCCAGGTAAATAGCGAAAAGAAGAATCCACATACATGGATTTTACTGAAGAYGTAGAAGAACATCCCAGATAGCGGAAGCCAACTTCAGACTTTGCTTTATGTCTGGGGTTCAGAATTTGGATTCAYATTATGAATTTTCCTTTCTCCCAAATTAATCAACAAAGTAGATACAGGGAGACCACTGAGCCACTCCATTTTTTTGCTTGTTCATTTTTAAAAGAATTGTTATTCTATCTCCCTCATCCAAAAAGGTCTATCATTGCCCAAATACAGTTAAGAGAAAGTTTAGTCTTGGCAGTTGCAATTTTTGAAGAATAAAGCAAAACAGGAGCTTTAACATTTAGTAGCAACAGTTTAAAGTTTACAGCTCTCATTTTGAATCCCTCTAGGCATTATGGGAATGAATTCATGTTTTGCAATTACCTGTTTTCATCACAGGCTTTGTCACGGGAGCAAGGGAGCAGGATGAAAGCCAGGTGTTTGCCAGGATGTGTTACAGTGTGTTTCGTAATGGGAATTCTTGGCATCTTTGTTTCCTCTGTCTGGAGAGTCAGTGGTAGAAAAAATATATAATAATAAACTGGCAAGCTGTGGTGAATTGACATCAGTTATGATGCCAAAGAGGGAATGTTTGAAGGTTGATTTTATGAAGCTTAACAATTTTTGTTGTCCAGACAAATGCAAAATGTAAATGCTATAAGTCGTKCCAGGATCTGTGGTGAGCTCTGTTGATTAAATCACGTGCAGTTGTGCACAAATACAAATTCCCCCACTTTCYTGGGAATTTTAAGGCAGCTCATAGTGACAGTAATTTCACCATCATTCCAAGTATGGGAAGAAGTGTTCAAGGCTGAGTGAGACAGTGAGAGTGAGAGAGAAGGCTTTGCTTCTTTCCCCACCTCCCTACAGGACCACTGATGGGCCCTTATGAATTTTAAAGCGCTATGTCTTGTAGAAATGTGGTGAGAGGKAAGAAAATTGATATACAAATGGGCAGATAGTGGAAGGCTGGTACAATGAACACCTCCTTTTGCCCAGCAGCTCACTGATAGACTACACTGCGGATCCCCTTAGGCATCGCTCCCCAAAACTTTCCGAGAGAAACCTTAAGAGACGAGGTTTACATAATGCTCTCATGCTGTGCAGTTTCTCACAATGCCTCTTGGAGGTGTTTTTCTGCCAACCTATTAACTGTGTTGTAACCTACAAGCATGCATTTAAAGAACACCTTGTTTCTGCCAAGGACTGAAGGCAGCTGAGCACGTCGACCTGCTCTTCCTGCTCTTTAAATGGTCAAAGACTGCAGAAATACTGGTCAGCTTTTAATGGTGAGGCTCCAAGAGTCTTTTGTGTCTTTCCTAGTACAGAAAGAAATTCTAATCAGAATACTTGTCAGAACTGGCATTGGGTTTCCTACTTGGAAAAGCACTTATCTGGAAAAAGCAAATGATTTCTTTACTACTTCAAACTGGAGACCCCTTTGAAATGTAAATTAGAAAAATGGAGGTCTGGGCGCTCCGAGGAGCTCTGATGACTGTTGCTATGATGTCCCTCCCCGCGGTGCTCTGCCTGCAGCCGTACAACGGGGCTGCCTGGCACTGCTCAGCCGCATCAAACAAGGAKGTCTCGCGTTTAAGGGATTAAGCTACAAGGATGTGTGTTGCTGCAGTGTATGGAAATGCCACCTGTAACAGCTCCAGCAATTAGCCGTTTCCCTCGTCTCTGTTTTTAAGTTACAAATTAATGAACATGCCAGTGAACCCACCTGTTACAGCAGGCGAGGAAAGATATGCTACCTGACATCCGGTATCTCCTGAGAAACGGCTAGAAATAAATGTGCGGAGGAAAGTCCCAGTGCTTTGTCACAGATAAGAGAGATAAAAGAAAATGACTGTGAATATRAGACTACTGTCCCGACACCATATTTCTATGTAACTCCAAATGTATGGTCATGGTGTATGACTGGAGACCACCGTTTTTAGTGAACTAGCGATGCACTTTCAAAAACATAAATTCTTTGGTTTTAATCTGTTAGAAAGTAAGCAAAATGACTGCTTGCCTGGGAAAATGGTGGTCCTTTTAACTTTGCTTTTACAGGTGCAAGTAAGCAAAGAAAAATTTTATGGAATAAATGAAGGCTTTTTGTGACACTCATTCACTTTTGTATAGCAAGGCTGAATATCTTATTTCTAAATTGAAGAAAGTCTCTGCACTGAACAGGAAAATGACACTGGGAAGTGAATCGTCAGTCTGTGATGATTACCACGAGGCCTGCAAGTGGCAGCAGATAGTATGTTCTAACGTAGCCCTGTGTRTTTTTGCAGTACCCCGTGTGGTGTTATTTCAGTGCAGCAGCAGACTGTGGAAAGCAGAGTGCAGGAAGGCCAAACCTCCGCTCCGTCAGGCATTTGGCTTCGGCTCTCTGCAGAGTTGTGTGCGCTTGCTGTTCTCCCTGCATCTTGGAAAAGTTGTAGTTTTGCCTCATTTTCTGTGGTGAAGTTTATGTGCTGGTTTGTGGAAATCCGTTTAATTCTGCAGGCCATGGCTTTATGAGATTAGCGTGTGCCAAAATCCTGGCTTCACACCATCCCGTCYTCACCTCAGGGGAGATGCTTGCTAGCAGCAGGCAGAAGAAGCACTTTTGGTTATGTCTCTAGTAGTGTTTATACAATAAAAAGGCTTCAGTTCCTTTTCTGGGATGCAATAGACTTGCTTGAGGATAGAGTAGCAGCACTCACTATTTCATCAGATTATTTTTCTGTCACTCCCCTCAGGCCAGAAGTCTCTGGGAGCGCATGCGGATTGTTTTGCACAGCTTTGCCTATTCCTGCTTCCGTTGCTGCTATGGTCAGAAGTATCTCAAAGATGATAATGCCCAAAACAACCAGTATATTCGGGACTGCCAAAGCCATTGTTTCACTTTTGTCCCTCCTCGCATCCATCCATGCCTGAAGGTTCTTTTGAAACCTGGAAAGGGTCAAACATGATGCAAATACAAGATGTTCAGAAAGTAAATAGCAATGTTGTTATCATGAAGCTTTTTTGTGCATGTGTTTGAGAAGAGGAATCTTCCTYTTCATGGAGGGAATGATAATTAAGCATTTTCTTTGAGGATCTCAAACACTGTCAGCAGTTACATAGCCAAACAATAGGAAGCTTGCTGCTGGCACCACGTCTATCTCTAATAAGAAGGAGACGTTTCTGAAGCGGCAAAATAGTGCGATGTAATAAGAATAGAAGATTGTGTCAAGTGAATTAACTAATTACTTTGGTGGGGGGAAGTRGCCCTGAATTAGCAGCAGATAATTTGTTTCATTTTGAGGTAGCATATGGCATGGCAGAGAACAGCGCTCACCTTCTCACAGCTACCAGTGACTATTGCACCTCTGCCTCTAATTAAAAAAAACAAAGGCTACAAAACAAGGCTCATAGCTCAATAGTGAGCTTGACAGACGTAAATCGCAAGCTTGGCATTTTGGCATGGTGCAGCTCTCAGGGCTTTGGTGGGGCTGAGGACCACTCRCGCTCTCCCTTCAAGCACTGAGTTAAACACAGCCATTTCTCAGACTCCTTTCTCCTGGGTGTTTTCTGATTCGAAGCTAGAAACCTCCCATGGAGCATTGTTCCTCCCAGCACTGGTTTAACCTCTTTAACACTAGAAAAAATACTTCAAGTATAAGACAAAATTAAAACCTAATATTTTAATGTTAATGCTGTGCCTCTTAAGTTATGTGAGTTTGTTTATGCCTTGACTGAGAAGTTATGTATGCATCAAAGTCCCTTCTCATTCATCAAAACATTTAGGCATATGTATAAGACGGTGGGAATTAAGTGCATGCTTAATATTAATCACTAGCTTAAATGTTTTCTTGGACTGGTCTACTTTCCTGAATCTYCATCTGAAAAAGTTTCTTTCCTTTCTCTGAATAAATAAGTTCACATTAATTTGTTCCCAATTCTCCATCACTGCCTGATGCCCCTATTTTTTAACTTCTACATATCACTTTGCTGCTTGATTCTRTCCTTCACAACTGCAAATTCTCCTGTATTGGGAGATTTTTGATAGTGGCTGAATTATCAAAGAGAGAGACGGAGAAAGTCAGGAACATTATGTACAACTCGTATTTTGTAGATAGGCATGGTTCCCTGGTTGTGCTGTTGCATGTTGTTTGCCACATGATGGAAACAACTGAACTTTACAAAATAAGTCTGGATGGCAGCAGTTTTTCTTTTTGAAGAGAGTTTGTTTAAGGCGCATAAGCACAGAGGAGAAATAAGCTTTCTTTTCCTTTTATCCCTCAAGACCTGATGATCTATCAGATTGTTATAATGCAGCTGCTTTTAGTTTGGAGTGTGGTAACACTGTCTTTTCAGATGGAAGAGCGTGATATAAGTAGGCTAATGGCTTTGAAGTATCTATCACTATTCATTACACTCTGTGAAATTATTTTTGGAGGATTTAGCRGAAATCCCTTAATTTCCAAGATCACAAAGACCCTGAAGCAATGCTAAGTCCACTAAAACCTTGTCAAATTCAGTGGGTTCTGGGTAATACTAGATGGCTTTATACCTGTGACTAGCCCTAYAGTCCCTCTACTTTTGGTGAAAAGTAGGCAGTTCAGTTAGTTGTGATGCTATATTTTTGCAAAATATATACTGTCTTTTTTTTTTTTTTAACTTTCCAGGTGAGTCGATCTGTTTGCGTCATGTTCATTGGTTCTCACTTCTAGTTGATTATTTTTTCTAACAGTGCAGTTGAAATGTTTATCATAAAAACTGTAAGAAACTGAGAGCAATGTCACCTGCATCTGCAACAGAGGGGAAAATTCCAGTATTCCTCTACATAAAAAGTAAGCAGTTGCCTTTCTGTCACTGCACAGAAGAAATAGCTGCAGAAGCTTGCTCATGAGCAGACATGACTAAGACACTGCTGAACCAGTAGGGTAAAATGTTCTTCCTGACCAGAATCTGCCCTGTCAATTAGGAGTCAGCATGGCAGATACTGCCAGGGACAGAGCTAATGCACTGTGTCATGATTATTGTACTCCTCTGAGCATAAATTGAATGGGGAATGGTTAGTAATTAGCTCAAGCCAAATAGACTCTACACTTGTYGTCTTTTGTCATTAAAGTCCAGGCTGATAATGAAAGGAGCTCCAGTAATTAGCACAAAACCATGCAAGAGGCCTTACTGTGCTTAAGGAACTCTTTTGCACATACTTTTAGATCTAATGAAAATTTGACTGGAGAAAACAATGGGGAATGATAAGATAATGGTACATTAATAAGCAATAATTATTTTAGAAAGAAAATCATTTCAAGAATCCTTTCTCCTAATGACAAAGAATAATTAATAAAACAATTATGTACAGGTTTCTAGATATGGATAAGCAATCAAATACATGTGTGCATACAGACTCTTCCTCTCCCTTCCCTCCCAAATCTGCTGGGTAGAGGAAAAGAGAGACCAGTTTCTGAACATTGCTAATATTCCTTATTCCCAGCAACCCTACGTCTTCCTAGAACCCTGCAGTTTGTGCAATGCTTTAGAGAAAAGCTAGTTTTTGAATGTTTTATAGCATTTAAGGATACTTTTTTGTTTGTTTTCTTCAAGTTGATTTAGGCAGTGTAGAAACACCTCAAGGATTCTGTACTGGTAAGTATCTGAATTTTAAAATTTATTTTATATATATAATATTTATATACTTGTATACACATGTATATATATATATGTATATATTTTGCTGCCTAAAAAGGTAGAAATTACACTTATTTACAGTGGCTCATATTTTCAGGAGCTGCATAATAAATGTTTCAAAGACCTTAAAAATGCATAGTGTAACTTCTCCATACGTAACAGTGTCATAACAGTGAGATCGAATTGCTCATCAGTACTAGAAGCTCAGCTGTTGGAAAGGTGTCTGYGGCTTTCTGCAGGTATAGATATCAGACCTCAGGCTTGCTACTGTCCTGGACAGATTATTTCCTGCTCTTCACTTTAGCCCAGTGTTATTTTGGGCTTGATGTTTGAACAGTATGTGTGTACGGTGTGAAATAACAAATTAAATATTAACGGAGGTGATAATGTTCTGACAGCTCAAGGTTTCCTAGTTCCAACCAGAAGGCCTGGAGGCTCAGCGGGGACGCCAGCCGTCGCGGTTCCTCTGCTCCCGCGGACGGCTGAGGAGCGCTACTCTCCCCTACCTTACACTACCTATGCTGCTGTAAGGGTGGATGGCAAAAGTTTCAGCTCCTTTTTGTTCCTCTGTCTCCTCTCACCAACACCTAAGAGCCTGGCCATAGTACTCCTGCACAAGGCCCTGTAAGGGGAAGCCTGCTTTCACTCCTTTGGAAATGACTAATGAAGCCCTCATAATCCAAAGGCAGTGCTGACATCCCAGTGTGCAGCGCAGCTCACTGCACTGACCCTGGAAGAGGGACTCAGGTTGCAAGAGCAAAGTTTGAAGGAGATGAGGGAAGACACTGTTGATAAGGCTAGTCAGTATCATTCTCAATAGGTTTTTTTTTTTTTAATAAAGAGCTGGTTTGATTTTTAGAAATGAGAGGTGCTCTTCTGTTAACGTATAGCATTTGGTACATGAAACATAAGGAGACTGCTGATATTTCATGAGCTATTGAACCTCCCTTCAGCTTGTAACTATATTTTTTTAAATGCCCCTTACTGTTTCCCATATCTCCTGCAGATCTCCGTGCCTGGCCAGTAGATACAGTCTGTGCCTTACCRAGCATACCTCAGTGTCCAGAGGAGCGAAACACCCGCCTGAGGGTTGCTCTTATCTGCCAGGATTAGTGCTTGGTCCTGTTCGAACAACGTCTCCCAGGCACTCGGAGCCCACGCTGCCGAGAGCCGTGCGTGTGGCTAAATAATCTTGCTGGGGTCCTTCTGGGTCTAGATGTTTACTGGGAATTTTTTCTCATGTCTGCTCAGCTAGCACCTCTCTGGATCCKCTGTCGTATGTCTGTCTCAGAGAGAATGAAGCTTCTTTTCTGTGAGCTGTCCATTCGTCTGAACACAAGGTGGGCAACAGGAGCTGAGCGGTAGCTCCAGAGGGCAAGGYGAATTTTGGTGCAATTAATAACAGCTAAATAGTGAAACATTTATCGCTTATTTCTATGTGATTATGAGTTAACCAGTCATGGTTGGGGCTTGAGTTTGCCCAGTTGTCCGTATGCTTTAGGGTGTACCTCTTGACTTAGAGTATAGTCCATATGTTTCCTACCTATTTATTCAGTGCCTTGTAGGTTTGGGGCTTTGCCACAGATTAAACTCTAAAAACAAACCAAACCAAAAATCCTAAACCATTAAAGCAACACAGAAAACTTTCAGAAACTGTTTAGCATTTGTAGATTTGGTAGTGGTAGGTTTGTAACGTAGAAGATTTGGAGAAATAGAGAGATACTGAAATTCATAAGAGATTTTCTAGATTCCAGTTTACTAGAACACTGAAATGCCTCTGTTTTTCAACTGCAACAAATCTACTTTTTTCAGGGAATGATTTAATTTTTTTTTTTTAAACCCATATAAGAAAAATCTAATAAGATTCCTTTTGAGATAATCTTTCAATGCTTCCTGGGTCTGTAATAAAATTACACATTACCATCCTTGTGCATTATAACTGCTGCGTCCCAAACTAATGTGAAAGAACATGATGCAGATTTTAGAAGAAATGCTTTTCTTTCTGTGCCTCAAAGCATTACAGCTTGCTTCTTCACTCTGATAACAGTGATTATACTTCAGATAGCAACAACCAGTAGTAAAACACATCAAGTGTGCATGTGCAAGGAATGCAGTACAGTAGTTTGTTTATTYTGGCAGCATTGCTATATTCCTTTTTTTTCTAAAAGTGCTGTCTAAGCACACTTTTCTCAGACAGATCAATAGCTGCTTCATGTGTGTAAACTGATGTGTATGGCCTACAAAAAAGATATGATAGAGAGAAGCTCTGGAATTGCTGATACCGGCAAATTCATTAAGATAAGTCTGTTTATCTAATTTTATTGATGTGCTGTAGTTATAGATCACCTATAGGAATTCATTGCTCTTTCTATTCAGGTGATCTTTGTCCCTACACAGATGGTTTTAAATCACTTCTCTCAAGGTTTAGAGATGTTTCAGGTTTAAAAGATACTCTTTTCAGTTATAAAAATTAAGACAAAAATACATAGCTGTAGTCAATGGATCCATAGCTTGAGGTCTTCAAGAGAGAAGTCAGTAGGACCAAAAAGACCTTGTGTGATCTGGCTGAAGACTAAATTAAGGACTATGCAGCTTTAGAGCTGACCGTTGGGATAATGGAGCCTTTATCTCTAGCCTGTTGACTTGCATTTGGTCAAGCTCGATAAGGGTGACAAATCGCTGGGATCAAGGGACCCTCTTGGGGTTCCTGTGAAAAGAGCTTGGGATGGCAATTCACTCCATGGAGAAGACGAAACAGTCTGTGGAGTTGCTGCCCCTTGGCTGCTTACGCAGCTAAAGACACATGTGCCTGGACTGGGACTCTCTGAATGCACCCTGGCACCAGCGCAGGGACCCATGACCAYGTCACGGGGCCCCACTGGAGTCATGGCCCTTCTGCAGTGGGGGCCAGACGCTGGCGCGCAGCTGCTCCGTGTCAGACCGCGTGCCCGCTGACTTCTCCACAATTAGCCCTGCCTCTTCCCATCTCTGYTTTTGCCTGTGGTCTCCAGCTGTGGCTTGTGCAGCTGCAGAATTTCCTTCCAATTCAGRGGAGCTAGTTTGACTAGGGGTGATGTTTCCCTTGTTGACCACATCTATGGGCAAACTTATTTGTGTTTGTTCAGTTAAAAATAAGCCCTCAGTACCTGTTGCCTCAGCATCCCTTTTATCTGAGGAGAGGGTTTTGGTCTTCTGTCATACTAGCCTCTGGATTTAAATAGGTCATCACTATTCACAAGTAAAATCAATTAGGATAAAAAAAATAGGAAGAAGAATTCATCAATGATATTTATATTTTCCCATTTCTCACAGTAGCTTTTATTGGCAGAGTTTTTGTCAGATTTATTAGGAAAATGAATGCAAAAATAGTGGAGAACTACAGGAAAGGTAGATAAAGTATGAGTAAAAAGTAGCACGGGTGATATTCCGTTCTCCGTTGCCTCAGTGTAATTCAGAGCAACTTTACTGCCTTCAGCAAAGTGTTACATGTGGTATACAGCTGTATAAAAGTCAGAAACTGTTCYTCTTTGTTCAGGATTATAATGCCAAGATAGCTCATGCATTATATATATAAACCACCTATCATGCTAAAATCAAGTTGCTTTTATTCAAAGGGTGCTCACAGGTTCAAAAGTACTTTACCAATGTTGATAAAATTCTCACAAACTATCCAGGGAGGAAAGCAGATAAATGCTATCATGCCCATTTTGCAAAAAGTAAATACAGGACTTGAAAGAAGGTGTGATTTCCTTGAGGAAACTGGTTGTCCACCCACAAAGTACTCTTCTTCGAAGCTGCCAGCTTACGATGTGGAGTGAATGGGGCGATGAAACGTCGTGATGAGTTCTGAAATGGGGAGCGCTGCTGTTGTACATAATGCAGTCATTGACATCATCAGTGTTTTTTTAGCTCTAACTTGTATTCTCAAATCATTGCTGTGTTTGAAAAGGAAAATTGACAGAACTCACCCCATCATAAGGAGCCACATGTGCATTTTTAAACCCTGTCTCAAAAGAATTAAGTGTTTGCTCCTCTGTGGACACTAGAGCAAGGAGTGAAATGSTTAATGCCAGAGACAGAGGAGGAGGCAGCTGTTTGGCAGACAGGAGAAGAGCGCCAGGTGCCGGGGCCCGCTGCGCTTGGGCTCTGTCGGAGCCATAACCCCCCCGCAGTGCAGAAACCCTCGCTGCCRAGCAGGGGTGCAGCATGGATATGAAACTCCTCATGTAACTTTTAAGCTGTGTTGAAAACCACCTTGAACAGCTGTGCAAGCTGTTCTCTTATTCGGATGGCGTACTTTCCTCTTGTTGCTTATGAAGCCTTAAGGAAAAGTAAAGGTCTTTGATTATACCATGAGTTTAGTATTGTGTTTACACAGTGAGTGTAACTAACAGTAATATGTGATGGGCAGTGCTTTCACCRTGCGGTGAAAACCTGCATTACAAAATCTGTTTCTAGTACATCACAGAAAGTAGCTCTTCAGCATAAATGTTTTTATAGTTATCAAGTCATTTTCCAAAATTTAGGATGAGTAAATGGGTGACAGTACCAAGAAACTGTCACACCAGATAGGAGAAAATAATTGAGGTTGTATTAAAACAAGTAATTTGTCATGGCAGCTGATTTATATTTTCATGGATAAAATAATGCATAGTTGTGTTTAAACATGTGCCAATATTCAGGCATTTGAAATGGAAAAGAATGAGTGCTGATGGAATCATAGTATGGGAGAAAATATTTCTGTGTTTAGTACTTTCACAGTTGCTTTATCTAAAAGCACAGACCACTCTTTTTTTAATTTCTGGTTCATTGTCAGTTTTAATCAAAGTCATTGGAAGCAGCATTCCACTGCTGATGTCTTGGGTGTTAGCTGCTTGCTTCTCCAAAAGGATTTGATCGTAATAATTCCTGAAATGGCTTGAGCATTGGGCACTTGGATACAAAAAGGAGAGCTGGTATTCCAGATGGCATCCCCTCAGAATTTTATTGTCTGTCTTACTGTTTCATTTATTTATTTATTTTGCCGTGCCCATTTTTTTTTTCTGATAAGATCTGACAGATGCTGGTTCATTTGAAGTGTGAGAGATTCTGATTTAATTATTGTCTATGTTCTCCTAGGGAAAACTTTACGGGTATTATTGTGAATAAGATATTAAAAGCATGAGGACACAGTATTATTAAAGAAAGCCAAAATGCACAGTAATCCAAGAGCAGAGAAGCACAGGTTCATATTTTTAGCAGTACATTCAAAAAATGTCTGCTCATTATGTTGGACTTTTAGACAGGGAAACCGGTAACACTTTAAAGAGCAACTGTTCAGTTAATGACTAGGGTTTTTGCTGCCTTCCAGGGAAGGTTAGGAAGGGCAGCCTGGATCTGTGCAAAGCAGCCAGAATAGCTGATATCCTCTGGAACAGGTATTTTGGCTATTTGCTGCATTACAAACAGGAGTGATGTAACCACTCGCGCTGTGGCATGCTTTTATTAGGAGCTCCCTTTTCAGACATTTATAATCTAGTCCTACACTTGGCTCTACTCTTGGATTTGGCAATAGCATTAACCTTGAAGTAATGTTTTTCCTTTATAATCCAATGGGAGTGCAAACAATTAGAAGTGAGTGGTTTTAAAACTTTGGTTTATTCCCCACATGATAGGTGTAGGAGCTAGCTGACAGCCCCAGATCCTGCACATGGGTAAATCCATATGGCTTTCGTGGAATTCTGCCAGATAACAACAACAGAGTCTGGTAAATAATAAAAAAAAATTGGACAGCTTGCTACAAATTAGCAGGTCAGGCTCTGAAAATGTTAAGTAATGCCCTTGGATAGACCCCTTTCCCCCGGACAGCTCCAGTGGAGGGGTGTGTTTATAAGCTCGATCGAGGCCCCTGCTGCTCTGCGGATGTGGAAGACATTTGCATGGTAGAC
This sequence comes from Apteryx rowi, assembly GCF_003343035.1. Taxonomy (NCBI): domain Eukaryota; kingdom Metazoa; phylum Chordata; class Aves; order Apterygiformes; family Apterygidae; genus Apteryx; species Apteryx rowi. Next base: position 2,380,957 of record NW_020450983.1, read on the forward strand.
CCAGCTACCCCAGCAAAACTTGCCAACATCTCTTGTTCTGATGTCGCAGGTATTTTTATTCTATTAATGTTCATGAAATGAGAGAAACTTGTAATTTACTGTGAATTGAGATGACAGCCAATGTTTCCTCCTTTTTTGCCTTCCTATCCCTATTTCTCAGAGAGTGTGACTCAGGCATGCAGCAATGCGAGTTATGATGGTGGAGACTGTGAATGGCAGTGAATATACAGCTAATAGGATATGTTGTGGTGTCTCACATTTCTCTGGGGAATGAATTGAGCTGAAGCTTAAACTTTAATTTGACAGCATTGTATTTAAACAAATAAGCAGTGACAAAAACCTTGAATTTCTCCACTGATTCATGATTCAAACCGGAGTCAGCAAATATCTCAAAGGATCTTACAGTAACACTAGCAAGGAAGATGGGGCATCAAAACTGCTGGCTCCAGAGCTGCAGGAAACTGATTGATTTCCCCTCATCCCTTCACAAACCTGGATTAGAGTAGCTCTACAGCAGGCCAATCAACAAGAAATAACGGCACTTCTGACAGCATTGCAACCTTTTATTATCTCCACCTGCAACACTTGACATTCACAGCTTCTGACAGAAAATGTGGGATAGTGTTCAAAGTACTGGAGTCTGTGGCAGGCTCTGGTATGCCATGTAATTATGAAAGTACTTCCCAAAACAATTTTTAATCTAATGGAGCTTTTGACTTGGAAATGGGAAAGTTAGAGCTAAGATGTGGTTGGAAGATGAGCCACCTGATATCATGGGGATGAAGTTTGTGTCTTAAAGACAGCTGTATGAATGTGTGGATACCTGTTTACAGTAGAGTGCTCTTTATATGCCGGGGCATATAAATTCCTTCATCTTTGCTTCAAAATGTATTCAATGTGGTGTGGAATGAAGAAAAACTAGGTCTGGGTTCTTCTGTCAGTTGTAAGCGATGCAGATCCAGACTAACAGCATTACTTTTATTGGCGCATATCAGTACACTGGAGAGCAAAATCTCCCTTTTGATATGTTGGATCTGAGTAGTAAAATAAAACATCACAATTAAGCTAGAGAAGATGTTATGTATGAAAGGAAAAGCAGAGGGAAGCCATCCAGATTTTTTTCTGTTACGAAGTGCTACAGCCATTCCAATTTGTACTGAGCCAGAATTAATTCACTCTAAGATTTTCATAAACTCTTCCTAGCTTTATCATGATCATATTAGAAGAAGAAAGGAGAAATAATAAGAATAGTAAGTTTAATGTAAAAGTGGAAGTGACTAATGTTGAAATTGTTTCTTTAATATACTTTTTGCTCCTTATTTGCATTATCTAGTCTGTGCTACCTGTCTCTCTGGTTACAGCAGGCAGTTTGTATCTTCTCAGGTTTATTTTAAATACATCCATTGCCTTATTTAAGGCCATGCTCTTCTACATAGAGGCCTTCATCAGTATCATACCAGATTTTGCTCTCATTTTATCTGCAGCATAGTCACAACAACTCAGCTGAGCTCAGGGATATGTTTCATCTGTCCAACAGTCTGAGCTGGAAGCTAATGTTGGGTTAAGAAACAGCCCATAGGTAACCATATAGCTCCAGTGAAGTCAGTGAGAAAAAACTGAGAGGAGAATTGACCTGATTCGATTAGAGATATGGATACAGTAGGAGCAAAAATGTCAAGGTTGATTCTTACATGACCTTCTATATTGAAATTTTATGCCAACTTTTATTCTCACTTCTATCACTGCAATCTCAGCTGACACTGAATTGGTAAAAAAATAAGAATTTGACTGTTATCCATTGATACAGATTTCACTTTGGGACAAAATAAAACCCTAAGACTACTTTGGGGCAACAGCTCCAAACAGAAATTACTTGAAAAGTCTCCTTAAAAAAGAGGAAAAACCCAGTGACATTCATACCTCTTAATCACAGGCTTTTGTTCCTAAACTGATGAATTAATTGAGAAGAGCAATAATAAAATATTATTTGAAATAATGTGAAGAATTAATAGGAGAGCATCCATCCCATCACAATGGGAATTTATCGAAGAGTTATCTAAGCTCTGGAGGCTCTCCTTTGTATAACTTCAAGTGTCTGAATGGCAGGCATCATGAAGAAATTAAAATGAAAACTAAGCAGAAGTCTGTTCAGTTTAGCAGATGGAGGATTTAGAGGATGCTGGGACTTTGGGGAGTGTGTGATCCTTGGGAAATTTATTCCTCAGCATGGCTTTGCTTTGGAACAAAAAAATCCAATTAAAATAACTCTGTAGACCCATCATTTTAATTTATAAACTCTGAATTCCTTTTAAAGAATACCACAGAGTTTGCCATGCCACTCTTTCATACTGAAAAGAGAAATGTTAATCTGGAAACTAAAATTCTGGCCTTTGGAGGGGAAGCTTCAAGAACAGTAATTTGATCAAAACAGTCTCCCTTCTGTTTGTGGATCTGGGAATATATACCATCTGAATTGTCTGTGCTTTTAATAATAATAGAAACAACAGTAAGACTTTCTATAGAAACAGAGTGATCAGCACATCCAGACACCCCCCCCCCCCCAGTGTAAACAGCCCTGCTCTGCTGACAGTGCTCACCTGAGGAGCTGAAGGCAGGCTTGTTGAAGCAGGTACCCCGGGATGGAAAAGGGAATTTAGAGTCCTCCTCTTCCTCCTCCTCCTTCTCCTCTGCTTTCCCAGTACATCTTGTGCAAGAGCTTTGTTTTGCGCTCTCAGGGAAATTGGGAATGGTACGCGGAAAAATGTGCACTCAATTTTTAAGGAGCAGCATACTTTCTGTTTTTAAATTACTTGACTATTTATAAACAGTATGTTTGATAAAGGCCATTGAAAGCTACCCAGACATTTCACGAGCAATGATTGCCTCAGCTTTTTCACCAGCCTTACCTAAATGCACCACTAGATAGGATTTTTTTTTGTTCTGTACAGTATATTTGGTATATAACCAAAATTGTGATCTCAAAAAGCTGATTCTGTAATAAAAAAGTCTATTTTATTCAGGCCAGCTATCAGTTGTAATTTTGTTGAATGATTGATAGTAGACCTTTAAATATATATATTTTTTAAAGTAAGTTTAGTGAGGAGCCAAAACAATATTACTATGAAATGATCCTGGCTTCTATTTAAAAGGATCCACACATTGCTAGGAGCTAAAGCAGTAGCAGCACAGTACCTAATACAGGAAATATATTCTCAGTTTTTTTGATTGCTGGCAGTACACGTGAAAGGGACTATCCACTTATTGCTGGCAATTTAAATACAGAMCAGTGCCAATATAATACAATGAACTGACTGTGCCATCCAGATACTCATTTTCCCTGAGGTCTGGAAAGCAAACCCACGACCTCTGTCGTTTATTTAAGCTTCTACCTTCAAATACTGCTCTAGATCCTTCCCTATCAACTACACATTGTGGAACTGTTCTTTTTAGTAAAGTGGTCAGCTTGACCTAATAGGTACTGGTGCAGTTTTGCTTTTGGGAAGTTTTGAACCCGACAGATCCCCCCTCTCAATCTGTACCAGACTGATCAAATTTCAGATGTCTGTTAGCAGTAGGTAAAAGTTGCTCAGCATCGGCTAAAAACTACATATACAAGTATTTTTCCTTGTATGATCCTGACCCGGGCATGGGTTGTTCTGYATAGAACCATCATTTCAGTGTCTCTAGCCAGTCTGCAGTTAAAGTAGTCATTATCACTTTTCTCGCCCTTTTGCCACATTCATATAGTCTGCCCTGCCAATAAGGGCTTTTGAATTAAATTGATTAATGTATATAATGGAAGCTGTGTCAACACCTGTTGCCAGATATGGCTCATCTTCTGAGGAGGCATACAGCCAGAAAAGGCTTTTTGCTGGTTCATTGATTATGAGAAGTTTCCAATAGAAAATGTGTTATTGTAGCACTTTTTCTTTTAATATGCAAGTTGCAACATTTTTCACAGGTTTCAGAGCATGCTTCAAATAATATTTGAAAAAAACTGCTTATGTAAAACTTGTCTTTCTCTGAATCCCTGGAAAATATTTCAAATTTTATGATAGCATGAGAGGAATTGTTTCTGAGTTACTGATGCATTTTTATCCATGAATTAGGTAAGATATGTACCAAAGAGTACACAGATATCTGAAACATGACAGATTTTGCTATGGAGTTTTGTGGGGAAGAGGACCAAAAGTAGTAATTTTGGATGTGGGGAAGTTTTTGGTTCATGAGAAAGACAGTACAGATGATCTGCGGACTCTTCCATACATCAGCTGCACCGCTGCATTGATGCAGGACACTAGACTCAGTGACCAGGTGGAGTCTTCAAGTCTCATTTTCAAAAATGCAGTAATAGTTTCGTATTATCTTAGTGTGAAACTTTTTACATCTCTCACAAAGCCTTCATTCTGGTGAAGTTTCACTAAAATATATAAATGAGTTTCACTTTAAAGCTGTCAGTTCAAAGTTAACTGCTGTATTCTAGGGAATTATTTCTTCCCTTCTTCCCTTCCTCCTTCAGTCAAGTGAGGACAAGGGGTCAAAGAGAACCAGCAATGCTTTGGAAGGGGTGAAATCCTTCCCGGTGGCTCCTGGTATACCTAAATTTTTATTCCCGGGAGCTTGGCAGGTGTGTGATCTTGAAATAACTTCTCCAACAGAATTAAAAAAAMCCAGTAATAATGCTTTCTCCTTCCCTATAGCCAGGACTAGTCTCCTGCCAGGAAGTACATAATCTTTAATGGATACCTGTGACGTGGGATGAAAGATAACTTTAAGGTTCTTTCTGCTTTGGAGAAATGTGATTTACAATGGCAAGTATTTTATTTATTTGAGGAAAAGAACCAAAAAAAATCCATAAATGCAGGATTTGTATCTTGGGCACAGTGCAGCCCTCCCGACGTGAGACCCGGGGGGCTACATGCCGCCTGTCAGCAGACCCCAAGGTTGCCGCTGAGCACAGCTGACGTGGGCTCCTGGGGCAGGAGGAGGCACYGGTAAATACTGCTGGAAGGGACATACCCTGGAGGGAGCCTAAGCTCCGGGGGTCCTCAGGTTGACATCCGAGCTCTTCGTGCTGGTACCCTGCTACGCAGAGGCACCCGAGGAGGCAGAAGCTGCAGAGAGACGCCCATGCTTTGCTGTGACAGTGACACTGCACTGCACAAGCCGCCTGCTACACCAGCTGTGGCCGAGAGGGCAAGAGAGGACCATAACTCACAGCTCTGTGGCTCTAGAGGCATTTTAACACCACTCACCCATGTGGAGAGGGGACGAGAGGATCTGTAATATCGGCCACAGGGCAAGACTGGCTTGCTCCTTCTCCCTGTCTGCCTGGACCCCTCTGACGGTGAACTCATCCATCTGGAGTTTGGTCATGTAGGAAGAYTGGGCTGTATATCTTACATGAAAGTTGTAATCTGCTCATCTGTTATGTTTGCCTCCCTAATTTAGTTTCCTTTCTCCTTGTGCTAATGAAAAAAAAAAGTTGTTTTACTGTTAGTTCTCCAAATTAATAATGCAGTAAAAATCATAATGTAATATCTGGGCTGCTACATTTCCCTCCTCGAGGCACACTGCAGTGTGGTAAGCGCAGGGCTGTTGGGCTTGCAGAGAGAGCCCCTCGCGAAAGGGACGCCAAGCAGCGAGCTGGGAGATCTTGCTTAAAAACAAACTGGAATGAGTGAATAAAGAAAATCACTAAGGCTTCATCTATAAATACTCTCTAATTTAAATTCACATCAGCATGAAATTTTTAAAGATTTATTTCCATAATTTGAAGTAAAAGGTATTTGTTTTAGGGGTGATTAATCCTCGCTGCCTTATGGGTAAGGGAAAATTGCAGGATCAGAGTAGTATAAATTAACGGTTCGAATATGTGTACTAAAAGTGTGAGAAAGATATTAGTTGAGCATTTTTCTAGTTCCTTCTTCCTATTAATACAGTGATTGTAGCATTTCCTGATTCATCAGCATTTAACAGGTATTGATTTTATCACCAGAGTAAATAAAATTATAATCACAGTGGTTAAACAAAATTACCCCCACCAGGAATAAAAGTAACGGAAAGAATTTATTTCCTGTTTTAGAATGGAAAGCAGTTACAGCAACTGTGTTGCTTAATGTTTTCTTTTAATTTTGCAAGGAAAAATACAACTTCTCTAGAAAAAGAAAACAGTTTAAGGCCCAATCATGCTGTAACTAAGTAAGTATATTATGTATAACAGCTAGAGCTCAGGCACCAGAGTCCTTTACCCAGACGTCACCCTGTAAATCCATCAAAGCAGCTCCTTTGTTCCTGCTGGCTGGCGAGCAGCGTTGTTTGGGTGAGTTATTAGGGGGACATCTGTTAAGTGACAGATGTCTGTGCAGGGGCAGTACTGTGCAAGCTCATGTTTTGTTTACAAGGCAATCACTTTTAAGACTTTATTTTCTAGGGGGAAAAAAACCCTCCTTATGCAGCCTTTCTGTTTAACACACTGAGCCTAGTACTCCACTCTGCTAATGTTTAATAAGTTCWGTATTCTTAATAATTAACAAGTTAAAAAAATTTTTTTTAACCTTTTCTTTCTTTCCTATGTTATTAGTGAATTGCCTAATTTCCCTACAGGGCTGTTTAGAGACTGGAATGGAAAACACACCGTAATACTTTTTTTTAGAAAAAGAAAAAAAAAAAAAGAGTGGTGTTTATGAGGCTGATGATATATTTCAGATTCCAGAGACAATCGCAGCACCTTGAGTAACCGCTCTCCTTTGTCACTGCCCGGATCCAAACCAGACTCGAGGCCTTGTTTCCATGGAGGCAATGCTTGTTATTAAAGATATTTCTTCTACAAACAGACTTGTCAATTCTCACACCTTTGGTTCAAGCTTTGTAGTTTTAAGCCTTATCTGGAGCTTTTATGTTCTATCTTCTTTGATCTTCTGCCAGAAGACTTTACATTGCAGACTAAGGTTATGATGTTTGCGCATTTTACTTCTCGGTTGCTTTGCGAACAGCAAGCAAGAGATGGAAAAATTACACTGCAGTTCCTCTTGTTATACAACAGCATATCAAGTCCTGAAACATGGACAAAACATGTATTTGTATTGCATTACGATTATTATTTACACAGTTTAAAAAACATGAATATCTATTGACAAACACCTTAGGTTATGGTTAGTCTCCTCCCTTGCCCTCTCTTGAGATAAACCGGAGTCATGAGGGGCTTAATTGAGGAAAATATTCCTCTGAAAAAACTTTTTGCTGTGAATCCTTTTGATATATTTATTTTTTTAACATTTCTATAGTTTGGGCAGAGGATCACAGTGTTAATTATTAGGCCAGAAGGCCCTATCAGATTATCAAGTCACCTGCCAGCATATTATTTCATCCATTATATCTCTTTGAATCCAATATTTGCCAGAATCATACTATTCAGGCAGACTTTGAGGTTTTGACAGATGGAGAATCTGCCATTGCCAGTGACAATTTGTTACAGTGGCTAATTATCTCTCTGTGCTTAATTTAGCTTTCCTTCATTCACCACTCTTCTTCCTTTTTCTGCATTATAGAGGCCTTGAGATGTGGTGTTTCTTCCTGAGAATATGCTTATAATACCTTTCTCTGGGCACCACTCAGTCTTTTTTTGTTAAACTGAACAGGTTGAACTGTTTAATCTTCTTACTGTAAAGTGTTTTAAATACCCTAAAATCATTACTGTTCTTCTCTGCATATTCTTTTCTATGACTGTACCAATCACAATCAATTGAACAATGCAGTAAAGGTTTTTCATATAAACRCTGTTTTCCATCTCAGAATTTTCTGAACTTTTCCTTATGGAGGCTCAATTAGTCTTTGATGAGAGCTGAAAAAGTATTAATATGAATTTGTCTTGTCAGGGTACATTTGATGGTGTTTAAATTCAAGGACTAGCAACTACTGAGCTGAAAAAGAAAAATCTATTCCTAAAATTAATAGCCATTTTTACTGAGCAGTCCCCCAGGGAAAATGGCTCACATTTTGTAGACAAAGTTTAGAATGAAAATAATCATCAGAAAAAAATATATACCAGGAGGACTCTGTTAAGCAATCAGAAGAGGAGAAAAAATAAACTGACTGTAGCTAATACAGGATATAGTGAGCTTGGATTGCAATAAGTTAGGATATACATTGGGAAAACTTTCTAATGRTAAAGATACTTAAGCACTAGAATGAATTTCCAACAGGGATTGCACARTTTCTATCACTGGAGCATTTTACGTACAGATTTACCAGAAATGGTTAGCTATAGTTGGTCGTGATTTGGATTTGGGGTTGGGGGGAGTGAGTGGCATTGGCAACTTCCCATGTTTCTTCCCTGGTTCTGCGGCAACAGAGATTCCTCCAGAACGCTGCGACTTGGTGCTCCTGACAAAGTCACTGTTTTGCATTGAATTCACTGAGTGGAAAACTGAAACTTGTGGTTGCCAAATGAACTGATGGCCCAAAGTTACTCAGCTGCTCTTACCCCTAAATATTCACAGGCAGTGACTGGTGTTGGTGATTTCCTCTTTCCCTAGATCTGAAGCTGTTTCRGAGTAGATGGATGGATTAGGTAACACACTGAGGTACCTACCAATCCTATTTTTATTCTTTCTAAGATTTTAAGATTTGATTCTGAGCAGTCTCATTAGGAACAGCCGTTTGTACAAAGGCCTTATAAAGAATAACTCACTGTGGGGAATGCTGTGGGTCAGCAAAGCCTTGGGATGACGTCTGTAGTTTTGCAGCTTCTACTCACAAGTGTTAATAGGATGTGTTTCCACCTACCCTCCTGTTTCTGTTTCAAGTTTGAGCCTCAGTCTCTTCACATACTCAGTTTAGAATAATATATTTTGCCTCTCAGAAACAGCAAAAAAAGATCCTTTTCCAATCAAACAACCTCAGTGAGCAGCCCTTGTGTGCTTTCAAGCTCTCATGGGCATTCAATTAGCGAGAAGGCAGTTGCTCGAATAAAAATAAGCACCTTAGAGCTATGCAGTGTCATTAAGATGACCAAAAGAAGAAAGATTAAGTTGGGGGCAAGGTAAACAAGGAAGGCTTGCTGACAAGAGTAGGAAGCTCCTGCAGTCAGCTTGATTTGCTGATAGACCCTGACAGAAAAGATCTTTTGGATCAGGTGTCCCTGAGTTGTGTGAATCCTCTGAATATCAGAAATTCTGCTGGCCTTTCATTGTGGTCTGGTGGGTTGCTCAATCATTGCCATGATGYGCTGACATCTGAAACATTTTTTCAGAGTGAGCTTTACTGGTTTAACATGAGATTTCTCACATAATTGTGAGAGCTCCTCTGTGCTTAGTTTCCTGTCCTTTCCAAAATAAGAGAGTTATTTGCSTGCCTCAGAGGATCTAGGTAGCAAACAAAGATCCCTTTGTAATGAAATCACCCCAATCCACAGTGTATCCAGCTAGCATAACAGTAAAGGCTGTGAAACTGTGTCTGCAAATTGTTAGGGGGCAGACTTTCTAAAACTGTTAAAAGTGACACATACMGGAAGCCTCATGTTTTTGCTTTGCAGATATAACATTAAAGTGATATGAAGATTAAAAAATTAGTATCTGTAAAGTCCTTAGGATTCTTAGAGGGATGGCTTGGCAAGTGCTGCACAGAATTATTCTTATTTTTTCCAGGATTATTTTACTTTGATTACTGGCCCTGCTGTTCGAGGAAGAGGAACTTGCCAAGGTAAGTTCACATGAGGATACTCAGCTTCAGACATCCTCTTAAAGTCAGATTTTGGAATATCTCTGTACAGCTGAGAACGCAGAGGAGTCCATTGCAGGATTTCTGGAAACCTCCAGGCACATTCCCCACTCCAGCCTTCAAAAATGGGCACATGCAGTTCAATTATGGCTTCATAACAAATTACTGGCTGCTAGCTTAGCCATCACAATTGCCTTTGTGAATGATATTATGCCTGTTGTGAGATAAAATATGTTATATTAACCCTCAATTTAAGAGGCTTAAGCAAAAATATTTTGTGTAACATCTAGGCGGCTTAGGAGCTTAGACACAGACGGTTATAATGACTCTGCTGCTAAATGCTATCTTGATTACATTCAGTTGTGCATCCTTGGAAATAATGATGTCATTACATGCCATTTATACTGATTACATATTCTGGGGAAATGTTCTGCAAATATTCTCTGATAACATTTATTCAAATATATTGCGAATGATAGTATTCCTTTCTCTAGTTGCTATTACTCCATGCCATTTGTATAGATGAAGATAAAACTATTTTCCAAGTGATCAAATAACTTCAGAGCTTTATTCTTCTGCTAGAAATATGACTTTGTGATCTAGTAGGAATAACATTGACCCATAGCTTGAGGAAAGGATTTTCAAAGGAATCAAAGAGAATTAGAGACCACATCCCACTGAAATTCTATTGCCTCTGAAAACTTCAGCCTAAATATGTTCTCAACAATTTAAGTGTTTTTGCAGAAGATATTAGTTCTTGTGTTTTAAATAGCCAGTGGAGTTTTTCATGGTCAGAATCGAAGTCTGGTGCCCTCTTTTTTTATGTATTTTTGTTCAGTCCAAAGAGTCTGCTTCTCTGAAGTTTGCAATATCTGAGTTAGCTTCTCTGTTCTTTAATAATTATTAGGAGCTTAAGTTGAAGATTTAGTGTTCAGATCTAAATTTTTGAAAAATAAATTGAAAAAAGTATATAAATAGCACTGCCTTTTCCTTTCGTGGTATTGCTGTTGCCTGTGAGATACTGTCGAGGCTGCTACTCCTCTTGATCTTGACGGACAGACTGGCTGCCCTTGTGAGGATTAAGGATTTGGGTTCATGAAAAGGTAGAAAATCATTTCAAGGTTAGTATTTTTCCAACCTCCATTAAAGCTATTCAGTATTTAAAGAAATTCTATGGTCATTGATTGTCCTTTTTCTTTAGCATCAAAATATTCTCTTCAATAATTATGTAAAAGTCACGTTATTTAGACAGTTTTATTTGTTGCAAAAGGCTAGAGAATTCAAATACTCCCTTCAACATTCAAAATGTTGAATAGTCAAAGAATTCAAATATTCACTTCAACATGATTCTCTTTCCCTGCTTGAACAAAAGAATTGCTATCATTTTGTTTTGGCTTTTTTTAATGACAGGACCACTGTAAACGGTTTTGCATTGTTCTGAGAAGGACATGAAATAACTGGTAGCTATTGAGATGCCGTATGTGAGCACCTACATATACACACTGCAGCATAAAGATAAAGAGAGGAGAGTGAATAAATCTTATAAAAAGTCATTTCTAGTTGTACATAAAAATGTAAAATTTCTAAATATCTCCAACTGTAGAATAATCCAGGCTTTCTGCCTATATTTAAAGTTAATATTTCAGAGATGTGGAAATTAAATTTACACATGATGTGCTTGAGAAAAATAATTTAACATCTTAACAGCTGAAAAGGGGATTCAATTACCCATTTTTTTGTAATTCTACAACTGGGAAGCAATAGCTTCTTAGTGAGGCTTTCTGTCTTCAAAATTTACAATATGCTGAACAGAAACATAAACAAATGTACAACACAATTGAATTTTCAGGTAATTTCAGTGAGATCTTTCCTCTTAATAGATTAAAAAACTAATTCCCCAAACCAAATTTTTACTGATGAAATAGGCAAAGCATGAGCAACTCCTTCCATTGATTCTAGTAATTCAATACGTATGTTTACATATAAGCTCACATTTGATACTTACCTGGGTTGTAGGTAGAACTGAGTCCCAAGTGCTCTCACCTATCTTTGCTTTGTGGATATTCTAGTCATTTACAATATTGCAGACCTGACGTGGATATGTGATTTCAGTAGATAGCATTTGTGTACAAAAAGTCGTATGTACATAATTGTAAAAATATATCATTTAACATGTTTAGTATAATATTATTTGGGGGTGGCATTTATCTGTCTTGCTGGTTTGGTAGATTAAAAACTTTTACCAGGTTTCAAGGTGATTCTGAATTTAGTACATCAATTCAGTTGATAATAGTCCTTTAAGCACCTCTAGTAACACTGAAAACTTCATGTCTCTGGATTTAGTGCTCTGGATCGTTAGGAAGAAATGTTCATAGACTTTCATTGCATAGACGCAGCAAGGTGAAATAAATATACACACGTTCATAGCAGAATCAAGGGAAATCCACTTTTTTTTTTTTAAATAGAAAAACAAGGTAGGCTCATGTTCAGCAGCTAGTATGCATATTTGTGAAATAGGAGCTAGTACTTGTTGGGTCACAGAAGAAAAAGAAATCTGTAATATAGAAAGAAGAAAACAGAAAATATTACTTAAAAATGACACTTATATGAATTGAGAATTCCTACTTCGTTCTGCATGTCCTCTACAGAATAATTCAACAGAAAAAGAATGGAGATAGGAAAGGATGATGGCAACTATTAGAAATTTAGAAAGATTTTCATGGCAAGAAGAGATTGAAAGGAATGGGATGGTTAGATTTATAGAGAGAACTTCATGAGCTATTCAAAACAAGGTCTTCAAAATAAACTCTTCATAGCTGATAATCTGGCCTCTCTGCTTTCTCATTATGAGAAAGCTATTTAGGCTTTTTTGCAATACAAGAACTAAAGAATATTTGGTGAAATTGAATGACAATACTTTGAAAAGCTATAACAACATTTTTAACATTCTGGATAGATTTGTAGAATAATTGTTGCTGTCAGAATAGATTGTTAATCCTTTCTGGTGTGACTTCTACTGAAATAACATATGACTTGAATTTCAACAAATGATGCTAGTATTAGTTCTTTAAAATCTGATTCAGTTTCTGAACTTCTGCTCATTCTGCAAAATCTAGTCTAGATTTAAAAAGCTGAACTGATGCCAAATCTACACTGCCTCAGGTAAGTGGTCCTAATGTTAATATTGTCATTTCTGGGTTTAGTTAAATGTATTTTCAACTAGAATTTGTTTTGTTCAGTTTCAAAGTATAGGCTGTTTTACAATGCAAAATAATTATTGGAGCATTCTTGCTGAGCTCTCTGGAGTTCAATATCTTTTAAAATGAGGACAGGAGAGCTGAATGCCACAGTCCATCAAAAGCCTCATTAACACCCTAGTGTAGAGATAACACTTTCCTGACTTCCTGACTTATTTTTTGAGCTCCATGTTAACTAAGGGGCTTACTTTGTGTAGTTTTCTCTCTATTGTGGTTCTGAAATCCTTTAGACATCACTGATGTCTGTGGCACAGTTTTGTCATCTCTGTTATTTGTTTCTCATGTACAGTTCTTCATCTGACTACTAAAATGTAATGCTAATTAGAGTAAATATCTCCTTGCTCCTGTATTCTGTAGAATCTAGGGCTTAAAAGCATTAAAAAACAGTTTGTACATTTTTGTGGATATCCAGAGTTAAATGAACAAGGATAAAAATATTAAAAAAAGAGGAATTCTTATGTCTTCAGCATAACACAAATGATAATTGACAGGATTTGGGAAAAAAAACAACAACTGGGCACTATGGGAATCAGGATCAAGGTACCTGTAATAAAATTACCCTCTGAAATCTCTAATTCAGTATATCCCCTGAATAAGTCCAACATCCTACTTGCATCCTACTTGCATCCTACTTACATTCCCATCCTGACCTTGCTTCACCTTACCAAGTTTCACTTCTTGCGGTTATTTATTATGGAAGTGCCAGAGGTGAGGGTTAATTTTTTATTGGGTTTTGTTCAAACTTAGAGATTGACTCTAGAGTAGAATCTGTACTATATATTCCGCAGAAGGTGGCACCACAAAGGAGAAACAATTACAAACCATTGGCTATATAATTGAAATGCAATGTGGGAGATTTTTGTATTTGTAATACACCTCGTCTATTGTTTTAATAAACTGCAAGTATCCTGCAAAGTTCTGCTAAGTGCAGAGGAGGGGAGGGAAAACCTAACTCATAAATGCTGGAGGTTTGGAAGATGTACTGGGGCACCTACCTGAACCTGTCCAAATGCAAATGCAGGATAGGTTCCTGTTGCCTGCTTATCTCATGTAGCATGCATGGGATATCAGCTGCTCTCTTCAAAGAGTGACTCTTTCCTGAAGGTTTTGTAATGTTTACTTCCAGTATGACAGAAACATATATTTTGAAGTTACACTGAAATGACAGCAAAATCTGGCAGGGACAACTCTCAGGAGAGACGGATGTCATGTGGGAAATGGCTAGTTTCCAAGGTTTATATTCACTATTATAATTTGCCCATTTTATCAGAATAAGGACAGATTATATTTCCTTGCTTGTGGGAAAGGTGTGTAGATACCTATGCAGCTTTCAAATACAGACCACATCATTGGAAGAATGCAAATTTCTGTCCTGGAAGAAAGCTGGAGTGGGATTCTAGGAAGAGCCATGTCTTCTCTAAAGACCTGATCATCATTAAAACTCTTGCTCTTCTATCCTACTTGGATGCTGTAAAGATGTTTCCTGGGCTGCTTCTGGTTTTTGCAAGATTAAAAAATATATTTGTCAATATACTCTCCATTGAAAATTATCCCATTTACATTTTAATTGCTCATTTGTAAAGAACTGCTTTTATATGATAAAATACAAGTGAACACCAAATATGTTCCTTTCTGGGAAAAGATAAATTTACAAAGCTTAGAAATGGTCCAGCTTTCAACAAAAATATGCATATTGTGTGTTTTTTAACCCATTCTAAAATAGAAATTCTTCTCCCATTGAGTCAAGAATAAGATTGTTACAAGGTTAAATTGGCTCAGGAAATAGCAATGGAATTGGAAAATGCTCAACCAAAAGAGAGCAACCACTCTATAAGGCAGCCCTGCAGCTTGCATTTCTGAATGATTTTTTGCAGACCCATTAGATCTGATGCACTTTTGGCAGTGCTTTGGAAATGGGATACTCAGGTGCCAACTGCTGTTTCAATGTCACCATTTCCTTCAGAAACACCACTTATTCTAAAATACCAGCTCTGACACTGGTTCTCCAGAGCCTCTAATTTATGGTCTAAAATATCATTATTTTTAACAGAGCAGAAAGATTTCTTACATTAGCCCTTAGATCTTTTTTTTTTAAATATCATATTGCTCATTCATAGCTGAATGACTACCTTCAAGCATTTCCATTTTATCCCCTAATTTTTACCATTCGTAGAGCATAAGTGTCCAATTTAACATCAAATTTCTCTTCCATGCATTTAATAGCACTTAGTTTGGTACTTATGGAAATTTCACAGGTAGAACCAATCCTGTCAGCTTCCCCAGGGTGGAAATTACAGGGTGTGGGAGAGAATACGGAGCTGCTGAGGGAGAACTCCCTAGAGTGTTCTCCCTATCTTCCTCTCCACAGCATATTAACAATCATTTCTGAAGTGCCACAGCTATATTTGGAGTTTTACTGGTAAATGCAGGAAAAGAAGATAACATGTTTTGAAAAATGTCCTAATCTAAAAGCTTAGTCCTCCAAAATCTTACCGCTGGACGTGTCAGCCGTACTTGCAATTAGGAGCAACTTCAGTAAAGTTAATAAGATGCCACTATGTCCAATAGTGTTCACAGCAGTGGGCTTCAAATTACGAAGACATTTTAGAAGAAGAATAGCACTTCTCCACAGCCATGCAATTATTAACTCTCAGAAAATTACAGAATATTTTTATTATTTTCCCTGCTTTTAAATTAACACCATCACTGGTGATTAAACTCAAGGTCCCATGAATTCTGCAGAAAATTGGTCTTAGATTCTGTGATCTGGTTTCTGTGGCAACATAATTTGTATCAAAAAAGCTTATTTTTCATTGTGAAAGTGAGTGATGATTTTAGTGCCATAACCCTTGTCAGTTTGTTTTGAAACTATCTTTTATCATATTTCCAGGGTGCAGTATGGTGCAGGCTTTTTTACTTTAACACAGCATAAATGCTTGAGAGAAGTTATTAATAAAATGTTTTGGTTGGTGGACTATAACCAYTAGGAAAACATCGGATGTATGTTAATCAGCTGTCATTGCCTGCAACCTTGATAATATGTTGGGGGTAGTGTTCGCTGTTAGACGTTTAGTTCTTTTGAAATGATCTGGATGTTTTTCACAAGTACAAAACCCAAAACAAACAAGCCCCCTCTAAAAATATCATACATACATACATATGTTATATATGTGTGCGTATATATATATACATATACATACAYACATATATATAATATGCATGCATTTCCTTCAAATACTAGGTGATATTTATATTTGTTTTATCTTGAAACTATAAGGGCAATATCTTAGCTAACTGTCACAGCCAAAATAAAATTGCTGTTCCTCATGAAGTTAACTCATGAAGATAAACAGAAACTGGAAGTAACAAGGAATGAACTCTGAGCAAAATGAAGGTTTCTATTTGCTATACTGAGGGCATGTTCTTCCCCTGCAGGCTTTGATGGATATTTCTAAAAGTGTCAGTTGCTGACAGTGGGTGAGTGAAAGTAGGCTCATACATACAACTTTTTCTGAAGATAAAATGGTAAAATTCTGTACAAATTGATATTTGCTCTCTACTTCTAAGCCAAGTTGGTGTAATTTTGACTTCACGCTTATTTTACACACCTATAATTTCTTTCAGTCAGGACAGTATCCATCCCTGCTTCAGCACCATCATTTTTTGGACAATTATTGCTCTTTACTTCTCTGTCTTTGATATATTTGAAGTCCTCTTGCCAGCTGTCTGAATGACATCCAGTGTACTGAGCTGCCAATCTTACTGAGCCACTTGGTTTTCCTAACTCTGAGGGTGTTTAGCAGAGCTATCCTGGAAGATTGTAAATAACTTAAATAGGTTTTTCATTAACTTGTTTTTATATGTTAATGTGCAATGGGAAAGGGTAGTCTGTGTTCCTAAGTAAGTGAGGTTGGCAATAAAATATAAAGTAAAGGTTTTATTTTCTTTTCTCTCAGACCAAATCCTGGGCTTTATTCCATCTGAGTTGTCCCTTTGAAAGATGTGGCTTAAGACTTTAATTTGAATATAGCAAGATCAGTCTAAATTCCTCTCTGGGTCAGATCTGCATTGCAGATCACCATTGCAATCAGTCAGAACTGAGCTTTCTTAAGTGGACACAAACTACGGAAGTATCCCTGTGCGTAGCACCAGGGGAAGTCTGCAGTAGTTGCCAGCCTTTTCTGCAAGGAGCTTGGGTATGAGGAAATAGCTGTCAGAAACAGCTAATGAGATGCACTGAGAGAGCTGCCTGAATAATTTTACACACCTTATATCTATACAAAGCCCAATGGAAGCTGAGTTACCGTTATGCTAAATTATAGAAGAATTTCTACATAGTTGTTTATTCAGACCTGACAAATATCATTTACACAGTACAAGATGTGCACATAGTTGTTTCTTGCTTCGTACTCCCCCGCAGCTGTGGCCGTCCAGCGAGAACCGTGGCCTCTCGCCACAAGCGCTGCTGCCAACTTTCATTCTGCCTTCAAAGACCCACAAGAAGGCATTTTCCTCAGCTGTGGCCTGATGCTGAAGTCTCTAGCTGAAGAGCAATTTCTGACTCAAATCTGCCATTGCTTTGATCCGCTTGAGTAGATCAATGAGGAACAAAGGACTAGTTTAGGAAAATATTATAAGCCCCTGTCTAACTTCAAGCACAAGTAACCTAATTTAGGTTACTAGGGTCTATGTTAATAGGACTCAGTCCAACATCCCTGTTATTAAGGTCCAAAGTTTCTTAGGTTTTCCATTAGTGGAGGAAAGATTCTAATTACTGATATACTAAGCTCCTACTGAAAACCTGCTGAAAACCTTCTGAACAGTGTTTTATGAAAGGAAGAAAGCAAGAAGACTGGTATAACAATATTCACTTATTCTGGTAAGCTGGCAGTACAGAAGCATGAGCCCTATTGATGTTTGCCACTGATCAGACTGTTCGTAGACAGGTTTTCCTATTTTTTTCCCTTTCCATTTCATCTTTACTCCTGTGAAATATTAGTAGTGATCTTCTTTACTACATCAAAATACAGAAACATAGTGTAAATTACCATGGTTACAATTTTTTTTTTAACGTGGTATTGCTGGAGAATAAGATTAGTTTTTTAGGGAATGAATAATTCATTATCTGGATGATAGTCACATTGCTGGATACTGAAAAAATTCTATTAATCTTTTTTTCTAGCTAATTGGGGTTTCTGTGCCCTTTTCATGAGAGAATCTCCTATTCATAAATCTAGTGCATTTAGGACTTATGTTGCATTGCTTTTATTATTATTGTATCACTGTTTCAGTAGTTCAGTTTTAGAACTGCAGACATAACTGTCAAGGAGATTTACGATTGACTGTTATCCCAACATTTTATAGCTCAGTCTGCACTACAGTTTCTTTAAAGACTTAACACTTATCCTGTGACTTCAGTTTAAAAATATAATTCATGTCTTTCTGTCAATAAGAGCTGTTGGCACTATAAGATGCTGCAATAATCTGTTGCCTATTACTTATTTTGGATAGAATTCTAAGGATTCCAGCAACAAGGTTTTGCCACTAAACTAGAAGTTCATTTTCAAAATAAACTTTTCCCCTCCATGCACATTGTTCTTGATTACTCTGGCTCATAGCATTGTTGGTCCTTCCCATGTTCTACTTTGCGTTTCAGAAGAAAACACACTGAGAAAGAGCATTCCAGAACCTCATAGCAATAAGTGACATGCTAAATAAGAAAACATGTAATTTCCTTTGCCCGTATTTTTAATAGGTTAACAGGTTTTCTAAAGAGAAAACCACATTGTTTGAATGCCAAGCCCAAAAGCAAAAAAAAGCCCCCAAACCCAAAATGCTTCGTCAAGGTTAGTCAGTCACTAACTTCTTTTTTTGACAACAGCATGTGCTTCCCCAAGTATTTTACTACTGCACTGCACCTTCCCAAAATTTGCTATTCTGTTCACTGCTGAACCAGCCCCTTCTGTTTGCACCCTTGAATATTCCCCTTGTTATTCATCCTCCAACCATGTTTTTTCTTTCTTTATACCTACAAATAGCCAAATTCATCTATATACTTTGTTCTTGTCATTATTGGTCATCTGAAAAATCTGGTGTTTCTTTCCTCTCTGTCTRTCTCCCCTCAAAAAGGAAAAATCCATATGGGTTATCCTTTGTATCTTCAAAAATATTTATGGCCCATTATGCTCCTTGATGTATAGCTCACATGCAGTCTTTGGGAAATCTGTCTCGCTGAGCTGGTTTCCAGTTCAGCCTCTCCTTAGTGAATGTGTGTGTATGTGTTCAGGCACTGTGAAGATCAAGGAAGGAAAAATGAGGTAAAGTGCACCTGTTCTTTGTGTCTCTGTAAATTACTATTTTTACTACTCATTTGTGTGTATAGGATATGTATGCATGTGCATAAAGTAACTCAGAATTGCAATTACCAAGCAAAAAGTAGTTGTTAAGAGAGAGAATAAAACGTTTGATTGTGAACAGTAGAATTAATGAAGCCTGGTTTCGAATGGATTTATGTCTCTTGTCCTCTCTCCCCACTGCATTACTCCCAGTTCCTCTTCCAGTCTCCCATGACGATCCCACCGGCAAGAAATCACACTTTCTGCAGTTAACATGCAGCTACTTATATTTTCCAGGCTGCCAAAAAAAAGTATATAATGGCTGAATCTTGCCTGTCTTTCTTTCATTTAGAGCATTAGTTTGTGTTTCTTTCCTGTACAGCTGCTGATTCCCAAAATGCTTGCAGGAGATTTATATATTTATCTCTCTTTTAAATTTGTCCTCAGCAGGCCAGCATTTACTGTGGGAAAGGAAAGCTAACAGACAGGTAGCGTTATTGTAGGTGTCTTGCTCCTTAGGTACCAAAATAAATATGAAATCAGATTCAGATATATAGCTTGTGTAGAATAAAGTTATTATGGAATATCAGTTTTTCCAAAAGAGTGTTATACCCTTATTATAATAGTTACTGAACCCATTAAAGGGAAAAAAGTGCTGATAAAAAGAAATATAAGCATAAGAATATAAGCCCTGGTATGTTATGTTTTTTTTAGCATGTTTGAGCATCAAATACGTTCAAAACTCACTAGTATATCTCTAAACTACCTCATCAAATGTCCTGTGTATCAGAACTACCAGAATTCACAGACCCTAAATGTATGCTTTGCGCAGGGCAGCGCTTGCTCTCATCAATACAAGTTCAGTGAAAGCAAACAACTGGTGAGTATGGGATAAAAAATAGAAACATCCATCCCTCACCTCTGAGGCAGAGCTATAATGTATTGTCAAAAGATAATCCAAAACTGAACTCTAACTGGATGATAAAAATCTTGGACTCAATAGAGATACTGCTTTTATGGCACATCATGACTTTCCACATGTTCAATTCTTCTTAACTCTTCCGTGTTCCAGAAATGATCATTTTCTTTCTCTCTCTGAGAGAAACTAAGTACCTCATCTCTTCCCCCTTTCCCCTTACTACTACTTCCCCACAGTTACCAAGTGCCTTTTTTGAAATGACTAGTTGATTGACCTAATTAAGTTTAACTTGGAGCAATCCATAGTTAGCCTGAAACTTGCTAATTCCATTTCAGACCTGAAGGGCTTTTGTTCCTGAAAGCTATTTTTTCCCTCCCCCAACAGTATCTACTGATCAAAAAAATGTGTTATATCCTTTAAAACTCTGTGTCAATGTAGCTGATACTACAGTAATGCAGTAGTAAACAGTAAAGCTTTGATAGCAAATATATAAAATATTATAATTCAAATCTATGAAGTGATGTTTTTTTCATTTGAATTGCAAAAATATTAATGTCCTGAATTTAAAAAAAATTGTTTTAGATGCTTTGTCAAAATTTTCATTTTATTATACTTTTAAATTCCAGTATCTTCATCTTCTGTTTCATTTTCAGTTGTAACTTGCTCCAGTTGTCCTTCAATTTACAGACCAACTATGATGGTAAATATTTTCAGCCTCCAGCAGAGATCTACCTTTGCATCTAATTTACACTGTATTCCCATCCACTGTCATGTTAGTCCATTGCCYGTTCTTTTGGACAAACTTATTTTCATGTTACAGTATCATTTGCTGCTGAGCTTTKCCTAAATATGACACTTTAACTGTCTCTCTTACCAAATGTGCTTTTGACTCAAGAAAAGGTCAGTGCTTTTAAGAAGAAGAAAACCTTAATATGAAATACATGAAACGTGAAGAGTGCTGGGAGCAAACTTAACCTTTTTTCCTGGGGAACCTTCAGATCACAAGGTTAAAATTGTTTCTGTAATTGAAATATGATCTCAGCTTCACAGGACAATCTCTTCTATCATAAAGGTATCAAAGACTGTAATCAGTAACATGGTCTGTTCCAGAACACTAAGAAATAATGTAGGAAGTCAGTACTGGAAGAGACTTCTTCACTCACACAGTCTTCTGCCTTAAGAGACTGTAGCTCTCAATCCCTTCGTTACTTTGTGGTGTTTTTAAAAGCAGTTAGCTTCGTACACTGCTTTATTGGAGAGTTGTTTCAAATTCTCAGCCTGCAATAATTTAGAGATTTCTTTAATTTTGAGTCTTAATATTTTCATTTTCATGTGCTAGAATTGTCTTTTAACTCAAGTAATATGCTCTYCTGCTTTTCATCTTTCCTCCACCTCTCACCAGCCCCTCTGTCTATACATAGGGCAGGCATGTCCCCTCTTCAGCCAGACCAACTAAGCCACACTCTTCCATATGGTGAGGTCTGGAATTAAAGCAGTCCTTCTCTGCACCCGTCAGACTGCTATCTTTTTTCATAAAAATAAAATATTTGAAAATTTACAGCCTAGAATTGTTAAAGACCCAGTCTTAAAATACTGTTGAAAAATAACCAGGAATTGCATAAATATCCCCCCAAAATATATAACTAGCTCCTCAAAYGTTGTAGAACAACATCTCTCCAATTGAATTCAATAGGTCTGTGATGGTCTGTGTGTGCCATGTAGCTGGATGACAGAATATAAATATCATAAAATATTGCTCTCTAAAGAAACCAGGCAGACATACTACAGAAGTGGAACTGAATTATGGAAGCATAAGATTCACTAGCTGAATATGTGCCTGTATTTGCCATTTCTAATAAATAACATTAAAGTCTAAGCCCTAAATCCATATAAAAACTGGCCTTGAAATGGTAGAAGGAGTTTGCAATATTAATGGATTAGAAATAATTCATAATTCTAGCATATTTTTGAGTGCTGTGTCAATTTACTTAAACTGTTTCAGAGCCTCAGGTTCTCTAAATCATTTTAACTACTAACTTATTTTGATGATAACTTTGATTAACATTAGCTGAAGACAGGGGATTTCAAGTTGTTTACTAGATTATTCATAAGTAAACACAGATATTATTATAAAAATCAAAACAGTGAAAGGGGTGGGGTCAGGACAAAATGTTCTATAAAAGATCTTCACTGCAGTGTTGTTACCATAGTGTCACCATAGTGCATAGTCCATTTGAAGGTCTAGAATCATTGTGGTGTTCAAGGCACAAAAACCCTAAAGAGGAAATGACCAGAAAAKTAATTTTAAGCATAACTTAATAAACTGGAAAACCTGGACCATGATACTCTCTGATACAAACCTGAATCTAAAGTCTGTTCAGCAAAGCATCTGAGACCCCCAAGCTCAAGGCAAGGGAAGAAAAAGTTGGCATGAGTCTGAAGGAAGTAGAGAATTAGGTGAGGAGCATTATCCCTATTTTTGCCTTTTTCTGCTATCAATTACCCATTTTTTATTGAATTAGTTGAAGGAAATATACCAGTGCTGAATACCTATATATTTTGCTGGACTGAGCCATAGGATGGCTTACACGAGGCAAGATGTGGCAATAGTTGTAGCTTTTTTGGCTGTCTCTCAGCAATCAAAGTAGAGGATACTTGTAAGTACTTGAGCTAAAACACATTATCAGGAATATATATTTCCTTTGGAAAGGCCTCACAGCAGCAGTTTCAAGAAAGTTCATAAATCTTTACCAAAGGCATTAACTCARGGATAAGAAAAGAAGATGCTGAGACATCTTGGGCAGCTTATCATATCATATACTGTACTTAGTGGTTATTTCAGGACAATTCTGGTTGAGAGTTGATAACTATGATGAATCTTTACTATAATTAAAAGTAAACAGAAGCAAGGAAGGCATTTGTGAGGGTGGAGAGTGAGGGATGTGCATGAATTTCTCTCTGTCAAGCTGTTCATGCAAACATGAAATTTGGATCTTCATGTTGGTGTCAGAAAATTATATGCCTTAGAAATTCTATGACCTAGGAGATTGTAATCTGGTGGTGTCCAGATGGGAACTAAACCAGCTAGAAATCCCCCAGATCTCTCTCCCAGGGATTCCAAATATTCAGAGCAGTTTTCTTCATAGGCAGGAAGCAACTGATCCCAAACAAGCTTAATTTTTGGCAGAGTTACTTCTTCATCCATACATTGTGGCTACCATCAAAATGGGATCCTGTCCCAAATTTTAGCTATTATTGATCACTTCTAGCCTTTGGAGAGCCCTACCAAAATGCAGTCTCTTCCCCCTGGCATTTTTGCCCGTGTTGCCCCATCATAATGCTATTTTCCAGCTCTGGAATTGCAGCCTTCATAACCTCTATCCTTTCCAAAGCCATGGACACCAGATCTGTATTGCAAGCAGGAGACTGCTCCCAGATTCTGCTGCTCATTAATTACTGCCACCGGCTTGTCTTTTCCCAGCAGCCTGCTGGATGAAACAGTCTGTCTGAAGCTAGATGTCCTACTCACGTTCTGTTAGTTATGTTTCCTTCAGGCATTGCTGGACAACTGACAACACCTCTTGACACATATCTCACTGCTCTCTTATCGTCATTGCAGAAATAACTTAATGATCTTGCCCATGAATGTCTTGAAGAAGGGGAACTTTGAAGATATCTTCTCGTCTGTATCAGGTGGTAAGAACCAAAGGGAAGTCGACATAGGTGAAAAAAGCCTGTGGAGCTCGATCCAGTGTGTGACTGAGCACACAAGGAGCACTTGCTGTAGCAGCTCAGCCTCCTGCTCACTCCAGTTCACCCGTCTGCTCCTGGGAGGCCAAACAGGCACCTTTGGCATTCCCAGGCAGATTTTCTGGCAGACTCCAGCATGGTTGAGTATATGCGATCATATAACATACTTTGCACTGTGGTTGTTTGTGATCTAGAGCTATTATAATGTCCCAAAATCTAATAATTCTGCCTTTCACCCCAACACTCCTGTAATTTTTAGTGATAGTGTGTGCTTTCAGTTCTTTACCAAGTTTGCAATACAAAATTTCTTTATTTAGGTGTTGAATATCCCTTTTTTCAGCATTCTCTTTCAACTCTTTTGAGTCTGCTTTTTTTTAGTTTAGTATCTTAGCCAGTCTCCTGARTAAACTAAATATCCATGACCTCAATTACATCATACTTCTTTTTAACTACTATGTGTTGTATCTGAAAAACCTGCTAATTTGTTCCTTCTGCTGCTTCTATTTTTGCAGAAAGAATTGACTTGCACAGGACTCGTGCTTTCCTCTATTTTCTTCTCCCCACCTTCCTGTCTTTTCCTTCCCATTTCTCTAACTCACTTTCTCCCTGCTGCTGGAYGAGAGATTCTGCTTTGTTACTTACTTTTCATTAGCTCTATCCTGGATCTCTGTTGTTCAAAATTAACCCTTGACATCTGTACAGTGTTCCACAAGAGTAAAGAATATCCTTTACAACCTTCTGTCTCTTTAAGAGGAAAAAAAAAGAAAAAATAATTGCTTTCTGATCTGTTTGACTATTGATTTCAGTGAAAATCATAAATCTTAGTCAACCTCATGTCCTCATATTTTTTCCTGTATAGTTCCTCTTATTTTTCTCTTCGTCTTCCTTCTGTGATAATCTATTTGCTTGGTTTTCATATTATTTGAAATAGATGTTGCCAAAGTTTTCTTGAAATGTGCTAAAATTCAAAGAATTCTCTAAACACTCTTGCCAAGAAATTCCAAAGCACCTAAATGATTTAGAAACAGAAGGGCTATTTTCACAGTCTAGCACTGCCTTAGATCTTCTTAAGCAGAATTGGGCATTCTCCTCTGCCAGTGCTGTGCTACGCAAGGATACCAGCATAGCTCTGGCAAGTCGTATAGCTGCGTGTCATTGGTTTTTGCCTCCTAAAGCATGTTAGCACTTCTGAATGTTTTTTCATATATCATTACAAGGCAGGATATGAGGTTTAAAACTGTATGGCAGATACCAAAACAATTAGCAATGCTGCAGTAAGATACATTCACAATGCTATAGTAATAGAAATCCTTGCTCATAACCAGAGCCTCAGGAATGCATAACAGGCCATGCATATGAATGTGTCTGCTGCTACTCAGCATTTCCCACCTCCCAAGCAATCTCATTGAACTGGATTCTCTCTGGGAAATCCTATCATTCAAATGAGTGCATTTTCCATACATCATCATCTCCATTCACAGCTGTGGAGAGAATGTGTCAGGGACGGGGTTTGCTAAAATGCTGTTTTGAAACGTGTTTCTCACATATAAATTTCAGTCACATAGAGAGATTCCCAAAGCTGTCAAGGCCCCTCTGAACAAGCTACGCATTGCTCAAATGAGCAGAGAGAGGAAGTCCTTATCCTTGAAAACTTTGTAATCTAAACGATCAGGAAAGACTGGAGGGGAAATGGAGTGACATCCAAGCATCAGATATGGGACGAGCAGCCAATATAGCCATGACTTCCTGACCTGCAGCATAAAGCTTCAGGCACTGCTTCTGTCCTTCCCTTCTTCCTATTCGAGAGTGCTGAGGTGGCACTGCTCCCCTGGACTCACGGGGAAGAGCTAGATCCCCAAGATCTTTGAAAACCAATGCCTGTCRTGCTCAAGGGTTATTAATTAAAATAACTTAAATTTTTATTATTAACCTAATTAAAATAAAGGTCATTCATGAAACATTACTTCCAAGGAAGGGTGTCTAGACCCTTGTTCTCCCAAAGGCAGGCATACCCATAGCTCATTTCATAGGTTTCAAGGGTATGTCTAGGTGGATGACTGCAAAGAGCTTCTTGTCAATTCAATAATAATTACAGACAAATAGAAGCACCCTGCCCAAATGGGACATTTGAGGTTAATCCAGTGAGTTTATTATGAGCTGGCATGCTCTGAATAGAGTAACATGAAACTCAGGATATCTGGAGAGGAACACACAGTGTTGGAAGAAGGAAGGAGATCTTTATGTCATGAGTCAAGTGGCAGAGAGATTACAGAAAGTGTGGTGAGTGAATTACCAATTTCTATCACGTGGTAAGTGAATTAGCCTTCTCTAGCTCTGAATGCCATTATGTGAGAGAACCCTTGGAGGAAAGGTCATTCTTGAGGATATTATTCATTATGAATAAAGCTGGGTTTCTGCTGAACTGCATCCATGCCTTTGACCTCTCCCACATTACCTTTGACAGATTATTTTTGCTCTGGAGCTCCCACCTATGAGCTAATGCTCCCCTGCGCCTAATGTTGAAGTTTGTGCCTAGGCCAGCATGGACATGACTGAGCACACCAGGGTTTACCCCGGGGCATTGCTGGCCAGGCCTGGGCTGGCGGGGAAGGAGAATTTGGGAAATCCGGTGTTGCCTGCTGTCCTGTACACAAATATGTTGGGTCTGACTCTCCTCTGCTTGCCTGCCCGGGTCCTCCTGAACCTCCTGGTTAAAGGGACTTCCAAGACCAAGCAGGAGCAAACAGGATGCTTGTAGCAAGGAGCATCTGAGATTGGAGTAGTGTCAGAGTTTCATAGCTACTCATTTTATGGACAATATTGTTAGGAACTTTATCTCTTGGTATGTAGCCAAATACAATCCAGAGCCTGTGTTTAATGCTGTACTGCTTGAGRGGAGAAAAAAGGTGGCACCAGAGTGATGCAGAGAAGGAGAGGAAGCCTGTGACAGTAGCAATGATTTTCTTTTTTTTTTTCCTGACACCTATGACTTCTAAAACAAGAGTCTGTACTTTACAGATAGGTTTCACTTATGTGTAAATTGGTACTGGGGATCTTCTGGAAATAAGTATTCAAATAAACTGAAGAAAATAGAGATGCTGTCTTATAGTACAAGAACTGTAAAAAGGGTTAGGAATGGGCTGAAGGGGAGTTTATAAGAAACCCCAGCTGGATACAGGAGACGACTACTGTGGCGTGCTAAATGACACCTGTCAACCCTTTTTCGCTACCTTGATGGGTCCAGCAGCACCTCTTTCCACTGCCATGGCAACTAGTTTGGCTTCAGAGGGCGGCAGMGTGGGCAGGATGCGAGCGTGCTATGCGGGGGCACCTGGAAGCTGCTTGGCAGAGACGTGYGCCCGGTGCCGCGTTGCCTGTGCCAAATTCGGCTGACAGAATCCCACTTTCTCTGGGACACGGAGCACTGATATGTAGACTGTCTTGCTGCTATAGCTTTCCAGCAGGGTAAGAAAAAGACCTTTTTTTTCCTGCAAACATTCTGTTTCAATGGGTTTTGGAGAGACAGCAACCCTGCGCCAGGGTGGCTAATATTTGTCCTCCCACTGCCGGAGTTTTTCCACTTTAGCAGATAGTAAATGTCCCCTGTACTCCTCCCGTATCCTCCTTGGCCTCCTGGGACCCTCCGTCCTGCACACAGAGTCACAGGAACTGTCGCTGGAGGCAGGGCTGTTGCAGACGTGTGCTCTTCCTCCACCGGGAATGTCTACGGAGAGACGGGAGGTGTGTGGGACAGGAGCGAGGTCCCGGTGGTTTTGGTGCAGACTGACTGAGGGACTAGGGCAGCAGCGCAGAACGGGGGCACTGGAAGGAAATTGTGTTCACAGCCTCCTCCTCTTGCAGGCTCTTTCCTCTAACGTCCTTTACCTCARTTGTAGCATTAAACAGTCTTCTGAAATTTGTGTCAGAACTCCTAACTCTTATAGGGTTATTTTTAATCACATAAGAAACCTCCATAGTAGTAGAAATGCAGTAGTTACTGGGAAAAAAAATGTTTTGAAACAAAGAAACAAAAGAAATAAAGTGTGRTTTAAACTTCTATTGCAGTCCCAGATGGAGCAGATAATTTGTAAAGATTCGAATAAGAATTAGGCTTAACTGAAAAGAACAAGGAATTTAAAATATTGCTTTAAAATATGAATTTGTCTAACACCTTAAATTTATTTTACAGCTTACATTAAGTAAGCAAAACAAATTAGTCTGTATTGTAGAGACTTAAAGAATACTGCATTTTTGGAATAAAAATGAAAGCAATTTCATATGAGAAACTTTTGCAGCAAAGAGATGAAGGACTGAGGCCGAGTGTGCATCTTTTTCAGATTCATGGAATTTCTTATTTGGGGTCAAATTGTATCAGGGATCAGAATCCCTAAAATGACTAGAAGACCACTGCAAAATCTGTCTGAGAAAAAGACAGGATTGTTTTATTGTTCATTTATTTGTAAGAGAGTGTAGATGTTTTGGCAGGAAGATGATATAATGATTCAGTGGACTTAGTYTGCAAAACAAATGACCAGAATTACATGCTCAATTTCTTTGCTGGAAAAAAAGGACTGAAAAACACAGAGAGTGTAATTTTTAATGAAATAAAAAATGCAAATTTTGCAGCAGAATACTCGGAACTAAACAGTGTCCTGCCTTTACACAGAGGTGCTATGCTTKTTAAGCAAAAACATTTTGGCAAATAAGTACTGACAAGTAAGTACTCTCAAACATATACCGTATGTATTCTTCACAGAAAAGACTGAAGCAGAAGTCAAGGTGATTACAGAAAAAGGAGAACCAAAGGAGGGGAGGATTTCTCTGCAGAATTTGTTGAGGAAACAGCTGCACCTTCTGTTTGCATTTCCTTGAACRTTAATAGTCTTTCCCTGTTTTGTCTGTAGGATGTTCTGCATACACAGAGACCAGACACGCAGCTCTCGCTCTCTCCACTTCAAACGCTTTTCTCTAATATTCAATAGTGTAAATATTCCTGTACTAAAAATTCAGCTTGTTATGTGCTCAGTAAAGCACACATGGTTATGAACTCAGACACAGTCTTCCCACTAATAAAAGTACCCAAGGGCAAAAGGGAACTTGCAGTGTCATTGTATAAGTAATGGGATCGCTTTATCTGCAAAACTGAGTTAATTTCAGGTCCTTCATGATGAAGGAAGATAAAGCAAAATTATGATTCAGGAAAAGGCTACAAGAATGTTAAGTAACTGGAGAAACTACTATGAGGCTAGAAAGGGTTTCTTTGTTTAGTTTAGCAAAAAAAAAAAGAGGAGCAGAGGACTGTATTCTCTCTCTAAATTTAAGGGGAGAAAAGAAGGGGTGGACAGGGTAAAAACAAAGAAGGAAAAAGAGCTGTTTAAGCTAAAAGACAACACCTGGCACACCAAAACTTTGTACAAATTRCTGATGAATAATTACTGATGAACTTTGTATAAATTACTGATGAATACTGWTTCCTATCACTCATATAGGAAATTATAGGAATTCATCAGAGAGCCACAGCGAACGAAGGAGGCAAGAGCCTGCTCCTTCTTCCCTGCTTTCCCCTAGCTTGTCTGGGGAAGTGTGAGCCTTGCCTGCTCTGGCGTGTGCAAGCTGAAGGCTGGAGAGGCCAAGCCCCCAAGGCATGGGGTTTGTGTTGCCCAGTCCCAAAACACTACTTTTACCTTCATTTACTGGTTTGTTCTTTCCCTTTCCGTAAGTAACTATTTTATAGACTTCTCAGGGAATTGTTGTGCAAAAGATGACAGAATATAATTGTGACCGCTGCTTTGTTTGAGGCTTTCTGAGCTGCAAGTGTTAGCTTTTTTATTGTATAGGTTGCTCTGGGGAAATAGTGGCATTCTTGGTAGTTGCCTTGCTCATGGCTGAGGGTCTGCAGGGTCAGGCTCATGCTGCAGGGAAACAGAGAGCCGCCTCCAGTGTCCCATCTTGCATTCAGATGAGATTCGGACAGCTCAGAAAATACTGTTACAGGCACGCATTTTCATGTGATTCATGAAAGTAGCACTGATGATCAGTTTTCTGTTACTTCTGGAGATATTTTTTATTGCTGGCAAAAAGGTCAACGTTTATATGTAAGTAAAATAGAAACCCAAGATGCCTTTTGAAAAGTCATCATGAAAAAATGTCAGAGGACATTTAAAGTGTAGACCATTTTTGCAATCAGATAAAATGACATATGTCTGGGTTTGGATATTATTAGTTATGGAGGATTGCAACAAAAATTTTTTTGTTTATTTGGAGATCTATCTTTTCATTATGTGGTTGTACAGGTTGTAATGCAAAGAACAAATCGATAGTTCCTCAGTGACTGATGGTAAGAATTAATATAAATCAAATGATTAAATAACATATGAAAACTGAACAAGAACAAAAATTCTTTGAATAATCTTTCTTGAAAGAAAAAGATTTTAACTTCCTTCATGAATCTGGGCACGTGCTGTTGATTTATAGCTCCTGCAGGAGAAACAATCAGTTCGACTAATACTGTACCGTTGGCAAGCTATTTAATGGATCTTTCTTTCCAACCTACATTATAACAGATCTCTCACTCCTAAGCACAAGCCTAATATTGTCAATTCATTATTAGTTTTCATTGAAGGCCTGGGTCAGGTCACAAACCTTTCTTCAAAGACCCTGTGACTATTACTTTCTCTTCCAGAGACAAATAGTGAAAGGAAGAAAATGATGGATGAAACTTACTTACTGCACTTAAATTCTCAGTAACAAATTCATCAGGCAGTCCAGGGTAAAGAAGTTTCATAATAAGCCACCAGGAATATAAAAAAAAATATATATATATATATAATGTGAGATGCAATAAAAACAGAGATCCCCCAAGCTGATTAGAAAGACAAGAGCACATAAAAATGTGTGGCGGGAAGCTGTTTGATGGGGATAAGCCTCACACAGCACATCTAGGCTGCATTCAAGTGACGTGTTAGCAAAAATAGCTGAAACTTTTATAAGGATAGTCTTGTAGATGGTGCAAGTGGCTGGCACGGAAGTAAGAGGAGAGAAGCCCAATACTTTTTGGCTCATAGACCTTAACTGCTTGCTTTGCCACCAGTAATAATAGGCAAGAACTTTGCCAAACTATGTTAAAGACTTTGTGAAAGAAGAACATTTATTTAATGTGAAATGTTTCTCAGCCGGTTTCTGTTACTTTTGGACATGATGTAACACCTTACTTATCTATCAGGTCTGCTGATTTTGTTCGGACTGTTTGCAAATGCCTCAATACGACAAAGTATTTAAGACTACGTTTGAAGTTAAACAGCTACTGAATGCTTAGCTGGATCTAGTCCAGAACTAGGTATTAGTCTGTTTAAAGACAGAATCTGACCCTCAGTGCCAGTTTGCCATGTTGGCAACAGCTTCAGCTCATGGCAAGCAAAAGAAATCCTATCTGTTAAGCTGAATGGAAAAGTCAAGCAAGATTTGTTCTTTCTTAGGATTAATAACTTATACTAGGACTTCAGTAGGTTTTGCCTGCTCCATTGCTGAATGTAAGCCAGATAATTTTCTTTGCATTTGCAATAACTTGCAAACACTTTTGGATGGACTAAATGCTTGTTGTATCCTTTGGTGCAGACCTCCTTTTTTTCCTCCACAGTCAGCTTATGAGTTTCTCCCTTCTGTCTCAATTCACTGTTTTAGGGAAGAAGGCAAGGTGGAAATAAAAAGGAACATTTTGAAAAGAAAAGAAACAAATGAGAGTTTTTTCTGAGGTTTTGCTTTCAAGCATTTGTCACATTGTATCTGTCTGCTGCACTGATAATTGATGTTCTGCTTCTGTTCTGAAGTAATGCCGAATCAGTACTGCACATACATGGCTTCTTAGGCTTTCTGTGATCGCAGTATATTACTCCTGAAAGCTGTCCTCAATGGTTTTACCAAAGCAATGCATCTAGACACCACCAAAAACTGAGAGGCCATCCTGCAAGCACTTCTGTGTTTGGTCAAGCACATGATGCAGATGTTATATGGCCCACAGGTCATGTGCAGTGGAACTAAGAAGTATTTTATATAATAAGAAACAACTCTACTCTAATGTATACCTTGTTGTTCATCTTTGTCCAGAGAATGAATGGCACTTCTCGGGAGCACATACCCATTTTTACAGCCTATGACTTAGTTTTGAATTAAACATGGTGACTGATATTCCCTGAAATAATTTAATAGCAAATTAAACTTTTCTTTTGCTACRAATTTACATGCAGTTTTGCATTCAGTTAATGTTATCATCTTTTAAGAAATTAAACATGTGCTGTCATTAGCTGAATATGCCTCATATTCTAAGGAGCGCTGAACTTGGCCATTTTTCTCAGTCTCATTTAGCGCCCAGTCTTTCATGCACTAGCTCTGGGCCTGGCACGCAGGGAAGGGACCCAGTAGCTCCAGGAGCCTCCCACTGGAGGCTCGGGTATCTGGCACAGGAGAGAAGAAAGCCAGCTCCAACTCGTACTCCTGAAAGATGGTTGTGTACGTACAGGAATTTGCCATCACTCCTGTACTCCCTTTTCCGTTTGGAGGATAAATGGAGTTTCTGTTTTAATTAGAGGCTGAATGAAATAATCTAATGACGTATATGAATCTGAATGTAAGGACATGCAGGTATCTACTTAGGTTTAACRACTAGTTAACGTTAAATGGATTGGTTGGATTGTGGCCGAGGGTGATCAGTTTTTGCTTTTATTTGGACTTTGTTTTCTGACTTTGTTTCAGAACAGAGCAGCCCTCGCCCATCGGTCCCACATGCCTCAGACGCATCCCTCCGTGGTGGCCACATGTTGTGCTTGGCGGCATCCGATAAACACGCACAAGAAAGACGAAATCTCCCCAGCATCTCCTCTTCTGAAACTCAGATATCGTTTCCCCACTCCCAGTTCAAATGCCACAGGTCTGTGTAGGTTTATTGTGTATGCCTACGAACCTGAACAAGGTGATGGGCTTCACTTGTTACTGTCACTGCACCATCCATCCACCAGCAGGTTGTGTTTTATCACTGTTGCAGGCCACCAACACTGCCTCTGTCTTTTAACTTGTACTCATACTCTTGCTTTTCACAGAGATTAAGAAATATAAGAAGGTGCCAGTCAAGTTACAATCTAGTTATGCTGCTAAATGAGTTGTATGTTTTGGTCATAAAACAGGTAATTTTTTTCATCTTCTTAAACAGCAGAGGAAACCTTCTGAGGTGGAGGAGACACAGTGAAATACCTTGGGGAAACACTGCCCTGTCCCTTTGCAAGCCACGCTTCCTCTTAGTCCAGAAATATTGATTAAAAATGAAAGGGAAGATTCCCTCCCATCCTTAGTCCAATTGGTAAGTTAGCATATTTTATGATTAAAATCAAGTATTTTTAAAAAATAGTTAATCTATGGTATAAAATATCTTAAAAAATTGAGCTAGACAAAAATGAAGAAACATCTGAGTGCAAACTAAAAGGGAAACCTTATCACAGAGCAGTTGTCTGTTTGCAGTCCTGTTTTGCCACCAGTAGAGTTTGGAAGGGTTGGGACAGAGCCGACTATTTGTACAGCACAACCTGTCTGTTTCTTGAAATTTCTGCAAAGCAAAAAAATACCATTTGTTGTGTCCCTTTCTGGAGACGTGATTTTGGCCTCCAAAGAGGCATCTCAAGATTTCTGTGTGGTGACTCCTAGATAAGGTATTGTCATTGGCCATATCATATTATCTGTGCTATAATAAAATGGCAAGATGGCAAGTATAGTCTAAATATAACATAGAAACTGCAATCACAGTATAGGCAACTGGTCATACAGTTGCCATTGTTTGTGATTCAGCAGGCTCTAAGCCTGATTTGCTCATTATCTCTTTTTTTTCCCCCAAAAAAATTCTCATTTGCCCCCCTCTCTCTCTCTCTCTCTCTCTCTCTCTCTCTCCATCAAGAAATTTCTAGCAACTTGTCTGGAAGAGAAGCCCAGGGTGTGGTTAGCAAATCACAAAGACTAGCAGTGGAATGTACCAAGGAGCTATCTGCTGTTTTTTTATTTTATTTTCCCTTTTTTTTATTTCTAGCCTTAGACAAACATGGATGCTAGCTTTAGAGCACATGCAGATCAGTTGAAATGAGAGTGCTTAAATATTAGAGAGATGGTTTAGGGTGCTGGTTGTGATGATTGCTCTGTTTTAAGATTTCAGCCACAAAAAGATACTATACACTGGTAGAAGATCTAATTACATCAGAATTGGGAAGTTTCCCTGTTGTGCAAAGCTTGAACATGGTGTTACTATCCTTTTTTGCCCAGATCTAAAAGACTCTGCCAGGTTCAGAGATGTGGAGAGTTTCTTGATAAAAGTGGACTGCTGAAGCATTGGTATGAAGGAAAAACAACTGGCAAATCTGAGTTGTGAACCTCAGCTACCTGTGCAGAAGGTGGTTGTAAAACTTACATATGCATGAATTCAGCCAGCAATTGACTCTAATCTTGCTGAAATGAAAGATCAGAAGCAACTTAATCAGAGTTGCTCTGAGTGGTATCACAGGATCACCATCAGGACTGAATGTGGACATCAAACAACAATCCAAATCATCTGTAAAATGTACAGGACAAAAAAGGCTAAAATAAGAACCTCTAGAAATTGTCTTTTGGTCCTTAGAAATATGTTTTTATCCAAAGGTGACTATAAAACTTAAAAAGTTTTGTGGATGTGGCCTTTTGAAAAGAGGCGAGTTTTCCCTTCCATGCTTTGGCTTTTATTGGGAAATGCTCACTGGTGGGAGCGGTACTGCAATGCTTTTTTACATGCTCCATGTGTGGGTGATGCTGGCTGGCATTTGAAAGTTTTTTCATAACAAAAATCAGAGGTATAACCTGGGTGGGGTAAAGAATATAACTATTCAAAGCATCCTCTTATGAAATCTCTAAATGTGGATAACTTACTGAGCCTTGAAGGCTGCTGTTGCCCAATAAGAAAAGTTGAATATCTTCAAAATGTCTAGATACAGATTTGACAATCATTTAGTTCCTCCAAAAATAAGACGGTGCTTAGACAACTATTTGGGTTTTGTCTGCACAGGTGTTTTTGTTCCTTACACAACGAGAGTTGTAAGAAATGCAACAGAAGCACTGGTGGTAGAAAAAGAAAAAAAGGAAATATTAGATTTTGCCAGAGATTATTAAAGTGTTTGCATTAACTTCAGTAGTTGATGCTGTCTATGTGCTTTTTTAGAATGTGTGTGAGCAATGCACCTTTCCTCAGAAAGATCTTTTCTCAAGAAGAGACAACAGCACACAAATGAGACAGGGCACTAGAGTATAAACTACAAAAATAGGAGCCTTCTGCAGACAGAACAAGTTATGGATTCTGAGCTCTTAAATTTTTTTTGTAAAGATATGAGGTCTTTTGTATGTATTTTTATCTTTTTTCCCCAAAATACAGGTATATTTCATTATAGAAATTTAGGCGTGTGTTGTGTACAGATGTATTCTCTAACATAAAATAAAAAACAAGGTTAAAACATTGAAAAACATTACCAAAACTATATTACTTAATGAAATCCTTCCCAGGATCCTATTTGATTGATTGACTAAATCAATTCTTAGACAGTAGACAAAGACAATTTTCAAATTTAAATGTAAAAGTGCATTTTAGTAAATGTAAAAGAACTTAAAATTAAATGAGTAGAAAGGTTGGAACCTGACTGGATGGTGAGGACAAAGAAATGCACAACTGATCTCATCTTTGTTTCAGTGCCACTGTCAACATACCTTTGTACTCTGCACAAAGTATTTTTACAGTTTTTACTATCAAATTTTCACATGAAAAACCACAGGATGATGAATTCCCACACTGTGCTCTATAGCAAAGAAGATAACGTAGGTCTTTCATGGACTTCAAACAGCTGATGTCTTTGGAGACTACGGTGCAGAGAGTGCCCCCACTGCTTGATTGATGCAAGCCCTTTCAACTGTACAGACGCAGAACCACTCTCGTGTGTACAGAGGTTCAGACATGAAAACTGCAGATGAAATGTAACAGTCTGAGGCCGCTTTGAAAATATGATCCTGATGAATTTTGTGCATGGCATATATGAAGATCCTGCTTCTCTTCCCAGCAATCAGTATGTCAGAAAGCGGGGAGGGACGTGACAGGGAGGAGYGTGCGTGGTGAGTAGGATGCTGCCGAGGGGAATTGCCCCGCGTGGCGGGTGGGCAGGCGGGGGCAGATGTTGCGCTCTTGGGCGCCAACACCCAGGAGCGGCCCGGGGTCTTTCTGGCCCTTCGATTTAGAAGACCACAAAGCAGGTCTACCTCGCGCAGTACCTGCCACCTCATGTAGCGTCCCGTGTTTTCCTCTCAGATATGCATCTGAGTGCATTTTGTAGGGTTGAAGAAAGGACAGTTCCTTTCTTTTTCTTTTCCTTAGGGGCACCCATGATTTTCTGTCTCTTTTTTATTTGTTTACCTGAAAGCAAATAGTGTGAATGAATTCTCAGACAGGAAATGTCACACGCACACACACACAAACTCTAATCATCTCCCATTAATACCAGAAACAGCAGGTCGGTAACAGTAACTGGGTCTTGTTAGTAGGGGCCTTTCTTGCGCTCTTATTTTGGATTGTAAATATCCAGAAGAAATGTCACTGAAAACCTTTGTTATGCTGTCATTCTCCAACACTCAAGAAAATACATGTTTATTGCTCTTTGTGTGAAATACCATCCACATAAAAGTCAACAGCTACTCTCCTATTTATTTCAAGGGATTAAGATTTTATTTTCTGAGTGTTCTTTTACATGCCAGCAATGACAGTATTTGTAAATTCTCCACTTTTACTAGTTTTGTTTTATTATTGTTATTGCAGTAACATTGGTTCTATTCATAATTAAAAAAAAATTGCAACAGGCAGCATCTCATTTCTGTCACATTGCTTGTTCTTGTAGACCATACTAGCATGGATAACATGGCATTGCTAAGGGGAAATTACATAACAAAGTCTGGCAGATCTGACAGAAGGTCAGTGCCAAAGGAAGATTTTTTTTTTTACAGGCGGGACAAGTGAAACACTAGATTTTTAGTAAGACTACATGTTATAAAATAAGGAGCAATGTAAGTTTGCCTTGTAGCTCCTTTTTAATAGTATCTTTCAGTTGCTTTTAACTTTTCGAGTTGTAAAATTTCACATTGAAATTATTTGATCTTTTTCCCATTGATGGTCTTGTTTTGACTAGTCAAAAATGTTGTTTAAGTCTCACCAAATGACTCCACATTTTTTTTTAGATAAATTAAGGGACAAAATGGCTGTTTGCCAGCAGTCCAGTTTCCCTATGTTTTTCAGGGATATAGCTAAGTGTCAAGAGTTCATGGCAGAAACCTGAGATTTGACAGAAGAAACAGTGTTGTGGGCCAAAAAATTTTTGCTCTTTTCATGCAAATCCTTCAGGCTGATATTATAAATATGAGTGAGTTTTCATTAATATCTATGCAGTAAAAATCGTTAGCAGATTTCTGCTAAAATCTTTGAACACTTTCTGTGCAGCAAGCGTGATCCATAATCATGCAACATAGATACAGCTCCTGTCAACAGGACACATATAAATGATACTGCTGCGAGTCTTGTCCTTCCTCCCTTGTTTCTTTTAGGTTAGTTGCATGAAATCAGCTCAACTTGTGCTTGACTTTGCAAAATTTGTTATGGCTGTGTTCTAGCTGTGTTCTGCCGCACTTACTTTGAAGTCCAAACTATTGAGGATTTTGCATTTGAAAAGTAGCCACTGCTATGAATATGCTTTAGCTGCTCTTAACAGTGTTTTCATTGTGTCAGAGGTAAACTGAACTGATGCCGTGAAATCCCTATCCCCGGTGATACAATTTCAGTTGGAGCATCTCTTAATGTCACTTCCACTGAGATCAAGATTGCTTGGAAGAGGAAAAAATAGCAATTGTGCCATTGAAGTCATATTGTATCTGCAGGACTTCAGGGAGGGAGAGCACAATGTCAATGTAAAACATCACAGATTTTTTCCTGTCTTTAAAATTGTAAAGACCAAGGATTTTGCATTTGAAAATAAACTGTTTTTATGAATACATTTTAGTTACTGTTAATAATGTTTTCTTTGTGTCAAAGGTATATTGAACTGGTTCCATTAAAACTCTGTTTCCTGAGACACAGTTCCAGCGGGAGCATCTCTTTTTGTCATTTCCATTGTTATTGTGATTGCTTGGAAGGGAGAAATAGTAACTGTGCCATTAAAGTCAGGCAATATCTGTAGGGCTTTGGAAAGACTACAATGTCAATGGAAAATGTCACATGCACTTTTTCTTTGAGTTGTGCTGTTTTTAAATAAAAATTAACACACCTACATGAAGGGTGGAMATAATGTTTTGGATCCAATTTAACCCCATCAATACTGTTCTTATGATTCAGCACCTAACCAATAAGAACTGTCGAGTTGCATTCAACACCAAGGCATATGTACACATCTGAAAGCAGTCAAATGTGCAAATTAAAAAGAAAGAAATCTGTATTTACCTTGTGCTAATCTTCACCAACAAAGATGAGCACCAGTACAAGAGATCAGATGCAATTTTGACTGTGCCTTTGAAAGTCAGGTCACAAAGATGCGCAGAGGCAGCTCATCCTGTTTGCAATGAAGCTATGCGCCACAGAGGCATTCTCTTGCGGAATAAGGGGCTTAAGGAAAAGCTCACAATGAACCCCTCAGTTGCTGGAAATGGCACGGATGCTGTCAGTGCCAGCCAGAGACTGGTGACACGCACACTGGTTTGTGAATAGTGATGTATTAAAATAAAGATATTGCCTTATTAGAACTTTTCAACTTAACATACTGTCTATTTCTTTGAGAATGTATGTTGGAAGTTAATATTACAAGATATATTTACTAATCCCCCACCCTAACCTTTGTATTTTTTTTTTTAACTGTGGAGAAGGGATGATTTCCAAATATTTTTTCTGTCTGCAATATCTTTCTACATTTTGGATTTAAAAGCTATCCAAAAAGTTGCAGATAATTGGTTTGCAAATCATAGCTTTCTTCTGAAATCTATAGAGTGACATCAAACAGCAGAAAAAAATAGAATCATTGATTCTATTATGATAATATATATGGTTTATATAGAGATGCATATATAGCTCCAAACTTAAAAAAAAAAAAAGAAAAGAAAAAGAAAAAAAGGCAGGATGGCATTGTCAGTTCGGGAGATAAGGTGGATGCCCTGGCCCTGCTGCTGGCTCTGCGTAAGGGAGACCCCAGACGTCTCCACGTGCCGTGGGGGCTGCGAAGGGCTCTGGGYGGAGCGCGAAGGGGCCCTGCTCCCGGCAGCCTCTGTAAGCAGCATTTCTGGCTAGTGATAGTTTCTGGTGGCAAGATACTTTATTCACTAGTATCTGACTGACACGTGCTGGACATACCTACTAACCTATAGAACCAGGGAACTGCACGGTGGCAAGGGAAACGGCTTATGATTTGCCAAGGGCGACTGCTTTGTGTTTCAGTCCCATGTGAAAACTTGTCCTGTGTCACTGCGCGGGAATCCTCCTCTTCTCCTCATGTGCAAGCAGAGCATGTGGCGGAACTTTTGCAGAATTTTTGCAGAATAGAGCCAAAATAGTCAAACCAAAAGCAGGAGAGACAAATAATGGCAAGTAATCACTCTTTAGGGAGGGAGATTGTACAATACCATTAATGAAGAGGTTGCTTCTAGTGCTTTTAGCTTCCCATGTGGCAAATAACCCAAGAAAAGCAAAAAGCAAAGCAAAGTCTGGTAAGTTTTCTTTTCTTTTTTTTTTACAGGAAGGGAAGATATTGGTTAAAAAGGTGGCACATTCACTTCTAATGAAATCTTAAAAATACTTTGATATTTCTCCTTGGGCATGTAAAAACATATTTGTAAGGTCAACCACACTGTTATGCTGCCAGCAGTATTAGCAAACATTCAGCCCTAAATATAGAAGTCGTTGTCTTCCTTAAGTCTTGTGAAATCCAGGTTTGAATGCAAATAGCTTTGATTTCTCTGTCTATAGTTCCTGTCAGTATAAATACAGTCTCAACTCTAAAATTTAAATTTAAAAACAATCAAGAGTATAAAACAATGGATACTGTAGCACCAGACATATCACCACCTCTTCCATACAAGAACAAGAAATAATAAATTTATAATATCTTTGGAAAATATTGACTTATTAATGATTAATGACTATAAAAGATTTTTCATTCTGCAAAATACATTATTTTTRTTAGAAGAGGTTTTTTCTAGTCCTGATATTTGTTTTGCCTATATTTATAAATAATATGACTGAATGAAAACATCCATCTTTTCTTAGTAGCTTTCATGGAATAACATGCATATGCTATTAATGGATTCTGATTTATGTTATGCTTCATGTTGTTTTCCCTCTTTAATTCTCTCATTTATGCTGGAAGATTATTTGCTTTTAAGAATAAAGGCTTATCTCTTTATCTAGTGATGTATCATATTCATTCCACCTATAAAATACAGCTTCCTGTCACTAGCCACTTCCAGTTGCCTTGAGATGAAGCAGCTGAGCCCATGAGAGGTGATAAGAGCGTTTCCTTGACTTCACTGGATTTTGGATCATGCTCAGGACTGAAATTCAGGAACTGCAGCACAGGGGTACGTCTGGTACTGGTGGCATGCAGGCCTCTGCCAGGGATACCTGCTGCTGCTAATGGTGAAAGCAACTATCTCGGCCAGTGTGCAGAAGAAGGGGGAAAAAAAAAAGTGTCTAAGCCTCTGTCTGTGTAAGCCTTCTCTGAGGAAGGAAAAGTTATATTTCTTGTCACACAGCCA
This sequence comes from Apteryx rowi, assembly GCF_003343035.1. Taxonomy (NCBI): domain Eukaryota; kingdom Metazoa; phylum Chordata; class Aves; order Apterygiformes; family Apterygidae; genus Apteryx; species Apteryx rowi. The sequence continues at coordinate 2,421,762 of NW_020450983.1, forward strand.
CTYGACTAAGAGTGGCAAAGTGTGTACCTCTGTTCGTACTGAGCTAAGAGCTGCTCAGCCAAGGGCCCAGTTTACGGATTAATTCAGGACAGGAGAGTTTTGAACTTGCARAAATCTATGGTAGCTTCAGCTGTCCTCTTCATGGTTTTAAATGGTCTGCCTGAGAGAAGTGGACTGCGATACAAATATGCAGTTTTAGATATCTAATTTCTGTTGTTGCAGGTACTAAGTCAGCACAAACCTTTGCTCTTTTTGATATGTAGCTTTGGTTTTTATGGCGAACATGTTATTTTATATGTGGAGCAGGCTGAGAAAAACATTATAATTTGACATCTCAGATTATATAGATCTATTTGTTATCTTATTCTCATTAACAGGTGAAATAGTGCTACCAGCAGGGAATCTGACAATAACTTCAGCAGCATGGCCCTTCTCCCTTCTGCTCACATCTCATCAGCAACATTGTTCTAACAGAATAAAAATAATTAACTTGTACATCCTCACAGATGAGCCAAACAGTCTAAAGTAAAAACAAAAATTCGATAATTTACGCTTTCACACTTTTCGCAATTTAAGTTGGGAGCGTGGTGATCTCTGACAAAGAACATCTGAGATCTAGACAAGTAAAATAAGTTATTTGAGTGTTTGGAAATAGCAAGTCCCACATACTGTTGTCTTTTTTAATTTTCCACCTCATTAACATCTGYAAATGAGCATGTAATGCTGAGCCTACAGAAGTCATACTCTTTTGTCATTAAATGTGTTTGCTGCTAGCAATAACTGGCTCTTCTAATGTAGTTTTGCAGATATATTGGTATGTACCCCCCAAATACAATAATATGGATAAATTTCAGGGTTGTGTAATAAATACAGGTGTCCTGCATTTCTGGGACAATTACAGCTATCCCACTATATTTGGCAATAATCCTACCATAATCACTTGATGGATCACACATTCACTATTATGGGACTGTAATTTAAACCTTGGATTCCAAATAGAAGTAGTCTCTCCCATTTGAGCTAATGCAAAGTTATGTTCCAGTGGCAGTGTTAAAAGGGCCATTGCTCAAAGCAGGGCAAATTTATGGACACTTTGTTTAAGTTGAATCCAAGCATTTTGCTTACGTGCCTAACTGTTCCCTATTGCCATACTGATCCTTGCTAATTGCCGGCATCATATGTTGACAAATGTAGCTTTATATTAATCCTTAATAGTTTTTATAACGTGAATTTTTTATTGTGCTACGATTTATAAATTTTCTTTTCTCCAAAAGCTTTTCAGTGTGAGAGCTGGTCTTCTTCAGTTCTCTTAAAACTGCTCTTCTTCACATTTTTCCCTAAATCCAAGTCCATTGGAAGAGGATTAAAGAGCTTGACAAACCAAAAGGAACAACCTGACCTTTATGGTTTTGACTCTTCTTTCTTAATGCCATCACAGAGCAAAAGCAAACAATATCTGATGATGCGCATATATCAGGAAAGAGTGGAAAATGGCATTACCCAGGCTTGACATTTTGAGTGGCAGATGGGGTAACAAATAACTTTGCCCAGCTTTTCTTGTCAACATTTAATTTAAGGGACTGAAGCTGATATAGTGCATTTTAGTTCCACAAAATACAAGTATCARTATGCTTCTCTAGCCTAATTGCTAATATGTTAACAAGAAGTCCAACAGATTTAACATGAAAACAGACTTTCCTTTTTTGATACACTGAGCATAGCATAATATAGTACTGATGAAAATCAGTATCTCATTCTCAAATGTTCTCACCAAGGTTTTCAAAACATCTGTTCTTAAGTATTTGGAGATACTTCTTGCTAAAGGCTTGAGAGCCCTGCAAACCAATGGCACCAAATGTTTCATGTTTCTAAGTTGCTTGCTCTGACTTATGAACCTCTAATGTTTTCAAATTAAATTCAAACATTAATTAGGTCAACACCAAGTCTGTACAGTATGTGTATAAAGCATGTAAATACAACACAGTTAGCTGTGCATATAATTGTTCTAATTCCACCAGTTGTGTAGACCTATGTCATCACTTATTCCCGCTAATAAGGCTTGCTCTTTCTAGCAGTCTCGCCTCTTCCTGCTAATTAGACTTGCTCTTTCTGTCACTGTATGGATTTTCCACAGGGTCTATCACTATACAGTTCCTCCCCTCTCACCTCCCAAGTGTCTCCCAGTAGGTCTTTGGAATGATTTACCCTGTGTTCTGGATGTAAAGCCTTACTGAAAGCACTTTCCTATTAGTAAAGCAGCATCTCTGAAGGGCTAAAATCAAACACTAGAACATGCTAACTATATGGATTTGGCTTGAACTGAAGTTCAGCTGAAGCTGTGGCCTTGTGCAATTTTAAAAGTATTTAAGCACCCTAAAATGAAAGGAGACATTTAGTAGATTTTCAAAACTCCCACTGGAAGTATTTAAGCAGTGCTGAAAATCCCACAACTTCTACTTCCTATCTTTCACCTGGTGGCACCCTGAAGTGCCTTTACAAATATGACCAACTTCCTAAACCCCCTTGGAAAATTGTACAAATTAGAGGATCTTATTTAGACAAATGAACGTCTTGTATCAGTAGTAACTGCTATAATACAATTGTAATTGATATGTATTCACATTTTACTCCAGTCCTCCTTTTCTACCGGTAATTTCAGGGAGTATAAATATATGAAATAACATGCATATTTGGATCAGCTGAGCGTTAAGTTTGACTCACATATCATTGAAACTGCTTGGAAGCCTTCAGAGAATACTGAGTGAAAGCTTTACCACACTTCCATATTGTTCTTTTTTTCTTTTGATGCTACAGATACAGACCAATTCAGGTTAAAGAGATTTTAAGTGTTAAAAGAAGTTACTCAGAAAAAAAAGTGTGAAATAAATCTGAGATTGCAGTTCCTTATAGACTGTAAAAAAATCTGTCATTAGTTAATTATCAGGACATTTCTTCCAGGTCATATTAAATTACCCCATTTGTCTCCCAATAAGTATTTCAGTGCCATGTAAGATTATAAATATGTGTGACTCAGGATAACTATCACATGACAAACCAATTTTTTTTTACTCTGCAAAGTCTTGCCTCTAGGATACATTTCCTTTGTTAAAACTATGAAAGATAATTGTTGTTTTGAATAATAATTTTTAAAAGCACATTTATTTTACAGTCCATTTGTTATTTTTGTGGGTATATGTATAGCCTCTTCTACCCTAATGGATGATTGAAATGCTTTAAGGAATTTGTGTCATGAAATCTGCTTAGAGGTAAGAGGCATAGAAGATAAAATCATGTGCTTTATGGATACTACACTACTGCTCCAAATACAATGTTGGATAGTGGTTTTCTTTACAAACATTCCCACTGAAGTCAGGGCTGCCATGGATGGAATAAAGCTCTTCTCAGTCAGACCCTTACGCTGAATGTTATTTTTATTAGTCAGCTCTAAAACCACCGCTAAAGGAATGCCCCAATGCCTGTGTGGTTATAGGACATGTAAATGAGAGCTTTGCAAAGAGATAAAAGGCTGATGGATTGTTTCCTATAAGCAGAATTTCTGGTGAATGTGACTGGTGGAGCACACTCTGCCTGCTAGAGGAGGGACTTCACACGTTTAAGGACAGATGAGGCACCGTGGTTCCAAAGCTTCACTAAGAAGTTTTAAAGATTCGCTAGGGCCAGGAAAGTAACTCTATGGATGGAGAATTGACAGGGTGAAGCATTAGTATTAAACCACTTTCTCTTTGCTGGGTCTCCTACGCATATTTTCTCAAAAACTCTCAAAAAAAAATTTTTTTTTAATATAGCACTACAATTACTATGTTGTTTAAGTAATTCCTTGGAGGAGAGCTACAGCAGGAATAAGTTTCCAAGTCCAAATTAATGTCTCAAAACTGAAAAGAAATTCGGTCCTTTTTAGCAGGAATTTGAAACTCTGTATTTTTTTCTTATATATTGCTTTCCTTCTGTGTCTCTAAGGGCCCGTAAGTTGGTGGCTGTGTCTGCACAGATGTGACTTTAAGTGATTGAGTTCAAGTTTTGGAATGTGGCACAACAGATATGAGYACAGGTCTTGTATTTTGTCATGGATTAAGGCCAGGCAAATGGCAGTTACCATTCCAGCATTAACATCTGTTTTCCTTCCCTTCTATCTCCATAGTAAATTACCTGTGAGTCTTCCTGATTATACTTTCATACAAAGTGAGTCGGTGACACTCCTGCAGGAGACAGCTTCTTCTGGTGTGAAATCGTGTTCTTTGAGTGTGCCTCCTTTCACTGCCTGCACCCTGGGCTCAAGAAGAGCGCATGCCATCTGCAACTATTTTAGCTAGCTCACAGCGAAAAACAGAATTAGCAACAACTAATTGCTGCCTTTCACATGAACAAAACCAAATCTGGAAGCAAATCTTAGCCTCTACTAAGGACTGGGGTCCCAGCTGCTCTTTCTGTCCGTAGGACGTGAAGAACAGGAGGATGCTAGTCCTGAGCACCAGCCCACTGCTCCTGGACATCGCAGCTTGAGCAATGTGCAGGTACAGGATGGCTGAAGCTGAACTTTCAGGAGGTAAGGAACTATTAAGTAAATCTAATGTATACCATCCTTCTCATTTTAGTTTTGGGGAATAAGTTTCCAGAAAGACACAAAGGGTTACAAATGAACTCATAAGACAACAGAGAGTCAGCAATAAAAAAAGTCTCCCAAGCAATAGTCCAATATCCTAGCCATTAGGCAACACTCCTACATCTCTTAAAAATATATATGTATCATTACCTCAAGCACTCACATGTTAAAATGCATTTTTCTAACTTTAAGGAAATAAAAAGCAGGAGCTTATTCACCTTCTAGAACAGACATGCTGTCTATTACTGTAGCAGCTTTTCTCCTCTGTATGCTGTCAGTGTACAAGCGTATTAAAATTGCAAATGTCATACTTGATGTGAGGTTTGGGGAGACCTGTCTGCAAATTCCATTTTCAGTTTGCCAGTAAGCACTTTATCCTGCTCAGTGGCCTGCACCTTTTCAAGGAACAGAATAACTTAAGGCACTTCTCACACAGTCTTTAATTGGTTGTTTCTAGTGGTGTCTCTTCACTGAGTATGTGTTAATGTTCTTGATGTGGGTCACAACTCCAGGTTGCTATTTTCTCTAATTACCATACTTCAGTGTTTTTTCCCTCATCTGGAACATTGTGTTCTCCAGGCACAGTGTATGAAAAAGTGGAGATATCACGAAATGAGAGGAAAAAATAAGCTAATTATCTTCATGGTCCAGGAAGGTCCAATTAGCAATTAGAGAAATATGTTGAAATAAAAATTGTACATTGCTTCTTTTGACTCTATTTCTAAACTGTTAAGTTCACTGCTCAGATTTATCATGGGATTAACTAACTGCTGATAAGAACACTTTTAACACAAGATCTTTTAATGTTTCTGAACACAGATGGTTTGACGTGTTTGAAACTGCATGAATTACTGAACTATAGTACCATTGCAAGGTTGTTAATTGTTCACTGAGCCTTGACTGACGATACAGTTTAATACATGCTGCACCATCACCGGATGGGCGATCATCATAAATGAACACACACCATTGCCATGTTGAGAAGGCAAGAAAGCGATCTCATGCGTTGATTGACCTGGATGCGTTGACTCTGCTCATTCCCACTCCTTGCCTAGGTGTGGAGAACTGCTCATGTCACAGAGGCTATGGAAAGAATAAAGGCAATGGTGTCACAGCAGCCTGAGCTTTACAGGCGCTGCTTCCATAGCTTATATTGAATTAAAGAGAGCGGGGACAATAGGTGTAGAAGAGGAATGCTTTTTTGCAGGAGGCCTGACTGCAACGATGACACATTTCCCCTGTGTACCTGGCTCACCCCATCATCAGTATGATCTACACCTGAATTACAAGGTACAGCCTGCAATGATTACAAACTAGGATTGCATTTGAGAAGAAAGTGGAAAAAGGTGATGCTGTATCTGTGATCCACAGCCAGATCCACAATTTATATTCGAAAGGTTGATGTGGTTATATAATAGTCTTCATTTATCATTTATACCATTATGTATCTACTTGGGAAGGTTTCCACGTTAATCTTAGCAATCTCTCTCTAGGAAGTCCTAAGGGTAGATTCCCACTAGCATGCAGTCTGAGTCTTGGAAGTCTACATTTGATGAAATATGTATTAAAACCTCAGAGGGGAAACTACAAGAGATAAATATAAGCACACAGGTAACAAAGATTTTTAATACATAAATTCTTCCTCTGTAGGATCACATTTTTTTCTCATTGTCCAGGTGGATTAGTATTTTTGTATTCAGAAGCTTTGAAGTTGATAGCTCACAGGAAKATATGTATGTTTCTTTCAGAAAAGCAGTATGTTATATTCCATGATGGTGGGGTAGACCATAATGAAATATCACAACCAAACTTGTCGGCTGCCCAATATGGAGGTCACAGAGGGTAAAACCTGCATTTTCCTCCTTGTTCTGGACTGAAAAAAATTAGCAAAAAACATGTTATGTTTTCCATCAGGTGTTATGTTAGTCTATCTTGTTCTTTGACTGCATTTCTTTTTGCATCTCTTTGTCTTGCAGCATGGACAATGTATAACCTCTTTATTTCTTCTTAGTTTAGAAAACGTTTTTTGTTTTTAGTTTTCATACTCAATATATTTATTCTCTAATCTCTTACTGTGAAGCCAAACTGATTCTTGCCCATGCTTTGCTGCTCGGGTGCACCATACAAATCAGGCTAGCACTCACCAGGCAGAAGGCCTGACTGCTCAGAAGCTGAGACTGTTATATATGAGCATCTAAGTACAGGAATGCTTGCTAGGGTATAGGAAATGTAAGGTTACACCTCATTGTTTACTCAAATGTATTCAGCAAAGTTTTTACTATTTAGCAGTTTTGCCCTGTAGCAAAATCCAAAAACTGAAGCCATCTTCAATCTCACTGACTTCTGGGGCTCCGTTCCCCTATAATGGATCAGATGTTAATTTTTTACATTAATTTGATTCTCTTTTGTGGAAAAAAAATGCATGGGACACTTTACAACAGGCTTCACAGGCTTATGTTAGAGGTGTGTCAAGGAAGACCGGGGCATATTGCTTCAGGATACAGAGATACTTGGTGCGATCTGGGCTGTGTACAGCTCCTATGCACTGCATAGCAAGCAGGAGCTGGATTAAGCAGAGAAGGTCAGTCAGAAAACAGAGAGAAAGAAGAGAGATGTAGAAAACAAGTGATACCTCTTGGGTTTGCAATTATTTATTCCAGAAAGAGATGGTCACATCTCCTTCCTCCAGGAGAAGGCTGCTCTGGAGAGGAAGGGAATAACCCAATAGATCAGACAAAAGTAAGGTGTCAAGGAAGATTTCAGTTAGATATGATGGAAGAGTAAAGTTGGGAAAGTGAAGTATTGCACAGATTGAATATGGAAATCAGGCATTTCTGTCACTGGCACTTTTAAAGAATAAGTGAAATAAGCATCTGTCAGAAGTATTAAGGAGTAGCTAATCCTTCCTTGGGGCAGGAGGATACATTAAGTCACGTCTTAAAGTCCCCTTCAGGATTAATTTTTCATTTTACAGAGAGACCTTCAGGCCAAAGGGTGTACCGGGAAGTCCTGTCTTGCTTGGTTTGAGGATTTTTACATGTTTTTTCTCCCGCAATAAATGGAAAATGTCACAAGGAAAGCRTCTGGCAAAATAAATGAACACAGAGAATGGCAGTGTTTCACAGATGTGTGCTGAACAACTCTAAAGCAGATTCCTGCAGTTGCCATAATCAATGTCAAAAGTCCTATTGACCTAAGTGGCTAGAGAAGCAAACCTGAAGCTGCCTGGGAGGTGTTTGCTAATCAAGCTGAATCAAATTCTCCTGCCATGTGTGTCCAGCCAAGCATGGTCTTCTGTTCTCCCAGGAGGTGACACTCTACCATGCCTGCCCCCACCAGTCTTGGGTGTTAATTTGAATTAATTTAACTGCCAGCTGGTGCAACAGTTTTCAGGCATGAGTTTAAGTCCCCTTGYGATGGGAGTGGTGGGGGAGTGCTGGGGTGGTGTTATGTTGCGTGGCTGTGGTAGAGAGCGAGGAGTAAATCTGTGGCTTTGCAGTGGGGGCCCTGCCAGGTAAGCAGCATATGGCTGTGGAGCGGGTGTTGGGTGCCCTTTGGGTTAGGTGAGGTGCTCAGCTTACTGCCTTGGTGTCCAAGGGGGAAACTCTCCCTCTCATGACGGGCAGCCCTGTTTGGTGCTCTCCCAGTGCAGCACCGTGAGGTGGCCCCAGGCAAGGCCCTGGTGAGGGTGGCTCCATCTACCTGGCTTTCTGGATAGAGCTGATTTTCATCCTCAACTTGGGCGAGCCAGTGTGCAAAATAATACAGCTTGAAGCTTCTAATGTTCTGAATCTCTCCGAGGAGACAGCCATAGTCCCCTATGTTTTTCGTTTTAAAAAGTGACAGTGTGTATTGTTGTATTTGGGGTGTATCTCAAGCTGTAGCGTTCTTCCCGATTACTTTATTCCACTTTTCTGTGTGCTGAAGAGTGGAAAGGGCAACATGTCTGACTGCAGGGAGAGAATTTATGTAACTCTGCTCCTCCAAACCAATTTCACACACAACACTATATATAATAACTCTGTATCCGCACTTCCATTTATCTTGTGTCCTCCCCTGACTTAAAACATACTAGAACTTAGCTGCAAACTTAGATTAACAGCAGTCTGTGCAATTAATGTGTAGAATAAGCAGGGTATCTGTTGTACTACTTGATCTCTTAGAATATTGTTCTAGGCTTCCAAATGTGTTCATCTGCAATCCAAAGCTTTTTTTTTTTTTTTGGGTATTAAATTGAACACAGTTGAGCTAAACTGGACATACTTATCTGTAGTAAAAGCACTATAGTCTATGGGAGTGTTCTTAGTTTCATGGCATATATTGCTGCAGAGGTACGTGCTGTAAGAAAACCTAAATTAAAAAGTCTTAATTCTTTCTTAGCCTTGTAAGCACTAACAAAATGAAGACTTGCACTTCTTCTTTTCTGTGAATTGAGGGTAAATTTAGGCTTTTAAAAGCTCTAGGAAAAATACCATCTTCTAAAAAACTACTGCATTAAACTCTTTAGTATGGAAGTATTATGTTCCTTGAGGAATCTCAAGGCAAATATTTCAGCAGTTAGCTTACTCTAGTATATCAAAAAATAACAAGGCTGTAAAAGCTACATCAGCTACTGGTGTACAGCAAGCCATTTTTCCAAGAGTGGGATTGTCTTACTTTAAATTAACCTGTCTTTCTTAAGAAATGTTTTTTGATAAATAAGGGTTCTTAAAACTAGTACTTTAAGCATCTAATGTGTAAATCCCTGGAGAAATCTGGCTCCCTTGCAGGCAGTGGGAGTCTTATTAATTTGGAGGAAGGCAGGTTTTCACTCAGCTACTCTGTCCTGCAGGAATGTAGGCCTGGAAGGAGTGTTACAACTGCCTACAATGGCAAGTGATTGGACTCTAGGACTTAATGGCGTTGAAAGCAGCTAGAACAATTGGTTGTCTTCAGAAGTTCGTGTTGTTTGCTCAGATACATATTTTCCTGTGGCTCTGGTGTTCTGATGGCTGAAATTCTCCTCCAATTCTTTAGCTTCCATTATTCACTGCCAGCTTAAACCTGCCAATATTGAATCTGTTTGGCTCTTCTCCCTTGTTGTTTGTCCCTTTCCCAAAGATTTCTATGGAGAGCAATCATCGCCTCCTCAGTTGTGTTTTTCTGGGCAAAGCCACTTAGGAATAGACAGTTGATACTGATGAGCAGTCATTCCTAATCAGCTGCTGCAAACAGTATTTGCCAGGCAGTGGTTGACTGGTGGGCAATTTGTCCTGGAGTCTCCCAGTGAATTGAGGATCTGTGGGGAGAGCGCGGCTGATCCTGCCGGCCTTTCCTGCACATCTCTGTACTTTCCCAGTCTCTCCACGGTGCAGCACCTCTCGCTGTCTCTCTCCCCTCTTGACCTTTCCAGTAGCCTTCGGATGGCTGTTCACTGATGCTGTTCACTGATGGCTGTCTCCCAGCCTGCTGCCGCTTGGCCTCAGGCAGCTCTTGGTGGTAGTGTCTCGGGGGGCTGCCTCGTTTGCAGATAGGCAGGCTGGAGCAACCAGAAGGCAGCGCCTTCATGGCTGCTGTGTCTGTTGCTGATGACTGAGGGAACTGGGCCAGCCAGACATGTCATTTTGCCCAGAAAGTGCAAAAATGGCTGAGTGGAGCATGTCCAGCTGAAGAGCCGATGTCGTGCAGGCCTGGTACAGCTCTGGGACTTTGTGTAATCCTCTGAATACAACTGATTCTCAAAGAATGCAAATTCCTGCCTGCAGAGGACCTGACTAATGCCAGCTAGGAACTTTTGTGCCACCAGGGCTGCAACCCAGAGCACGGTTATTCCAAAGTATTCCTAGTTATCTGGATTCTTTTAGTTTGAAAACTGCTTGCTCGGTGTATCTGTTATCCCTTAGGCTATCCATATGCACTTTATGTGAGCAGTTTGAACAGGAGCAACCCTCTTCTGCAAGTGCTGTCTGTCACCTGCTGTGAATGCCAGCTCCCCTTGTATTGCCTGCCTTGACAGTCATGCCTGTGGGTATGTCAGATCTCACTGTAATCGGAAGGAAATTATTTATTCATATCCAGAACGCTTACTGATAGCTGTAAGAGTATTCAAAGCTATTTGTCATACCCCTCCTTACTGTAGATAAGAGGTACCAAGTGACTGGGAGCACGAGCAGATATTCAGTTACAGTGCAGTAYATGACCTTATGTACTGAAAACTTTCAGTGTTGAAACTTTCCAAAAGTGCTGCCCTTGGCTCAGAATGAGGAGCTGCATGGTTAGATTAGAAGTGCAATATAGCTGAAAGGTCAATGTTTTCTTGTTGCTGCTTGATAATATTTGAAACCTTTCCACTTCAAATTAGATTAGACTTGTGTTTAGCTAGTTTGCACAGTAATGTTTGGCTTTCAGAAATTGTATTTGCTTATTGGGTTATTTTTCTATAACATGCATCCATTCCCGGGATATTTGCATGTGTTCAGTGTTGTTCCTTTAATCTTTTTTAATTAATCTTTTTTTGTTGTTGTTTTTTAAATGACAGTAGTGGCTGTTTTCAATATTTAATGCAAAAACTGCATGGAAAATAGACCAAAATTTTAAAAGAAGGTGTTTATTTTATTGGAGGCGGGGGAACCCCAGTGAGATATTCAGGAAGATGCATTTGCACCAATGTGATAAAGGTTAAGCAGTAACTCTTTCAAGGTTATTGCCAGATACTTGTGGAATGGGGAAAAGGAGTTTAAGAGCTGAGATCCCTTTAGTGTGGGGAGAAAGGGAGGTATCTGGCTGTGTTAACATGACTGTTATTACTGCTTAGTAATGTTTATTACTAAGCCTCTACGTTTATTGCTTAGGTATCTTTAAAGGCAATTTTATAGATTGTTGCAACTTAAAGGAAAATATAATCCTTTGAGTCCTAAGTTTGGTTAATTTTGCAGCAATTCCCCTTATGATGTGGGCTACCCATTTTGTTACGGAGCAAAACCCCGGGCGCGCAGCCTGCCTGGAGCGGACACTTGCACCCCAGAAAGGGGCGCGCGGGAGAGCGGAGGTGTAACCGCCGGTCTGTGCCGGCCGGCCGTTCCCCGCGGAGCAGCGCTCCGCCGCCGTCGTGGCTGCGCGGCCGCTTCGCCTTTCCTCGCGCCCTGCCGCCTTTCGTGCTCCTTCCTGAGCTCCCTCGGATGCGCTTCCCCTGGGCACGGCCACCAACTTCAGGGGGCCCCTTGCTGCTCTGTCAAAGGCTTCAGGTTTGTTAGTCCTCTYAGTTTGGCAGCACAGAGTTTCTCACTTATTTCTTCATGAAAGATGTTCTGTTTCATATTGAATCTTAAAAGCTACACTTCCAGTTAAGCAGTATTCTGCAAGACTTTCACGTATATTTTTGCTAAACTAATTTTCTTTTGGGTTCATTGATCTCTCTAATGAAAATCTAAGCATTTTTATGAGCCAGAACCTCATTACACTGTACAGAGGCTGTATTTTAAACCTATCTGTTATGTTACTGTATGTTTTAATAAAACTTTATTAGATTTTTTTTTCTGATGAAAGACRGCAGGGAATGTTTCCTTTGTTAGAAAAGCTGAGATGCTGGGGAACTTAGTGTTGCATTCTTGTTTTCAGATTAATTATGATTTTTTTTTGTTATACCTGGTTAATGGGTCCTCTGTGAAAAGATATCAATTTAAATTATTCCATAGATGATCACTGCATTCATGTCACATCTGATCTTGTGGTTTCTTTTCAATGAATAGTAATTTTTTTCAATGTTGGGTTTATTAAGTTCTGTTGTAAATGGGTATGATACATGTTTGTAACACGGCATTTTATCTAAATTCCACTTCTGCTAGTGACATTCCATCTTGCTGCAGCAGCAGATGCTGTAAGTTTGTTGAAATTTATCTATTTATTTTTTTCTCCATTTTTGGTTGGAAAACTTTTTTTTTTTTCCTCCTGTCTTCCTATGCAATGCAGGGTATTGTAATGTGCACAATCACTTAGGTCATCTGAATGGAAAGAAATGAAATTCTTATTTCATAGGAATGAAAGCATTTTTATGTAACTTAATTTTGTAAATTCCACTGAGCAGCATCTGGAGGGAAAATAAATGACAAGGAATTTAAAACTTTGAAGCGTTTTTCAGTATGCTGAATCTACTCCAGTATTTTATTTGTCCTCTTCTGACCACTACATATATGCTCCTGCTTTCAGTAGCATCCCAAGCATATGCTTAAATGTAAGCTATAAGTGTTTCTGTGTAGGTATAAACTGCTTTTTCCTCAATTCTGAAATTACAGTCACATGTTATTAGCGTCCTGCTTAAGAGAGGTTAAAAGCACTCTCGCTTTCCTTCCCTGCTGCCACCATGCTGGAAGGCTGTAATCGGCAAAATCTTACATCCCTTTCTATCTGTGCCTGTAATTATTCCTTTGTTCTTAGCTGTCTTGTTCCATTTTTATGTTTTCCTTGTTAAAAAAACAAAAAACCAAAAAAAACCCCACCCAAATGGTTAGCCAATATTTAACACCTTGCATATTGTTTCTCTTAAAAGGAGAAATTGGTGATAAGGTTGTATTTCTTTAATAAAAACTGATTTTATTGGCAAGCAATTTGCACAGAGTTCTGAGCACAAACAAGATCCAAATGGAAATTTTGAGTCAGTACTCTTAAGTTTGTCCCTTTATTTTCCCCCTTCCCTCCCCCCCATTTCTTAGCTAGTGCTGAACCCCAGACTTCCTCCTGTGCTTCTTTTCAGACTGAAGCTGTGTTTTGACTATTCCAGGCTTTTTGGCTTCATCTCCAGCTTACATCTCCACTGAAACAACCTGAAAGCGTAGACTCCAACTGAAAAGCTCATGTTTTCTGTGAACTGTGCTCCCTGTTTTGGAAACTGGCTCCCTGTTGCTCTTCCCTCCTGCTCTTCCTTGAAGTGTTTGGTGCGTGCAGTGTGTGTTTGGTTTTTTTTTGTTATTATTTTTTTTAATGCTTATTCTGAATACCTAYGTCCAGCAACGAGAATATATTCAGAGGCTGTTACAGTGCTCACCACTGAGTAGTCTATCTTTATCAATAAAGTGCTATTATATTTTGAATATCAAAGTTTTCCTACACCAGGTTCTTCCTTTTTTTATTTTTTTATTTTTTTTAAAATTTTTATTACTGATATCCTGCTGTTCCAGGAGCTTGKGCAATGTGGCTTCTTGGTACTGGTGACTTTGCCCAGGTTCACTGAGACTAGGATGGGTAGCTGTAAACCATCATCCAGCAGAGAAAGCAGATGAAAGCTCTATGAAGTGAACCGGGTTAGGCTCACCGGTGAGCACATCTCAGCCCTGYGTAGCAGTACACAGCTCTCATGTGAGAGAACACAGGCCTTATCTCAAAATACCATGAAAGAAGGAGTAAACGCCACCCTGTACTGTGGTAGCAGTGCTGGCTCTTAGATGACCTGGGACTTGCTAAGCCACGGTGTTAAGAAAGCCACTTGTGTCTGCTTCCTTCTGCGTAAGATTTTTGAGGCWGGAGTTCTAAACTTTCATTTAGATGACAATACTGCCACTAAGGAGGTTTTGTGGGTTGCATCCCTTGGATTTCATTGGCCACTCCCTTTCCAGCAGGAGGATTCGCATCCTGCAGAAAGGAGGGGAACACATGGTGGGAATGGCTTTCCAAGGCTTTCAAAGGCCCTTTGACTCAGAAGTGGGGAAATCTTCAGGCAGGAGACCACGCTCTTTCAGTGGCTGGCCAGGAGCGCCAGTAACTGCATGGTATGGGTCATCGCGGTGAAACAGCAGGAAAAATAGAAGCTGCTCCTTCTAATCTGGAAGGAGAAAGAATGACCCGATCATAAGGGGTTTTGGTTGTTTGAGTGGGATTGCTCATTATTGGTCGTCTTTGTAGTGAGAGTTATTTCAGGGAGAATTGCCGTTAGGACTTGCTGGATCCAGTTAACAAAAGGAATTTAAACCAAGCAAAGTGGAGAGGAAAAGAAGAGAACAGAGACTCAGGTAAGAGGCCTATAMCTAGGATAAGGAGAATAAAGGAAAGATTTCCCCCCCCTCCCTGCCAGTCTGTCAGGATGATTCATGACATACTCTAACTTTTGTTTAAATATACAGCCATTTCTGGCCACACAGATGTTTTTAGTACTGATTTTTTTTTTTTATTTTTGAATCTTCTGTAGTGACTAACACTCAAGTTGGTGGCTATGTAAGAAACGCACACTAAAGCATTAAATGTTATATGGTGGTGTTGAATTGTTTAAATTATGCACTTCTAAAATATAAGTCCATTTAGAAGGACCTAATTCTGACAGGCTTGATCTTCTGTGAGGAGTCCTTCCTTGCTTTCCGGTAAGAAGATCGCTTTGAGGCATTGCTAAAGATAGGAGTAGATCATTTATGAATACCAGAGAAATACATGGAGGTACTGAACTGGTTCAGATTCTAAAATAAATGTTCCTCATGTTTCCCAGGAAAAAATTTACTACTGATCTACTGAAAATACTTCAGGTTTTGGTTTCTCACAAGTAAGAAAGTGGTGTTGGTGCAAATACCCTAGACATTGCACTGAATGATAAGCCACAAGTAATTTGTTGGATGATGTATTTAATGACTAACTCTTCACTTCTGAAGGACCATTATATATGCTTGTTGGTGAGTCAGCCCAAGCGTGCTGACCTCAGAGTGTTTTGTCTCTGGAAAGATGTATTAGATTATATATTCTGTCTTTCTAAGCAGAGAGAACAACATTAAAAAAGYGAGTTCCATGTAACTGACATGACTTGAATTAACTAGTGAAAACCAGGTGTTGACTGTTCCCTCCTAATTTCTTACAAAATAGCAGTATGCAAAGCAATAGGAATGCTGTTAAAAAGTGCTCAGTGGTGAGCCATTTGGCATYCATACCTTTCTAATAATCTGTCTGGAATAGCTTGGATGCTGTCAGATATGTTCACACTAAACTTGGATTTTAATAATCCAACTTTAAAAATTCAACTTTGTGCTATACTTACTGCTGGCTTTTTCTGGGTTTTCTGATTTGAAATAGGCTACAAGGGATGTCTGCATGTCATCGGGCAGAAGTGCAGTGTGCCTAGAGGGATAGTAGCATGAGGCATCTCCAGCTCTTGCCCATCTTTGCCTCTGTTTGGCTGGCAAGCAGGTCATGTTTTCCAGAGAGAGAGAATGCTCTGAGGTTGTGTTGGGTATTTCCTAAAAGTTGTGTGACAGCTGCCCAAGTTCATAGGTACTGGACTGAATTAGTCTGAAGCTTTGGTTTGACTTTTATAGACAACATTTAGACGTATGTTTTTATTTATCCAAATTGTTTTAACTGGGAAAGCATGCTCATGTCTTGACATCTGCTTGGCCAGCCTGCGTTACTTTTTGGTGACCTATACATATGATAGTACGCTTTTGTTCTTAAACAGGTAACTCAGAGGCATGCAATTTTCTGCTTAGTGCTTTCTTATTCAGGGAAAAGGCTCATGTGGCAGCCACTCACTTAAACTTGAGCAGCCTCAGCATACCTGTTAGTCAGGTGGAAGACCTCAAACAATACTGCAAGAGCTTCAGTGTGCCTCTGAGGTTTGGATCAGAGCTCTCATCCAAGCRATGTGATGTGGTATCCAGCACTGGAGTTGCTGTTCTTACACCCCGCAGGGATCCTGCGGAGGCATGAATTTGTTGTTTTCTCTGTTGGGAAGTCAGTGGGAACTGGGTCCAGAAACTGTTGCCTCTTGCAAAGGCTCCTGCTGACTGCTAGTTCAGTAGAAGTTGTTACTATGGCAGTAGCAAAGCTTTTCCTCCTGAGGCATTGAGAATTGCATGCCCACTTGGTTCAGCTTAAATTCACAATCAAGGAAAACTTTCAGCTCAAGTTTGGTATTCTTGTTCCCAAACAAAAACAGTGTTTTGATTTTTCCCATCTGCTGTATTTGGGAAAAGCTTTATTCATTTTTTTTATTTATATGAGTCCACTTAATTTTTTAATACTACTGGACTAGGAGCTGTATTACCAAACACTGCAAATACTTGATATTTGGTGTCTAATTAGTAGTATCTTTAAGAAGTTCTGTGGTTTTACATCTCCTCTAAAATCTGCTGTCCAGTCCAGAAACTGACTGAAATGCCCATGGTGAGATAATCCCTCAGCCAGCATCGGCGGCAGAGTCCTTGACCCCATTTCTGCTTGTCAGTAGCTCTCGGTGCTGTGCAGCATTCTGCATGAATGAGAATGAGCTTGAGAAGTCTTGCAGGGTAGATGGGTTAATGGACCAATATTGATCTTTACCATTACAACAGCAATTAAAKCTGCATATGAACGGAAATGAGAGTAGCAGTTTTGGTATAAACTGAAAGGGGGAGGAGGTTGCAGGAAGGTGTTTTCATTGAACATTTTGTGCCATTTTAGATATTTCTGAAAATGCCACAGAATTGCAAATAAGGATGTACGGACAACACAGAGAATGTGGGTAGTTTTAAATAAATGCATGCTGTGTGTTTCTTTCCTTGACAATGAGAAACACAATGTTTGCAATGAGTTTTTTAGACTATCTTCATTAAAACATAAACTGTGAATTCAGCTGGTATCTGGTTATAAAGTCACCTGCCTTCTCTGACTGCACTTGCCATATGGTTTGGAAGAAGAAATGATATTCAGYTTGAGGAATTACCAAAAGGATGCACAAACTGGGTTAAGAGCCCTGTGCTGTTTGAAAGCAGTGGCAGGATGAAACCAAGTGCTCGTGTTCCCGGGCAGCTGGCACCCTTTTGAATGGGCTCTAGCCTCCCGCAGAGTTGGTGTTGGAAAGGTCKGTGCTAGATTGACAGATGTGAACAGACTTCGGACCTCCAGTCTCATCAGAGCCTTTACTCGACTGATGTAGGGAGAGATGAGTTCAAGTGAACCTATGTTTAATAATTGTGTACAGAATTTGAGAAAACTTGAGAGAACTTGAGAAAAGTGTTGTCAAACATTAAAGTTACTAATTTCTGTAGTAAATGCTTCTGGTAACATTCACCTTTCTTCTACAGCAACAGCAATTAAAATTCTTTGTAAACTACAATCCTTGCTTTCCACACTAGAAGTGTGATAGCCACTGAACACCCTTTGGATATGATTTCATGTCTTGAGTGCAACCACCTATGTCAGATGTTAAGACTTGACTCTTCTGGGTCATAATGAGAGACTTTGTTATCAGCAGGTAGGTTATCAGTGCTTCCCAAAATATGGCCTGTTGGGCATCCAGAAACTGGAAGTTCCCAGCATCATCAGAGGCCTCTGAATTTGCCTTGCTCTATGTTTTGATTCAAACTCATCCCAATTCCTGTCGATCTTTGTGTAGCAGGCAGGGGGGAGGGAAGGGAAGCACTTTTACAGAACTCTTGATGATACAGCATTAAAATGAGACTTAAAACAAGAAGGGGGCAGAGAGAGAGAGAGAGCTCAAGGGCAGTCAGTTCACTTCAGAATATGAATTTTCCACCTTTTCCATTATAGTAAAACAAACAAAAAATCTGTACCAAATCCTCAAATCCCCATTGAAATGGGGAATGCACATTTGCAGGGGTTTTAACATAGTCCTCTTAACCCACTCTTTTCATGACTATCTCCTGTTATGAAATGCAGAAATAGGAAAGGAGTTACCTCTTTAAGAAGTGAGATGAGACACCACATAACTGAGTTGTATTCTACTGTGCTTGACCTGTTTTGTTTGTAAACTTAGGAAGACKGTGTTTACAGCTAAAGAAAGGAAAAGAATTGCTCATCAATTCTTGCATCTCATGCTTGCAGAGAATTTGTGGTAGAAAGAATGAAGTGGAATTGGGAAATGAGGCTGAAAAACTTTAAAGGAAATTTAAAAGTAGCCAGGAGACATTAAGCAAATGGATCGAGAAAAGCATGCTTTTGTCATCGAATAGTGCTATGTTTTACTATTGTGACTGGTACTAAATACTTGCAAGGAATMTCTCTAAGCCATGACCTACCCAGATGCCAACACTGAAGTACATGTTCTTGTTTGTCCRCAGAAATTGGGTTGGGGAGCTGGGGGAGGAAAGAAAAAGTAAAAAATGCTTTCCAGGTCAGACTGCAYAGTATTTCTTCTCCCAAAGAAATTCTTTTCCATCCAATAAGACTTGAAGTTTATGGGATGCTGCAGATGCCTGTCTTGTCTCTGGCACTCCTGCCAGTGGGACGGCCAGCTCCTTGCTGCAAAGCTTCGCGAGAAACGGACAGAAAGGGTCAAGGGAGCGGGGGGGTTGGTCATCTTGGGCTGTTTCACAGTGCAGGATGCTCTCCAACGTATCTAGGGAAAAATAAACTCATATTGATCTGTTCTGTGGGAGCACTAAACTTGCACTGAACAGAAAATCTCATTAAAGCTCCCCAAGTTGCCCTTTGCAGCTATTGTTTTTAAACATTTTCTGTACAACAGTTTTCTTTAGATTAAATGGCCTCAAGTGTAGCTGGATCAATGCAGCTCTGCAGACTTTTGGTAAATAAAAATAATTGTGATACAGCAAATAAAGCCTATTTGCCACATATCTAGTGAAAAGCAGGGACGAATCTTTAATTTGCTCTGAAGCATTGAAAATCTGAGGCCAGTGCTTTTTTGGGATGACTCTTCTCCCCTTCCTGTCTTAGAGAGGGCTTTCTTCTCAACATGATAAATAATTTTGCCAACCAAAGATGCCTTTTCCTTTTTTTTCCTTTGGCTAATTTATGTGTTTGAAGATACTTGCTATTGGAGTGAGACTGTAACCATTATTATGTGTCACCTCTGTTTAAACTAATCTGAATTGGACTTTTTTTGGTTCCCTCAAAATATTTTAGAGGCTGTTTTATTAAAATTGTATACAGTATACTATAAGTCTGTATACTTTATGAAGACTCTTTTAGACTGCTGCTGGTAACTTTTTAAAAAAAGCCTGGATATTGCCTTTCTCTTTTTTTGATGCCATATAAAAATGCTTATACTTGTCCCTTTCAGTAGTAATCTTAGTGTGATTTAGTCTTGGATGTTGGTTAATGGTTTGGTCCTAAATTGTTTCTGAAAATGAAAGTTCAGCTTGGGTTTAATAATATGTCACACAGAAGTAATAACTTCTGGTTGTATTGCTTTTTTTGTCTGAAGAGCTCAAAGTACTTTGGTAATGCRTTATTTATTATATAGTTCTAGTAGTGGGTAGGGAGTTTAGCAGAGCTTGTGACCTGTAAATGCACATACATAGGGAGGTCCTGTGTACAGACGGCCCTCTAAAGATGGGGGAACCTCTCTCCTCCTCTCCTTCATCCGAGGCCCCTCTGAGCAGGAGCTACCTGGCAAAGCTGAAGCAGCGTACAAGGCAAACTGAGGAATGAAAAGGTAGTTTGGAGATGGCAAATAGCTTGCCTCTGGCTATTGCTGAGCTTTGTCCAAGGACTGCCCACCCGCTTTGCTTCTCTTCTGAGCATGAGGAAGCATCAGTAGTGTTTCAGCATCTAAAAAAGGGGCAGTTTGATTCGAGAGCCAGTGCAGCAGCAGAGCTCTGGTCTGTGGAGGATCACTGCCTCCAACCCAAGGAATAAGGAAAACTCACGGCTTCCTCGTTTGGTCTGGATTTCTTTTTTTCTGTGAATATGGCAAGCTGCTGGTAGTATAATCCTTAAACCATCATTTACTTGACAGCGGTTAATTGCTCACATTTCTGTCAACTTTTTGACCATTAAATGGTGCCTCAATTTGACTTAAAAATGGTGACTGCTTTCAGAGGAAGCAAAAAGAAACAAGGCTTCGCTTTAATTGGGATTTGTAGTGCATTAATGACAATCATGTTGTCAGAARACTTACGCACACTTGTATGGCTGTCATTATGGGCAGTTGTTATTCCTTGTCATCTTCACGTTTTTTTTCTTTTCTATCCATGAAAGTGAAGTACAACATGACTTGGTGTGTAGTGCAGGGATGTGTTTTCAACAGAGCACTGCTAGCAATGTGATGGGGGGGAAAAGTTATCCTGATAAACCATCTATGTTAATCACTTCATTTCCCCCTTGCTCTTCAGTTGCCGTGTTTAATTAGTATTCTGTTTGGCTATTCTCTTTTGAGACTTAAAGGTATGCACACACCTTTCAAACTTTACCAAGACCACCAATTTTACCAATATACCTGAGGCTGCTACCTAGATGGGCTTTTTTATGCTTTCTCCTCACTGAGTCCTCTGATTTTTTTTTTAATGTGTTTTACTTTATTTTTTTCCAGTTCACGGAGGAAAGCCATAGCACCTGGCTATCAATGTATAAACTGTTCTTACAGGGCTGTCTCTACTATACTCTCCAAACACTGACAACTGTACAAGTCCTCTGAGACSAGTCTGTTGTCACTTCTTTGGAACAAGTTTTCCTTGCAGTTAAGATCACTGAGGGGAAAAATGAAATACAAAGGAAAGTATAAATGCATATTTTGAGATATCGTAGGCTTGCCTTTCTTCTAAGACTTTCACTAGTAAGTTACTGAAGAAATGTAATATGAAGAATAAATTTTAGCTTTTTTTAAACAAAGATTCTTTTTTGACCCAYCACAGAAACACTTTGCTGTGCTGTCCTCCCTATCTTTTTAAATATTTGGCTATGGGTTATCTTTAAGTGGAGAGACTTCCTGCTATTCATAGGACAACTTTATTGTCCTCGTCCTATATATATCTGTTTCCAAAGTTGTCATGATTAGTTGAACTCTCTGTACTGTTGAAGTAGGTGAATCAAGTCACTGAGCTCTAGTATTATGCCTAAAAAGCCATTAGATGGATAGGCCTATATCAGTGAACAGGTGACTTCTGAACTGCTCAAAGGAAGGTTTACTTTATTAAAAACATTTTTATTAAGAAAACTTCATCCATTATCTGTTTTCTCCTAGTTAAGCATATAAATGCTAATACTTGTAGACCTTTGATCACCATATACTAACAAAACTTTTTTAACAGTGCAAAAAAGTAGTGAAGCCACATGGCTAATGTTGCATATGCTCAACTTCTGTAATAGCGTAACCCTTTTAATAGAGAGATATCAGACRCTGCTGCTCTCGGTGTGATCTTGATGAGAGTAACGTTGGTTCTTCCAGTCACATTCTGCAGGTTTGTTCTGCGCATCTTGTATTGAGAACAAAAGTCTGACTCTTCATTTAGAGATGTGTGGTGCCCTTTCCCTCTGCAGAGACAGGTAAAAGAATGGAATGTACCATGGCTGATATGGCACACGATTTCATTTTTTACTTTTTAAACATATCTAGAATATTTTTAAGCTAAAAAATGATTGTGTAAATGGAAGACCCCAGATAACAGACCAATGAGATCTTAGCAGTTTTATAAACCCTGATGAAAATAAGTCCTTTACAAACTGAGGTGAATATTTTTAGAGCAATGTCACATTCATAGTACCTTTTCTAGTAAAATGGTAGCTGTAACTGGAGCATGAAATTTTAAGGCATTCTTTACTTTTCAACTGTGTTCTGAATCTTACCCTGTAGCCTCACTGGCTAGGATCTTGCAAAAGCACTGTTTCCTAACTCTAGGCTACTTTAGATCTGCAAGTAGGACATGCAAAACTTAACCTTGAAAATACAATATTGGAAACTTATTTGCTAATGTGTTTTAAAAAGCCATCCTAAGTACCTGTACAACCCAAATAGGATAAGTCAGTTGTATCTATTAAATAATTAGGCAAAAACGTAAATCCCCCACCTTCAGCAGGGTTTACTGCTTTCTTAACTAGCACTGTGAAGCTGGTTAGAGCGCAGTACAGACTGCTTTCTATGTTGTGCCTTAAGTTACCCTATTCTCTTCCTTTACTAGCTATGCATGTTGCCTTTAATGTGAATGAAAAGAATCAGAATACTCGTTTTTTAAAAAAAAAAAAAAAATCCTGACAAGGTTATATGTAATTGCAAAGGCTAACACATTCCAATTTTTTCCAAAAAAAACAGTTTTGAGAGCTACATGCAAGTAGTGATTCTTATGTTTTCCTTGCAGAATTCTGTATAAGACTGTCCACAGCATCACATACTTACAGCCAAATGTTTTCTGTTTTTTCTTCTTTTTTTTCCTCATGAAAAACAAAAGAAACATAGCTGAATGTAACTTTTGTTTGTTTGTTTGTTTCAGGAATATTATATGGACCTGTTGGCATTGCTATGGTCTGTTCTGGCAAAAGTGAGACACTATTTTGGAATTACAAACTATTTATGCTAGACTGAAAATGTACTTTGAGAGCGTGAATAGCTGTTCTCTTTTGCCTAAAAGCAGCATGCTCAACTTTGATCCTATAGAGTGTGGTTTACTTTAAAAAGATCATGTACAGAATTATGAGTGAAGATCCTAGTATAGAAAAGCATTTGGGTGCCTAWTTAAATTCAATAATATATTTCACTGAGATTTAGACACATGTTTAAATACTTTGCTAAATCTAGGCCTTACATTTTTCAAGTTTGTAATTTTTTTCCCCCTTATGATGCTTTCCAGAGTACAGATGCCTATTCTGAATTCCTTTTTCAAATGCCTGACCTTAGGTTTGTGAATAGCTCTGACTTGCTATCCAAGCTGGCTTGCTTTGTACAGTTATCCTACCCTGCTCAATATTTGCTACTCCTCCAATTGCTCTGTCATCTACACTTTTTATCATCAGTGACTTTTTTATTTATTTCCAGCTGATTGTTTTAAAAACAAACAGAAAATCCAAAACCTAAACTGATCTGGAAGAAAGCAATTGGTTATAAAATCTGCAGGTGACATGAAGACTGGTGACATAATAGGAAATATTCAAAGTGGAGCACCTGGGCAGTGCAATGTAGCTAGATTTGGGTTTTAGATCAAAGACTAAACTTGTCTTGGTTGTGGTAGTCTGTCTTTGTGTTCTGCTCTTGTTCAGTGGTAGCAGGCAGGGATGAAACCTTCATTTATGTGCAAGAGGAACTGCTCAATTAATCCCTGAGCACAATATTTCACGTAGTCTCCTGCTGTATTCCACAAAGTCACAGTGTATCGGTCAAAGGACYCTTGCTGAATACTTATCAAAGGTTATCTGCAGCTGGAAGATATCAGATGTATTCCCTCTTATCTAGAGGGTCATGGACTTGGTTGTTGCTTGTTCTGGGGCTCGCAGTGCAAAGGGAATGAGCTGCTGTAAATAATGGCAGAYCTGCTCATAAAACTTTAACTGCTTCAGTGCCTTGAGGCTGTAAAGAATGTGCCCAGTAAAAGTTACCCTGCTGTGGCCACTTAGCTTCGCTGAATTTTCTTGCTCTCTTGGAATGTATCTTGTCCTAATAAAATGCGTCTGCACTCGAGGCATTACTCTGTAAAGGTGTACTCTACAGGCATTCAAATACAGAGTAATGGTTTTATTTTTCCRCTCCTTTCCATAAGTAGGGTGTGCGTGTGTGGGGAGAAGGATTTCTTTTTTCTTTCTATTTTTTCTTGCAAGAATAATTCTGTGTGATCTAGTAAATCATCTTCTGCATTTTTTTCCCTTCCTCTTCTTATTCTAGAAAAATTCACATCATTGCAAAGTTCTTGGTTGCTCTAATCACTACATAATCTTCATTTCTGTAGGGAGTACTTGCAGTCATTAGGAATTCAGGGTTGTAACTGAAGTCAGTAGAGAGACCTAATAGGTGCAAGACATCAGTTGTTGGTCTTGTCTCAGGGTGGTATCTTTTAAAAACTGAGCTGCAAGCTCTTCTCAGGAAGGCTGAACYCCAGGCATGGGGATATGATTTCCCRAAGTGATTTACAGATCCACAAAATGCTTGTGCATAGCCAAATGCAATTATCAAGATGGTTCCTGTTAATCTGCTAGTATTTTGACATGTTTCCACATATATTCATATGAGGAGTGGATAAACATAGCAAGTCTGTTAGTTCATCCCACTTTGAAGCCTGTCTGTTTTCATTCTTTTAAAAGATTGCAACAGAAGAGAAACAAGCTCTTTCTACCTGTGAGCATTATGTTAAGTTACATAGGTAATGTGTGTTTCTTCTTTCAGCAAGGGTCTGGGATAGCTGAATTAGTTTTGAATGATGAAGTCAGGAATTAATATGCAAATCATTCTTAGTAGTACCAATAAAGTTTTCAGGCTTTATATGCCACTACAATATGCATTTTGCTTAGTCTACACTTATGAGATGCTGCTTTAGATTGTTTTCAATCTTACTGATATTCTTTCATAACTCTAAAGTCAAGTTATTTCATTATCATGCACAAATTCAAAAGGGTTGGAAACAGTAAGAACTCAGTTCTTTATATATCACATACAAAGAGCTGATATTTTATGACCAGTACTAGTTGAGACAGTTGCTGATACAACAGGAAAGTGTAAAATAAGGTATTGTATAGGTATTCTATAGCATTCTAGTTCTATGGATTTCAGAAGCCTGACTTTAAACATGTAACTCTTTTTGCCTGAATGTCAGAAATCTTTTTAGCCTTACTTCTCACGTGCAGATGTGAGGATGGGACAAGACCTCTTATGAGTTATATATGGTGTGTTTTTTCTCTTCCTCATATTGTTCGATTGGAATCTGTTTAGAGGGACATAACAGAAGTAATTCTTACTGAAGTGGATTAGTGGTCAGCCAATGGGTGAGTAGGTCAAAGTGACAATATAAAAATGTACTGTTCAAAAACTGCCTGTGAACTAGAAGTCATTTTTGCACCGAGATTGCATATCATCCCTGTATACATTTTATTTCAAAATATTGGAGAGTTCTTATATTATACTSTGCCCCATGAGATAGTCACCTTTCAAAAGGCCAACAGTTACCCCACGGTGGCTGGGGGCGATGGATTTATCTCCTGTTCTAAATTTGGGAAGATAACCAATATCCAATAACTATCTCTTAACAATAGTTATTCTGTGCTTGTAAGAAACTTGGCAGATAATTAATGATGAATTAACTCTACTGCTTTGATCTCTCTTTGATAAATATCCATGGGCAGATAATGATTTCTTCAAATGGATTTGCTGTTCACTTTCTCTTAAAGCCTTTTTTTGCTGTGGGTATATTAAGCTTTAACTCTGTTGTTGCTGTTGCCTTATGCCTATCGGCAAAAACTCGAGCAGAAAAGGGTATTGTATTTGCAAGAAGTGGTGCTTTGTAGCACAATAACTTTAGCTTGTAGACTTATTTCATTTGTAGACCGGTATAAGTTATAGCGGCAAAAGCACTGTTGTGTCAGTGTGTGCTATGCTTGGAGGCGCTGCAGTGGTACAATTGTACCAGAAAATCTTCATGCCTGAGCACCATGTCCTACTGCTTCCTTCTCGTTTAAGGACTTGTGTAATGTTTCTTTGTATTCAGGGTTTTCCACCCATCTCCCCTTTTCTTGGTAAGATTTACCAGTCTCCTCTTTATCAATAAATGTATAGTTTTGTTTTCCTTTCATCATGCATCATCCCACACATCCAGCTGCGTATTCCTGCCAAACTGCCCCAAAATACGTAGCAATGCATACCAAGAATGCTTCTTTGGAGGAACGCCCTCTGAAAGACGGGCGGTGTAAGCAGGTTGCCTCTGAAAGAGGGTGTCTTCCTAGACTGACTGAAAATGACTGTTGCCTAATATGATGGGGATACCTTCATTATTTTCATTCAATAAGAAGAGTCACTGTGCTCCTTTATTTCAACTTGATGCATATTATCAGAGTGGCTTTGCCATTTGTTGCCATGAGCTGATGGGATGAAGTACCAATCCTCAAAAGTGCCTCCTCTTGAACTCGCCAGACTTCATTTATATAGACGTGTGGCAGTGGCCAGAGAAGAGCACAGATACTTTACTGTATGACAGGAGCTAATGACCTAGAGGAATACTAGATGTCTGCTGGTGTCTTGACATGGGGGAAGTGGTGAGCAGGTGGTGAAATTAGAAGGTTAATCTGTGATATGAATCTTCTGGGAATATTGTATGTTTTTGTCATTTTGGACTCTCTGCTGTCCCTAACAATAGAGGCAGAATTATAAGATTACTTTTTTCTTTTAGTATCAGAGAGTCCAACCTATTTTCAGGAAATGTTTTGCAATTGCTTTGTTAAGCTGTGTTAAGAAATTGGATCTTGGATAGTGGGGAAGGCTTTTGTGTCTTGGCTTCGAAAGGCAAATGTGCTGGCATGGCAGAATGGCTTTGTCTGAGCTTCTTGTTTATAAGATTAATGGCAAAACCAAAAAATGTTGTGTGATATGGGAAGAATTAATCTCCTGTTCAAGAGAGAACAGTTGTATGAATACAAGACAAAGTATTGGGAATCATTAGGCAGTTGTGTGAGTCAAAGTAGTACTTTAGTACCGTGAAAATCTTAAGGGACATCTGTCTTTCCCACGATAAAGACCTTCTGAAATTGTGGAATGACTGTGACCACCATTGCAAAATCTGAGCTTTTGAGCCAAAAACTCAGCTGTTGTCAATGGAGTTGTCCTTTTACAGTTCATCTCCATGTCCTATATCTTGTATCTTACAGTATTTGCCTAGCTTTAGTATTACTGATTGTGTATTGCTTGTTAATAAGAAAATATACCTAATGCTTCTTTGCTTGGGTTTTGGAAAGGTATTGTCTGGCTCTTTCCAAACTGCTAATTTCTGTGCTGATTAGCCATGTTAGTGGCAGAGGATATGGACTAGAGAGGAGACCTGAAGTGAGGTCAGAATTCGAGGCCTCACTGAGGAAGAGTGGACATAAACTGACATATGGGAGAACAGTCAAGAAAATGAAGGTTGACAGAAGGGCTGAGGACAAGTGGGTTGAGGAGGAGAACGAATTCTGTTGAGGAGGAGACTGGGCTTTGGGAGACTTTATTAAACCACCACTTATTTCTTTTTCCTCATGACCGCTTTTATTGGTTTACCTTTGCGCATAATTCCATGTGGTTTCATATCAGAAATTCAAACTGAGCTTTAACAGCCACACCCAAAATACTTTGGTGCAAAAATATATGAACTGAAGCATACTATGATGTGATCACAGTAGTCTCAATTATAACTCTGTGATTGCATGTAGATATAAATCTTGTTGCTTTTTTTTTGACGAATTGATGCTATTGCTATTGCTCTCATGAGTTTCCATGTAATTCTCTTACAAAATGCAATGGAAAATGCAAAATACTAAATAGTATTATCATACTCCAATATTTAGCTGGGCCTAACTACATTTAGACCCAGGAACTTTCCATAAATTTGGGAAGATGAAACCGTTTTGGTTTAGAACTGATATCTAGTTTTGCTGTCTATTCCACAGTGGAAGGGAGTTGTATTGAGCGTACAAATGCTGTTATCTTAATTAGGGCTGGATGCACCAGTGCGCTTAAGCAGTGGTGTGAGAGGACCACTCTTAAGGAAGAATCTCAGTTGGGGTGTCTTTGATAATGTAGCTGTTGAGAACCCAAGACAAGAAATGAGCAAGTGATCATCAGAGGGGTAACGACACTTGCCACTTGCAGCTTCCTGGAGTGTGAACCAGCAGCCTGTGGACAACTATCTCCAGGTAGCCCCATCRCCAATCACCTGGTCTAAGCAGGCTGCCAATAACTACTTAGTGCAAATATGTTTTTCAGAAACAGGATCTATTTTTTTTTTAATTCATGTAACTCCCATTAATGTCAAATGGAACTATGTGTTTGCAAAAAGAAAATAGATCCCCTGAGGGTATCAAGTTTTGTAAGGTAATGTTCTTCTGCTGCGTTTTGTGCACTGCTTATTTTTATGAATTGTTGTAATTGTTTAGTGTGTGATTGCTTCAGGGTTTGCTGTCAGGTGGGGAATCACTGTATAAGAAAGGCTTGTGTATGAAATATTGAGAATACAGACAAGTAACCTCATCCTTTAATGTCAGCAAAGCAAACACTCAGAATTGGAACTTATGCAGGAGCAGCAGAAACTAAGAGCTGCTTGAGAAGTGTGAAAACACACGGTCCTAATTGAGCAATTAAAGCTTACAGTTATTGACATTTTAGTAATTCATCAAGGTCTGTATCAGTTCTGAAACAACTGGTCCGCTGGGAGGAGAGCTTATAAAGGCAGCATTGATTAAAAACACTGAACCTGAGAGACCAGATTAGTGGTCATATTTCTGACTTGTTTACATTGTAAACACATTTGATTTACAACTTCCTTATTCTTGTTTTTGAGAAAACCTTTTGACATGAGCTTGGAAATGCTGTTATCTGAGCTAACAGGATTGTTCCAGAGTAATTGTAAACCTTCGGCTCAGTTTATGCCATCAGTCATTGAAACTTAGATATTCCTTAACAGCAACCAAATGATTGCTTGAGCTGTAGGAATTGCACCTTGTCTTAAATGAAGCAATTTGTGTTATTCCTGCTACCACTATTTAAAAACTGATGGATGGGTTTCTTTGACACCTATTGGCTATGCAAATTGCCTGTAAACACAATGAAAACACAGCTTGGAGAAGAGTTGTGAGGAAGGTGAGCTAAGGATGGATGAAGATGACAACTGTTAACTTTTTGTAAAGAAAACTTCCAATAAATGTAATAACTTTCTTTTGAGGGGGTGTGGGGGAGAGCAGGAGGGGGTGGTAAATATGTGAAGTTTTTAACCTAGAGAATTTATAAATGGTAGAAGAATACTTAAAGTTGCACAGGTTTCCCATTACCCCACCAACTCTGGTCTTGGACCTTTGAATCCTACAGTGCTTTTTTTGCATCTCTGTTCACCATCAGTGTCAAAAGCTGTTACCAGGCATCAAAATCCTCTTTGAACATTACAATCCACAGAGCTGTGGCAATGTCTGTAGTTATTCTCTGYACAGGGTTTTTGTTAAGGTGAAGAATAATAGTTGTTTTGTCTCTAKGCCTCTGCTTGATAGCTGTTATCTTTGATGCAGAGTTTAATCCKCATTTGGACCTGCTAATGTGAAGTTTAGCCTCCTCAAGTGAGAGTGGTTCTACTGGGTAAATAATACGTGAGCAGAAAACCCATACATAATGCAAGTAACTTGTTTATTAACAAAACAGTCTGCCCTATCCTTGGCCTTGTGGGTTAATTTAGCATAATCATGTCTGATTTGGATTCAAGCGATGGGTGAATTAAACCTGTAGACAAGATCGAACCCTTTTCTCTGGATCCAACTTGTGGTTCATGACTGGTACGTGGGGACTACCTGTGATCACTTGGATACCCTGTTGCAGCCTTTTTTCTGGTATATAACCTGTTGTAGCTCTAGGTAAAACTCACCCTCCCTGACCTGTTCTTGAACCAGCTTTTGTRCTCATCGCAGAAGCCCCTATTTCAGAACTTTCTACTGATGCATTGCAAAAGCACCAACCAGATACTGATGTTTATGTCCACTTCTAATATATTGTCTTGATGACAGCCTGTACTGGTTACTTCAAAATACTGCTGTATGTCTAAATTATAGCAAAATCATTCTTTTCCCAGAAAAATGCAGCATTTACCTTTGTCTTCCTAGTGGTTCTCTGATACTGTAACTAGGTTACCAAATTGGCGCAATAGGCAAGACAGCTGGCTGTCCGAGTCTGCGTGCCTGGCAAGACAGCGCTGCAGGTGCAGGAATTAAATCCTTGTTCTCAAGAACAATTTTCTGTGGCTGACTTTGTCCTTGAGCTTCTTGCAAACAGCAGATATTTTTCTTTTTACTGCTGAGCTGAAGACTACAATTGTATTAATCCATTTATCCCTAACTTACTACTATAGAAATTGGTTTTATTAGAAGCCATTTTTTATGTTCCTTTTCATAGCAAACTGCTTTTTCACTTCTCCCTAGTAGTGCAGGAAATTCTTGGATCACAGGTGAACTTGAAAATTAATTTTAAATCAGTTTATTACTTCAGTTACCACTTGGGTTCATCACAGTGGTACTTTCAATGTCTAATTCAAAATGGAATTCTGTAAAAATCAAATTATATTCAACTCTGGCTTGGGGAACAGGAGTAGGAAGTTAAAGGGGTACTTTAGAGTAAACTCTGCAGTGGGAACTTTGCTTACAAATTTCCAGCTTGAAAGAAATGCACAGAATATTTCAAATGCTTTTTTGTTTGTGTCTTGTTTTTGTTTTTTTAGTATACCTGGTATAATTTAGTATACCTGAAGATGGAACACTGTTTCTTGCATTGCCACTGAGCTGGCCTTAGCATACGTGAGAGTTGGTTTTTCTRATTAAGACCGATTGCTGAACTGGCACGAGTGCTTGCGGCGCAGGCCGCGCTGCCCAGCCCTTAGGCGTGCGGGAGCAGGGAGGCTGCCGTGCGGTGACGGGGCGGCGGGCGCCGTGGCGGGCTCTGGTGCCTCGGGAGCCCCGGCTCCCGTGAGCGCCCTGGCCCCRGGGGGAGGCTGCTGACACTGGCCAAACACGGTTTCCTCTGGTTAATGACTAGACACAAGCAAACGTACAACATGGGGTGGGGTAAGGTGGAAAATGAAGATACTGTTTACCAAAATATATAAATGTGTTTTTTCTTATGGTACTTAGTTTGACTTGTGTGTGTGGGGGTTTTTTTTTTTTTTTTTAATTGTCCAAGACTAGAACACTTTTAAAATGCTTAGTTTTGGACTTTCTTTTTGGCTAGGGGACTACTGTTAAATGTAAAAGCACTTGAGTTAGCTTTGAACCTAAGCACTTCTGAAACTTTTATCCAATAATAATTCTTAAGAACCATATTTCTGTCATCTTGTAATACAGTTTAATTCACTTTTTGGCATTTGTGAAAAATCATTAATTGATATTTCAGTTCCTTTTGCTTGGACACCATTCTTTTACATGCTTACAAAGGAAGCTTTTCTAGCAGTGGGTTTGAGTGTCTTTGTTTTGAGATGCAAAAGGAACTTTCTTCCCTTTTTGTAATGTCTTTAGCATGGCATATACCTAAGGACAGACTATTCAAAAAATACAAGGTGAAAATGGCTACAAGATTCTGGCTTTTTGGGCTGGCTAGCTGAGCTATCCTGGTTATGTTTTGGTTTCAACCTTCAGTTGCTAAGGGAGATATCTATCTGAATAGCGTCTTCGAGTGCAGCAGGTTTGTATTAGAGTATACATGAAGGAAAGAGATGGGTATGGTGGAGCAGGGAATAGCTATGGTCAAAATTATCACAATCAAACAAGTATATACACACAGGAAAACAAAGACAGCTTGACTCTGTGACTAATGAAGTTTGTATGTAGTGCTCTAGTGATCAAGATATAGCAGTTGGTCCCTGGAAGGACCCATATCATCACAGGGTCTTAAAGAGGTTGAAATTTTTTAACTCTGGTTTAGTTCTCTGTGCATGATCTGTTCCTCACCACCACCTCATTTCTCTTATGTTCTACTGAATAAACCGAGCCATCTCCGTTCTGTGCCTTTCCTTGTTTTAATTAAATATGTCTTAGAGTGAGATGTGTGTGTGGCTTTTTTTTTCTTCTTCAATGAGGAAGTAGGAAAGAGGACTGGAAAATATGCTTCTCTTAAGCACTCTTAAGATAGAAACTGCTATTGAGGTCTGACAGTGACATGGGTTTTATGCTTACATAACTTCAATAAGTTCAAGGGGATTAGAATGCTAGTCAGCAGGGTTATAACATTGTACAGCCGCTGTTAGCAGGAAGATAATCAAAACCTAATATTTTTCCTTTCTCAGTGTATTTATTCCTCCCTTCTGCTCTGAGAGAGGAGAATGTGGCTGATATGAATCAAGCATCTTTATGGCTTAAAAAAAGGGGGAAGACAGGCAAACTATAGCTTCTTGCCAGTACTTGTAAACCATTCCTCTCGTTTGTAAACTTGTGTATTTAACAGCTTGAAGAGTTGGGGACCAAAATTTGTTCTCTATGACAGTTGTAGATAATGATACCTGGAGGCCACTGTATCTAAGGAAGACCACATCCTTGTACGCATGACTCCTGCAACTTAGAGGTCTTGGAGGACAATTTGTGTATGCCAGTCCTTTGCAAATCCCATGCAAGCCTTTTAAAGTCAATAGCAATACTTGGGCATCTGTGCAAACACGTGTGGTGGGTATTCTGTTGAATTCTGGGCTTGACATAAACTCTTCTCATTTTACTTAATCTTTTAATACCGATTAGATCCAAATTCCTAAGGATATAGTTTGCCTCTGTGCCCTGCCTGTCCAGAGCTGACTGTCATTGCTAGACTGGCAGAAACCTGACCCAGTGGGAAACTTGCTGTTTAATGTGCTGAGCTGGCGCCTTGGCTAAGGGTTTGTCTCTGGAGTGAGCGCGGCGTGCTTGGGGACCCTTTTGGGGAGCTGTGGCACTGCCTCAGCTGGCTTGTATGACTGCACCCTTTCCAGAAAGCAGCTGCGTTTCCAGATTCAAAATGTCCTGGGAAGCCTCAGCACCCTGGCGGAGCATGCAGGGCCGTACGGGACCTCTTTGCTCTCTTCGGGGCTAAGTCTTGGCCCTCTTTCGCAGCGCAAGCTGATGCCTTGTAAAATATTTACTGAAGAGCCTCATGCTTGAGCTGCTTTGGGGCAAGGAGAATGGAGTCCCGAATCCGTCGGGTTCACCCTGAGTAAAGGTTTATCTTTTACTGTGTAAATGATATGCAGTGGTCTTCAATGCTTGCCAGTAAGGACTTAATGAAATTACAGTGTGCAGATTACTGTAATAACGGTGCTGGAACTTGATTACTCTTAGCAAAAAATGTACTGCAGCACAATGAAGATTATGCTATAGAATATAAAAAAAAAACTGAACAGCACCTGTCAAACGAGCAAAGGACATCGCAGTCTGTATTATACTTTCTCTATTTGTATTTGCTCACTTTATACCATATTTTGTATTTCTCTGTGAGTCTCCCAATCATTAGTGCTAATTAAAACCTTGTAATGTCACTTTTATGTAAATGAAATTATTATTTCATGTGGTGAATTTGACTTGCAGCATATGTCACTCCTTTCGTTTGCTTGCCGGCTCCCTCGTTTGGGGGAAGGCATGTAAAATAGGCGTCATCTTCGGCTGTTTCAAGGCTGATGGCCTTTAAGGGTCCTTGAGTGTACTACTTTCTCTTCTCATGTTGAACATCTTGCACAGGATCTTGAAGAAACCTTCATAGAATCATCTCCACATAAAGGAGACATTACTGAAATCACTAGATTAATATGAAAACGCTGTGCTCTGACTGGAGTTTTCAAGTGAGGTTGAATCTTGGTTTTGGAATTTTCTCCCTCTTCCCCTCCACTCCTGCCCTGATATTTTTGCATCTATCCCAGGGCTACATAAATGTCACTTTAATATTACATAACTGTTTTGAACTCTTTTTTTTGCAATTTTTATGCAGAAAATAGTATTTATGTTGGTATTTCTGAATTGCCAGGCTGCTGTTAGCGTGGCCATAAGTGAATACCCACTCTGTAAGGTGGGTATCGTTGTATAGGGGAAACTGCCATTTGTATTTAGGCCATATTTGAACTCCACCCATTATGTAAAGAGATACGGGGGKTGGGGGGGAAGGCAAAGGAACTTGTTAATCTGTTTTGATGACTCGGAAGAAGCCTTTCTTCATGCTCCACAGCTACAGTGCAGACGCAATTGCCCAACTTAGCGACCACTTCATACATGCGCACTAACTCCCCTCCAAATATACACCAAAACCAAGAAGAAAAATACAGCCCCATGCTTTAAACTAAGTTAAAGGTAGAGAGATCACTTCTGGCTTGGGGAGTCCTCAGGCTCTGAACTGTTATTATGCAAGGCAGACAAACCTGGCCGGACGCTGCCACTCCTAGGCATGTAGCTGTGAATACGTGCATTCCTACTCATGGGGAATTTGTGTCCTTTGGAGAGGTGGGAGGATGCTGAAGTTGTGGGGCATGCTGTTTTCTGAAACACTTCAAAGAGCTGGAGGTGTGTATTTCATTGCTCTGCTTGATCAAAAGCAGGCTGGCAGTGTAAAGGGGTAAGATGTGATGCACATGCATGAACTGATAGTTCAAATCATGGCAGGCAAGTCTAATTAAAGTCTATCAGTCTTGAAAATGTCTCTTTAACAGTAATGTAAGCTTTACTTTAAAGTGAGATCTTTGAAAATGTAAACTCTGTGGAAATTGTAATAGCTATTTTTCCCAGAATCTGTGAAGAGTCACAAGTTTGGAGGAACATATAACTCTGCCTTGGTGTTATTGATTTTTATGGCCTGATACACCTGGAAAAAGAAATAAACTTTCAGGCTTTTTCATTTTGAGTGGAAGATGAAGCTAAACTATTGCTTTAAAGCTGTTTCTAGACCTTTGCACTTTATTTTTTGAGAAATGGCTGCACTGAATATCCCTGTTGATGTCAGGCATGCGTTTAGGATTGCCAGAATGGATCCTGTTGTCCATAATGCAATGTTCATGCCTATGGGAACTTAATCTTATCCTGAATATCAAAAAAAAAAAAAAAGGGGGGGGGGGGGAGAAGGGGAGAAGGTAGCAGCTCCTGCATCCAAGCCTTTAAAAAGCTTTATTCAAAAGCAGACACTTTCATTTGTTGTTAGATTGCTATGGAACAAATAGGGGTACTTCTGCTTTTTTTTTTCCTCCCCATTTTTTTTATAAACCTCTGAAATATGTTCTCTTGTTTATAAGGTGTGTCAAAACTGTACTTTTTATTATTCTCTTGAATTTTACTCACTGGGTAACAGAATGATGGCAGATAATTTCTCAGTATTTCTCCAATAGGTCCTAAGAGATAACAAACAGCTCATGCATTTCTTATTAAGATGTCATTGCACCCATGTTATTTAGCAAACATTAGGAATCATAATGATGCCAAATATTCCAGTGCAATCTGTTACAAAGCCTTATCTTGTGGATTTGTTACTAGAATGAAGAAAGTACCACCACTTAAACAGTGGTGATTACTGCTTGACAGGCGCCGCGCAGGCGAGCGTGGGACGGCGGATGGTGCAGCCCGTAGAAGAGGGGTTTGCTCTGGGGCGCTCCCCAAGAGTTAACAAACCCCCGGTGCACCGCGGCCAGAGCCACCACACTGAGGTTGCTGTCACCTGGGAGCGTACCTTCTAATGACCCCATGACTGACCAGTCCCGACAAAGGAGAAGCGACACTGCAGACGCGCGCCATTGACATCTCGGCGCTGTGGAGCCCTTCCCTGCAGAATGACCCGTTAGTGGGTGCGTTGTTACCCACCGAACGGGGTGGTGGGCTGAGCTGGAGGTCACCTGCGGATGCGCGCGCTGCTACTGACTGAGGTCAGGCGGCTTTGGTACAGCTGGGGGCTGGTGTTGTTCTGACTGGGTATAAAAGGGAGCAAGCCTCGTAGGTTTGGTGCAGACTTGGACCCACGGTGTGCTGGCCTGCAGACCCAAGCATCCACCCACCAGTGGGGATGTCCCTGATGTCAACAGCTTGGTGAGGAGAAACTGGGGAAAACTGTCCCAGAGGGTGGATCGTAAGGGAGGAGAGCAGCCGCCATACCATGCATCCATGACTGAACTGTAGAGCTCTGAAATGGATATATATTTTCAGTCCTATTATTTCTAAATTTGATATACTTACTTTACTATACTTACCCCAAATCATTATGAGCTTTCAGTCTAATGTCCTGTGCGTGTGATTTTTATATAAGCATATATATGCATGCGCTTATGACTATCAGTTGATAATTCTTTTTCTGAACAATGGCTTCTCTTTTGGACTTTAAGGCTTGAAGTGATGAATCATTGTTTCTGTCACGAAGTGAGCTGTTTGGATAGCCAGTTCCCTTCTGTAGTTAAATAGATTTATGGGGTTTTGGTGTGGGGTGCCCTCCTCCCACTCTCCTTTTTTTTAATCGGAATTATCTTGGCTTAAGTTAGTACTTTAATTCCTGTCCCCACACATTTTTGCTGAAGGAGATATGTCCTGGGAAAGGAAGAATCTGGGGCAACAGAATCGATGTTGAACCAAACTCCTATGCCTTAACTCTTCTTGTTTTGGGTTGTATTCAAGCTAAATGCTCATGTATGGAGTTTTCTTTGCCAGCAGAATGGGTGCATTCACCTGTTTGGTTGTTAAATATCCATACCTGGAGCTTTGTTAATCTACAATGAACAGATTATTTTCTGGGTGTATGTACATATAGGGTAGGTGGTACATATCCATAGACCCTATATTTAAGAGAAACAACTTGACGCTTTTGTATACATTACTTGTCATTCAGACATCCGCTGCTAGCTAAAATTTTTTTTGGTGGCTTCAGGCTGCTCCAGAAATATGAAAAATAAGCGGTGGGAGATCAGAGTTTCCTTTATTTACAAAAAGCATGTGCAAAATTGTATTCTTTCTCTGAACACAGTGAAAAGAAAACAATAACAGGTTCTCCTTCAAATAACCCCAGGTTTAACTCTCTAACAAGTCTGGCTTTTTATTTTTGCGGGGGATTGTTTTGCTGTGGGTATTCATTTGGTATGCTGTAGACTTGAAGTAGGTAGTTTATTGTTCACCTCTACCAATTTATTTCTACATATAAGAAAACTATGTAAGTCATATGAGGCCTTAATACTTGTTTGTACGGTTATACTATGCAATATGGTTGTACTTTGCAAGGCATTTTCATGGCTTAAATTTGGTGTACAGTGTGGCAACTGAGAATCATAGTTTTATTGCCCATTTTACATTTGTTTCTTTCTGATGTAAATGAGTGTATGCAGAGTAGGGCAGAAAGCTGCTCATGTGCCAACAGGAGCTGTAGCAAAACCATATGATGCCCAGCTTTCCTTTTCTTACCGTCACCGAAGAAGAGATGGGGGTTTTGCAGCTCTGTGTGTGTCCGTGCACATGTGTACATCTGCACATGCATGCATCTATATCTATTAAAATCTATCAGGGAGTTAGTGATGACTGTGGTATAGGACCTCTGTATGTGTATGAGGAGGTTCCCCACTTCTTCCCAGGGGCTAACCCATCTCGTCCAGCGTTTCGTACCACTTTTTCTAAAGAAAATCTTCTCTTCTTGGCTGTGGTGCAGGGAGAGAGTCCAATCTCTCTTTGTGTGCATCAGGAAGTTACGCAAATAACTCATGTGAAGCAGTCAATGCTAAAGATGAAGTGATAGCTCAGGAATATTCCATTCATTAGCACTTTTTAGGCTAAAATGAAAAACATTATATTAATGCATTCTCACAGAGCATGTTTTTGAATGTCCTTAAGAGCACTCCATCTGTTTATGCAAATATAGTAGCTTGTCATGCTTGCAATCATTGACCRTTATCATTAGTTATGATTTTTTTTTGTTCTGCTTGTGTCAGTATTAAAATTAGCATTTGGGTCTTCCTAAAAAATAGCAGTTGCTCTTGTTAGAGTTATAGGGTCATTCTAGTAATTCTAATGGAAAATATTACCATGCTGTAAAAGATTGTCAATAAGAAAAGCCACGCACTGCTTATTGATACTTTGCATGCATCCAGAGGCAGAGAGCAGCTTCCCTGCTATAATCTTTCTTTTAATGGTCTCTGAAGTTAGAATATGACTATACCTATTCTGTTTAGTTACATTAGAGCATAGACCAATTTCTTCAGTTATCAAATTATAAATGGAATTAACTTTCAGGTTGTGTTTCCCACCCACATCAAGACCCGGATTCTTCTCTAAAGTATATTATGTATGTTTTATATTGAATTACAAGGAATTTGTTTTTAACAACCTCGTTTCTTTATTATGAGCTTTTCAGCTAGATAATTACTTCCGCAGTTTTTAAACAGAATATAGCATAGCTGTCCTGATACTTTACAGCATCTGAAAATAGCTCAGTTCTGGTGAAAAGGCAGCTGAAAGGAGAGGGTTGGAGCTCCCTATAGGAGAGGAGGGTTCTGGTCCCCAAATAAATTAATGAACAAGGCTAATGGTTCCAGCCTATCTCGAGGGTTTGTGGTCCTTCCAGCTAGCACAGGGATTTGTGCTGGTGGAGCTGAGCTTCCTGGCTCTTCCTTGTGGTACTTCTGACATGGAGAAGAGCTAGCGCTACTTCAGCCAGCTGTATCAAGTGCAATCCCTGTTTGCAGTAAATCATTGCAAATTTTCAGCTGGTTCAGACTACTTTGCATAAATCTGGAAATGTGTCAAATCCAGTCCAACATACTCAACTGCTAAATATCTCATAGGCTACTCTCTCCACCTTAAGAGTAGAACAAGGGTTATGAAACAGCTTGTGGGCTGCTGGCATCTAGTTCATGCTTTGGAAGCAAGCTTAATGTATTGGTGTAACTTTAAAAACTATTAGACATAAAGGGGTGTAGAAGCCTCACCAGGCTGTTTGGAGGTAACTGGTAGTTGTTAATGGAAAGAAGGCGAGGTGTTGCTTTTGCTGGCCCCAGCTCGAGGGCAAGTGCCCCCTCCCTGGCAATGCTGTTGGGAGCCTGTGGGACCAGGGCTCAGCCCTGCACCCGAAGAGGATAAAACCATCCTCCCCACCCCGATTCCCCCTATACTGCAAACTGAGCTGGTGTTTTAACTGTGTCCTTATTAGTGAAGGCAAGGTTCAACAGGAAAAATAAAAAGAATGATTCCTTGAGCATTTTATAACTCCTTAGCCAATGAGATGCTTCTGTGTTGGTTGTCTTGTGGGACTTGCCTCAAAGCATCCAGCGCAGCTGCCCTCTGGCCAGGGCTGTTATGGGGCTGGTAATGTTTATTTACTCTTTCTCAGCAGAAGCTGTGTATTGCAGCATGATTTTGGAGGAGCTAGTGAACAGATTTCCATCCTATACTGCTTGTCCAAGGGAAGGCTGCTTTATCCACCTCCTCTCCTCAGTTTGGTTAGGTCAAGTTATAGTGCTCAGTGCAGAGATGTATGCAGAAAAATTAATTGCTTCTGATATATAGAGAGGAGGTCTGGTTTTATTAGAGCATTCTTAACAGCTCCTGTAACTCTAGATTGTGTGAATCTATGAACCTGCATGACAAAATGAAGATTGATTTGGAGGGTAATAGCTCTCAGCTGTTCCTCTTCATGATAGTTGTAGCTGTAATGTCAACAAGCAAATGTCTGCAAATGAAAAAAATGAAAATTATGACATGCTAACCAACATCTGAAGCACACTATCACATATGTGATTTATCCTCTAGCAATCTAATTCACATTTTGTGCATTGATTCAATTCCCTTTTTCAGCCATCACAATTGAGACAATCTAACCTAATCTGTGTATAATTGTGTGTGATTCCACCTATTCTTTTCATGATCTTTTTACATCTTGCTGTCTCTCAGCAGGCAGAACAAGAATGGGAATGTTCCCATTGCTTCTTTTTGGAACTTCAACTATATATATTTTGCTGACAGAAATTACAGCATAATGTTTTGTGCATTTTAAACCTTTTAAATACTCTGTATATTCCTGTAGTTAATAAAGACTTATTTTTAAATAACTCTAAAAAAAAATCTGGAAGCAAATATTAAAAATGCATCTGCTTAAAAAAACCCGCAAACTATACAGCAAAGTTCAATGGGGAAAAATGAGAGTAATTATTCAACCTTTGACTTCTCAAAATTATATGGTTTCTTACACATCAGCTATATCATTTAAGAAAGACTGATAGTACTTATCTTTATCAAGAAAAAGACATTATCCAACAGCAGTTCCATATATGCTTCTATAATATATACTCATAGTTTTGTAAAACAAAAGGAAAGCTTGGCATAAAAATTATCTAGAAGCTAATATTTGGCTGCATCATTGAGCAACATATCAATATTAATTACAATTGCAGTTTTCACTGTGATTTCTAATATAAGTTTAGTTGTTGAAGAGCAAAGCATGTATATGAACCTGACTTTAMTGATTTTATTTTGTTTTGGGTTTTTTTTCCTCTTCTACATGTGAGTGGCTTTGGTTCTGTTTTGAAAACTTATAACCTGTCAGAACAGCTCTATACTCTCTTCCCTGCTAACTGTCCACAAGGGATTGTAGAGGATCTCTCCATTAGCCTTGATGAGGCCAGAAAAGCCTCAGCCTATTTAATAATTTAGCTAATGCTTCTTTTCCTCACAATGTTCAAAAAACCCACCAAATCATCTGACACTTTAAAAGCAAATTCAGTGCTCCAAGGGAAGGAAGCTTGACACTAGCTGCAGAGTGAGATGTTCTCCTCTCTGGAGTCTGACTAGAAATAGGCAAATACAAGTGCCAATTTCTTCTTTGGCTCTGTATCTAGGAAAAGCAGCTCTTACAAAGTTGGATTGTGGCTCTCATGTGGGATGGGCTCTCACTTGAG
This sequence comes from Apteryx rowi, assembly GCF_003343035.1. Taxonomy (NCBI): domain Eukaryota; kingdom Metazoa; phylum Chordata; class Aves; order Apterygiformes; family Apterygidae; genus Apteryx; species Apteryx rowi. The sequence continues at coordinate 2,462,550 of NW_020450983.1, forward strand.
ATGCATGAGGTGGAAACTGCCAGCTCTTTTTATCTTGCTATTCTTTTGGCCCTGCTTTGTTTCCTGAAGTCACCAGGTGCTTTCAGATGCTCTGCCATGGGGTGGCCTTGCAGCACTTTGTGTGGGGATGTCCTCCTCCTGCTCCCCCTGTGCTCCCAGCCTGTGCAGTGCTGACCTCTGCTTGCGGGTGGCCCCAAGCAGCAAGGTGGCTGCGGAAAACCTCGCTGGGGAGCGCAATGGGGCCAGGACTGAGTTAGGGACTGAGCTGCAGAGGTATCCAGACTGGTTGGGGTGAGGAGCAGAGCTGGGACACTGATCTCTGGTCCGTAACTAATTTTTTGGTGCAGGTTGCTTGTGGGTGTGTTTTGGTTATTGTTGTGGGTGTGTGTGTTTGTGTGGGTGTGCTTTATTTATTTATTTTTAGTATAACTCAACTGTACAGATGGCTTTTGTAGTTTCAAATAGGCAAGTCTTTTATTCTTTTTATAAGAACAGGAAAATGGGATAGGCTTCTACTAAACACAGCCCTCTCTCATCTTGTGACACTGGCGTTTCTTCATGACCAGTGAAGCTTATCCTGAAATTCTGCCTGGTTATTGCACTGCTTTACTACCAGCAAGCCGTGGTGTTGGACGCCTGACTTCTTGCTGCTCAGAAGAGATATCTTTCTTTGCTATCTCCCTTTATTTTCCTCCTTTGCTTTATGATCTGCGTTGCAGAACTGAGGGGGTTAGCATTTTTATGGCCTGAAAAAGATGAGTCGTCTAGAATGTGTCTTAAACTCTGAAGAGAGGAAACAACATGATGTCTCTTTTAAACTATAGGCTAGACATATTGGGTGAATACACAGTGTTGAGAAATCCCTAATACTGCACAATCCTATATACCATTTTTTGCTCTGTCACTAACATGTTAAGGCAAAAAGATTACTAATAAGTCCTGGTAGGAGCATGGAGAAGAGGACTTTTCTGATAGGATACTTTGCCTCCTTAATGAACACTTCAGGTTTTCAAAGTACAGGTTCTATGTTATATTTAGAATAAGTTGCTGATGTTTCTCAGAGCATCTGGTTTCTAATCAAAGTGGGGCATATTTCTAAGTATGTGTTACTTCTCGGCTTTTGATATGCCATTAGCTTTCTCTGGGTTGCCTTCTGAGACACAGTGAACTCTAGTGCCACTCCAAGCAGCATGGTAAACCTGCAGGTGACGTGGGAATTACAGCAACTGGAAGGCACAGCGTCATTCAGAAGTCTATACAGAAGCTTATTATTCTTGGACATGCATGTGAGCAAAGCAATGACCATTTTTAGCCCATCTCAGTTGGGATAACTTAGCCTGACCTTCTCAGGGCAGTGATCTAGCACAGAACAACTGTGATCCGTCATGGCTCTTGGTCAAGGCTGGCTCTTTCTGGCCATCTGCTATGGTTCAGGCCAGTTCTCCTGGCTGCTGCTGCTGCTGCTGCCATGGACCAGCATGGTAGAGGAACATCCTAAGGGGATTTTCATTCTATTCAGACCAAGGTAGATCTCTGAAATCAACCCCTATTCTCACTGTGCCTAGCAATAGATGTATTCAGTACAAACATTTGAATCCAGATAAATGTTTCTGTTGTTGAAAATGAATTGGTCACATTTACTTGTATGGTGCTAGTGTTTTGCTTTTGAAGTAGCTTAGTATACCTGGGATGGGGCTTATCTCCCTGAGGATGTTCCTGAGATGCTACAGTAGTGATGGGCCTCCTCTTTCATTAAGACCAATTCTGAAGGCTTTGAGTTAAACCACAGGGTTTTAGTCAGCTGTGTGTGCAAGAGTTACCTGCACTGATAGYGGTGGTTAGATACATCACTCTAACTGATGCAAGGTACTGTAGTGTGTTTTGTGAGAGAATGAATATTGGGCTCAGTGATTTCTCCGAGTCAGATGAGGTGAGGTTCTTTACTCTGTGTTTACAGTGTTGCTTTCATGCACTCATAAAAAACAGCTGTTTCTGTCCTGGATGCAAGTTGCTTCAGAAATGGCTGAGGAAGTATTATTTTCTTAGATTTTTCAGTAAGTTAGGTAAAGCATTTGAAATGATTAGCTCATTCTTCAGTGCTGCAAAATTGGAGCATTTTTCACATTATTGAAATATAATGCAATTTTTCATGGTAAAAATGATTTGGGGAATGAAAAGAAAATAATTGGGGACAAAATGATGCACATGAAGATGAGGTAAAAAGTATACTGATGGAGAGAGGATGAAGACAATATGCTAATAGAAAGCATTAGTAAAATGTTGTAACATTAACTGATATACTCTCTGCATAGAACAGATATTTGGGAAATCTCAGTCTTGCTCAAACTAAATTGATTCTCTTTATGAAGAGACCCATTCTCTCTCCTTGCTGTATTTCTGTTAGCATTGCAAGTGTGAATGTGAAAGCTGTATTCCTCTGTCTCTGGGATACATCATTTCCAGATAACTGTTCTTCTTGCTTTGAACCTGGGCAGGTTGCTATGAAACTCATTAAAGCTCTGGTAGAAAAAGAGAAGGATGAGAGCTAATCAAATGGCTCTTTCTTGTATTGCCTTTCCCCAGTTTTGCAAAGTCCTTATAGCTCCGGGTATACATGAAAACAAGTGCGATGTGAGGTGGTTGGAATGGTGCATGTGCTAGGAAACAGGTCACTGGCAGCTCAACAGGCTGTGCCTATAAATCGGGAGATATATTGTAATGTTCATCCTACCTGCATTGGCATCTGCTGGTCTTTGCTCTGCGACCAAGTCATAAGGTGCTGTTTTGGGCATGGACACTATAGAGCATGTGTAGGATACTGGTTGGGGCCAGGTGCAGGAGAGTTATTTTATGCTTTGAGGCTCCTCAAACACCTGAAAACAGTAGCTATTGCCAAATTGCAACACTCTTACCTGCTGGCATGAAATAAAACTTATGAATACAGTTTTGTGTAATCTGTATATACGGTCTTCAACCTGCTGGGAGAAGGAGGGGTAGGTTTAATTATTTCAGAGCACAATTTCCTTCCTAAATGCATCCAAATCTGATTCCTGTTTGGAAGGCAGATCATGGGAGAGGATTTTTCTGATGAGAGTCCTGGATGTTTTCCATTTTCACAGATTTAGCTGAATTTTACATGTGACTGTGCAGCCTTTGGAGTGATTGGATTCTGAGCCCAGAACGATTAATCTAACACAAACAGCCTTGTGGCCAAAGATCCTTCACAGGTCTGTGATTGTGCATTCTAAAAATGAGGATATATTGGATGCCTGCTTTTTATTTCTCTGAAAACAAAGACTTGTAAAAATACATTTCTGACTTGCTCTCCTTCAGATAAGAGTGGTTTTAATCTGTGGTATTCTTATTGCTAGAAGCTGAATTTCTATTTGATATATGTCCTTATACATTGTATATCCTTATGCTGAAACTGGAAATTATATTTCAGAAGAAGTCTCAGTCAAAAGTGAGATGGCTGATAGTGCAATTTAAAGGAAATGGTATTGTAAATGTAAATGTATCAGAGCACTTAATAGAGCTGTCAGAATCTTTTTGCTCCATGCTGATAATGATTTATTTATGGCAGTAACCACCAAAATTTTGGCATCTAACTGTGGCACCTAAATTAGGAGCATTGTTAAATCAGTAAATGGTGGGTGCTTCAGAGGCTATTCAGTTCCTCTGCTAGCTGAAGCACGCTCTGAAGGTGCCCGTCCCCCTCCGCTGATTATAGGGGGGATGAGAATGATCGTCCTTGTGCAAATGCATTACGGTCCGACTCTTCTCGGCAGCACAAAGCCCGGTATGCTTAATGGTGTTCGCTGCCTCTGGAAGGTATTGGAAGAAGAACCAGACTGACTTTAAATTCTAAATGCAAATGTCAGGCTGTCAGCTTGAAACCACTTTTGTTTCAAAATTGTAGCATTTTCTCTGCAAATGCGACTAAGAAAGGAATAGAAAAGGGTTTTCTTTTTCTTTTTTTCTTTTCTGAACGTACCTCTAAATTTTAATGTTTAATGTTTAGACTTCTCTGGAACCCCTRTCAATATCTTCAAAAACTGGATGAGCCTAATTGTCAGCATGAATTCACTCAGCAAATCCACTGGGGCTTTTCAAGCCAAAAATAGTACTCGGTCTATCATGTTTGGATGCCATGCTGATAACTTTGGCTTTATCCCCTCTCGTATTTGCATATCACACACCTGATCTTATTTGACCTTGGTTAAATGCACATCTCACTGTTCATATAAGTTTACTTTCTCCATCCATTCTCTATAGTAATTAAATACAGTGAAGAATCCAGGATGGGCAGAGTTAGACTAAAATATAGTTTTAAAGTATATTGAGAAGATACAAAATCCTAATTACTATTTTGCTGTCATACACGATAAAATTGTTGATAGTAATACAGAAAACATTGTTAAATAAACTTTTCTGAAATTGGAAAAAAGCACATGTGATATGATACGTACTTATTATATGGCAGTAACAAAGTTCATCTGCATCAGCTGAATGATACTGAATGACAGCTGCTAAAGTTAGATGTTTTTTAAATTAGCAGACCCGGATAGCTGTCCTCCAAGGGATTTGGAGAATTACCCAAGAAGTCCGCTGGCCCCAGGGGCTCTCTTTTGCTTATTCCCCCAGACCTCCTGGAGCAGTTGAGCCCCAGAGTTGTGGGAGGAGACTGACATTCCCCAGGTATTTTCAAAGGATGAACAGGATGACTTAGCTAAACATTAAAATCGGCTGGCATGGCTACAGAAATAATGAACTGTCTAATGCAGTCCTTGATGAACACAGTTAAGGGGAATATATGGTCTGAGATGATTAGCTTGACTTTATCATAAACATTAGTGTCAAACTAACTTGCTAGAATATTGTGATTTGATTTCAAATTTGGTTAGTTGATAAAAGTAATAGTATTGAAATATGGTAGAGCATAGATGTAATAATTACAACTATAACAATTAAACTAAACAGTAAATAATAACAGCAATAAATAATGCAAAACTAACAGGAAATTCATTACATGAATAAGAAACAGATTTTTATGGTAATCTCAAAATGTAATTTTAAACAAAGTTATGATTGTACCTGATTAGTTCTGGATTCCAGAAAATGTTGGTGTCAATGGTTTCGAGCAGTTAAAAAAGATAAATCTGTATTTAATCATTGCTTACAAAAATTTGCAGATGATCTCTGGAAAAATGGGAGAAGGCTAAGTAACCAACATGGGTCTTGGCCATTCTGCATCATTGGAGTAGCTGAATTCGGTCAACAGCATACCTTCTTTGTTTACAGGCTTTTAATTTGGTCATGCTCAAACGTAAGCTAAATGTTTGAGGGGGGAGAACTGGGTTCTGAGAAATAAGACCCTGAAAAACAAACTTAAGAGGATAATGATGCTTAATTAGCATTTATGATCTCCCAGGGTGAAATTGCCCTGAAACCCCCTAATTTGATTCCTCAATTTTTTTAATTTATTAATAATAATAATAAAAAAGAAATATTTGGTAGTAGCAGTAACTTCTGTATTTGGTCTTGGTGTGAGGGCTAGTGAGAGCCTCTGAATCTGAGGCTAAAATCTAAACAGGAAGCTGGAAAATCAGTGAAGAGGCATGAAAATGATTAAAAAATAGAAATATACCTTTAGATTGAGTGGAGTTCTGTCTGTCTTAAGAGATGCCTTAGCTGTTTATGTACTTAAATTGGACAAGTATTTCAATCAGATTTGAAATCGTTATCAGTATGTTTTTTAAAGAATATAACCGCACTTGAATTCAACACTATTGTTCTGTAAAAGTTGCTTTCAAGAGTAAAGTGACAAGTAAAACTGTATGTGTATTTTGAGTAACAGGCCTTCTTTTCTTCAAGAAAATAGGCCTAGAAGTACTGGAAGAAATTTCAGCAGTAGATAAACAATATTCACGTAAATTATTGGAGCCAATAATGATGGCTATCACAAATCTCCTTTTCAGCTATCTTTTCAGCTCTCTCATTATATACCCTTGGTATTTATTCATTACTTTATTAATTTTCCAGAAGCCAGAAGAGCAGGCTAACATTAAAAAACAAACAAACAAAAAAACAAAACAAAAAACTCTAATCATTCACTATAAAATTGAGCCAATCCATCCAGAAAGATGACTAAATGATTCTTGTTATGACACTTTACTAATTAAAATAAAAGCTTCATGATGACTGTTTTTTGCTGAGTGTAACCCATCAGTGGCAGGGTTCCCAGCTCGGCTGTGAATACAGCCTGCATCAGCTCATTGGCTAAGTTGTTTTGGCCTTGCCAGAGCCTCCGCGCGGTCATGTTTGTCTGGTAGAAGAGAAAATGCTCTTCTGTTGTGAATAAACCTTGACACATTATATACCATAAACAAGATGAGGATGAAGGGTTGTTCAGCGTCTTCACAGAGAGCAGTTTATTGAATGAACTGAAGCTATTTTGGTTTTAGTTTCAAATAATTCATGAAGGTCAAATTGTATTAATATGTTTAAAACTTCCAACTGATGCTTGACTTCTAAGTTGATAAATGAATAATATCGGAGTGTATATAATTAAAAAAAAAAATCCTATTTAACCTTGTAACAGGGCGCATAATCCTTGTGATATCAATTCCACTCTTAAACTTTTTTGTGATGAAGCATGCAGCTTATTTGTAATTAAACAAATATTCACAGTGGGAAAATCTTTCCATGAATTATTCTACAAACAAAATCCAGTCCCACAGTGAGATGCTCATAAATAGAGTGCAAATCATGCTTTTGCAAAGAAAAGGCACAGAACTGATGCTTCATTGGTCTCTTGCTTAAGCTTTCTGCTTCCTGAGGGCCACAGGCCTTGGTTTGTCCCTTTGCATGGAAACAGAATTTAATTTCTTTTAAATAAGTTAAAATGTAAAATAAATACGAAATTCTGTTCCTGATTATGGTAATAAAATGGCATGCCAGGAGAGAGCCATGACCAAAATCAAACACTGAAAAAAACCTACATTACTAAGCAATATAGTGATATTGTGTTCCTCCTGGGGAAGGAGATGATCTTATTGCATGTGAGGGAATGGGGCGAAATGTATTCCACGTTATTTGTTATTCATTAGCCCTCCTTATGAAAATCTAAGTATCCATCAGAAATAATAATCTTCCTATATAGACCATGAAGTGAGCATACCAAAAACTAAAAGCAAGTCATTTTCAGCATAAGTCATTGTCAAAAATAAATTCTGCTCCAAACAATAAAGGCTGAAGTAATAGCTTTTGTGCATGTGTGAGATGATTTAAATGACTATGTACAAAGTTTATACAGATTCTGCAGAGATGCTCTAAATGAGCTCCCAGATGGTTTTCTGGTACAAAGCTTGAAAATGTAATCTCTACACTTTCAAGTTGATCAATATGAATGTGGCAATTGGAGCCTTTTCCTGTGTATTTTGAAGTCATTCCTAATCAAGTTTTCATAATAATAATAAAAGTAACTGCCTGAAGATTAGAAAAGTAAAGCACCTTTGTTAAACATTTTATACATCAGTGCACTAGAGTTATTTTGTTAAGGAATTAAATCGGTTTCTACCAAATGATTCAATCAGCTAAATGGATATTTTATATTATCATGGAAATGAAATCATAAAGTGAAATTGTCAGGTTTAAAAAGTCTAATAAACAATATTGAGTTTTTTGCTTTTTTCCTTTCATTTACTTTCTCTTTTTTCTTAAGAATTAATTTCCTGATTGAAATCTCAGTGATAATCTTGTTTTGTATTCCAGGTAGGATGCTAATATTAAGAGTAGAGTCATACAGGTGGAATAGATCATTGTTTAAAGTTGTACAAAGATTTTGTTTCACTATTCCAGGGAAATCTGAATAGTTTATTTTACTTCAGGTTTATGATTACTCAGAACTACAGAATACTAATTCTGCTGCACTCTGAATATTCCATACAAAGAATAGAACAACCAACCACCTTCTGAAGCTCGCAGGTGATTCTTCAGAGCTGTAGTTACTGGTAGTGGCAAGTACAGAGTGTTTAGGTTTGGATATTACATCATCCTGCACCTCCAGAATTCCTCGATGTCTCTCCTTTTCGGCTTAGAGATTGCAATAAAAATTTTAAAAAATGACTACCTGTTGCTAGGCAAAGAAGCGTTTGCTTGGTACTTGGTGCTTGTGTAGATTGGGCCTTTTATTTATTATCTCTGAGTTTTACTGATGGCAATAAAATTCTCTGCATGTTGCATTTATTACATATACTTTTACATGTCTAAAATGGGACAGTCCTTATCTTCACTCCAGAACCAATGTTTATATAAAATAGTTGCTGTAGCTTCCTCTGGTCTCTTTTATCTGACATACCACTTGTGTAGCATTTTATTTAGAAGTTGCAGTGGCTGGCTCCTGATTAATTTCACTATTTAAATCTTGTGCTTGTGGCTGGATTCTCTACATTATTTAATTATTTCTTGTTAGACAGTTCATAACTACTACTTTAGTTTTTGTTCCACCTGTCTTTGGCAGGTGGTTCCTCTTGCGTTTCTCTCACCTCAAGCTACATGGAAGGCTGGGGAAGTACGCAGAATAGGTCGATTTTGCATGGATTTGAGCGTAGAAATGACTGTAGACTATCAATTAACCTGGGAGGGTTTTTGGGGTGTTTGTGTGTGTGTATGGTGTGCTAATATATTCTCTTGAGCTCATATTTTTCTAGACATTTGGAGTTGAGGAAGGAAAGGCTGCCAAGGATGCTGTTCCAGGTCCTGGAGCAGAAAGGAGGGAGTTGATCCTCCTGCCTGTTCTGACCTGTCCTCAGTGGTGTCCAGACTCAGTGCTGAGCTCTAGCTCTACATAATCTCTCACTTATTAAAATATATAATAGCATAAAAAGCATGACATGAACCACAAAGACACAGGCTATTGTCTGCCAATCATTTAAACAAAGGGAAAGACCTTCTTTCTCAAGTTTTCGCATAAGTGTAGAGTAAAACTATCTCAGTGTGAGGAAGGAGATTACAGTCTTCGCTCTCCCAGAAAGTGAGTCAGGGTGTAGAAGGGCTTTATGTGATAATTCTCTGCCCGCACCAAAATCAAGAAAATGACAAGATATATGTGTTTTTCTACTTCTGCAGTTACAATTCTCTCAAACATCAGAAAAATACTTTCAGACTATGGGGAATGAAATGAATTTTTCATCTGTAAAACAGGATTTTTTTTTGGTGGGAAATTGAACTATATCCCACAGTCATGCAATTTACTTGTCATAGGCTGAAACTACTTTCATTCCTTAAGTTTATATTTCCTGGAATTGCTTTTACAATGTATGGTTTACTGGAACTGTGTCATTCACTGAGCCCTTACTTTTCAACATAGCACTTATCTCCACACGTGCCGCCCCCCCCCCCTTTTTTTCTTTTAGAGTCCAAATAAATGCTCAGAAGTAAAGATTCCAGATCTGTTACCTTTTATGAAAAAAAGTTAGACTTTTTCATGTAACTTATAGTTACAAAAACTAGAAGTTAAATTGTTTTAACTGCATGTAGTCAGAGTGGAACTTAAACCTCCATGTCAGTGGCATCTGAACTTAGTTGCTTTTGAAATGTTTACCTAAAATATTAATGTTATGTCTGTTGTTTCACGCTGGTTCATAGCTTTTTGGACTCTTTCTTGAAACTTGATCTTGAGTCAATTTTAGCTTCTGTCTGTCGTTGTGGGTGGGGAAAAAGAGGATCTTAACTATGTACAGCTGGAACCTACTTGTCTAAGGAATTGCTCAGAATTTGGGGAGGGGTTTCCAGGTCCTGCTTGTGCTGCAAATCAGTGTAATTTTTTGTAAAGCTCCAATTTTATGTTTAGAATCCTCCTTTGCAAAAAGTCTAATGTAATATTCAGCATTATCACTCATTTGGGTAATAACTACATAAAAAAGGTGCGGTCTATCAGTCATCTCAGATGAAATGTAAATACTGGTGTGTGTCTGCTGACACAGAGGTATATGGAAAAATCCTGAAGTAACTTCAGTCAGCTGTTGGCTCTGAATCTCTTTTGGCTTTTAGGCAAGTTACATAGCCTTCTCCCTTAAGTAGCGTATTTGAAAAACGGGACTAAGGGTGCCAAGATCATTGTCGAAGTGCATTGAAAGAATGATCTCTTCTATGAGAAGAGCTAGTTAGCAGATATAATAGCATTATTATGCAGTTTCATATCTCAAGGGATCAGCTTTTTTTTCTTTAATTGACTAGTTGATTCTGAAAGCATTCAGTAAATATGCACTTATGTGGTTTTTATTTAAAACCTAAATATAGCCACCTTTTTCATGCAAAGAGACTCTAACAGGGTGGCCTTTGTATGACCTTGTGGTTTAATAAGCTGTACATTATAGTATTGCTACTTAATTACTTAATGATACCTTGATCAGGTTAGATAAATGGATTGGAACAATGCTGTATTCAATTAATTTTCATTTTCAACTAATTAGTTTTGCTAATGCCTATAATTCAAGATGTGATTTTTTTGCACTATGATATCTTACTTGTTTCTGTTTAGAATAGGAAAGCTAGATCTTTCTAGGCTCAAATGTACTTATTATACCAAGTATAATTACATTTAAACCTGTTAATTGGTGGCACTGGGTATGTATTTTATACACAATACTCTAGTAGTGTAATCTTCATCCTGCTAGTACTCTCAAGCAAAACTTCTAGATCAACCTTGAAGTTTGACAGCATAGATGTCCTGCAGGAGCTTCTCTGTGACATCCAGGGATGAGGAGAAAGGAACTTCTTGGCCTTTGGCTGGGCTGTTGCTCTGTGTTGCTGTCTAGCAAAGAGCCTAAAGCTAGAAATTCAGGAGAGTTTTGTTCCTTGCTGTCTTGTCACTATGATCACTTTCAAGAGTGCCTGGCATTAATTATGTCTTTGAATACCCCAGTAATGTGTTATTGCTCTGGAGCCTCAAATCCCTGCAGAAGATGGAGTGCAGTTAGGACTCCTGATTCGTTGTTCCTATCTGCCTCCATAAAAATAAAAGTAGTTATGTATCTCTCTAATAGAGATGGGTATGGAAATGTAATTGCATTTCATAAAGATTTTCAGCATTTTGAAAACTAGTTTCCTTCTGGTTTGGAAGGAGAATTGAACCTTTTGTATTTATTTAGCCCTAGAAAAGTGCACCTGACAAGCAGGACAAGGAGTGATGGAGCTTAGGAGCCAGGGCTTTCAGGCTGATGCAAAGTTGGAGCCTGAGGGTCTTAGTCTACCACAGCTCCAGACTTGAGGATTTTGTCACTAAAAGGCTGTCCAAGTCTTGCACTTTTCACTGCGCTGCCAAGGGACTGCTGAAGAGGTGGGAGACTGAGATTGCTCTGGCTCTGCCCAGGCCATGGGAGCAGGTTGCCAGGAAGGCAGGCACAAAGCTGGTGGAAACCTAATGTGTTTTGAAGCTTTCCTGTCGGGCAATTTCACTAGAGCCCTGCCTGGGTCACCTCAAGATGTCATTATAATCATGAGCTGTCTTGGTGAGATGTTTTGTGTTCAATATATTGGCATGTTATCCTTTGGAAAATATTAAAATACAGTATTTTCTACCTAGGCCTTATTTTCTGATTGGGAAAAAGGATAATGATGTCAATGAAACGCCAACCTGATATACAGCTTATTGTGAATGAGAGCTATTTTCTTGCTTGTAAATGTAAAAATGGCAAATTTAAGCTACAAGTGACTTCTTTGTGTTTGGTCTGATGAGTGGTCTTAGTCCCACCATAAAGCAACTTTTGCGTCCAATAATGGCTTTATTCAGATTTTTTTCAGATTGTTTGCTACCAGACAATGACAAGAAGCGAGCAGGAGGAACACATAAGAAAAGACCAATTTGTACCACCTGTTCTAGAAATGTAAGCTGAGGTGGTATTGTAAAGGGGAAAGCCAAACATTTGTTTGAAATGATGATCAGTGGCTGTTTTATATTCATGTTAGAAGTCGTGATTCTTTTAACGCTAGATCTGAAAGAAGCAAATATTTGATACAGTCGAAGAGACTGCATTTCTACCAGATTTTGCCTAAATGGTTGATGTAACAGTACAACTTCCATGGAGGATTATAAGTGGCTATTTTAAATGTTTTTATTTATAGCAGTGAAGAATCTCTAGGTTCCTGTATTTTCAAGTGATAGACTGTGCCCAGACAACACCATTTTTATGTTGCTATATCAACATAAGATCTAGAAATGCCACAATTTTGCAAAGCATCCAAAAGGTGTGTTGGTGATCAGTGAGTTATGTAGACTGCAAAATAAGGCTACAACTTGTAATCCAATCATCCTTCCTGACAGTACAGACTGTCACAAGTTTTTTGGATTCRGCGTTTGGCCTATTATGGCCAAGATGGAGATCCTGTGGTCTTTAGTCACTGCTCTGTTCCAGAGCACTTGTGGTTGTCTGAAGAAGCGTTGTCACAAGTCATGCTTGAAACATGACCGTGTTCTCTGCTCCTGATACACATGGTGTTTGGTCTTTCCAGAGCTACTCGTGAGCTCTTTCCTGAGAGCTGTGCAAAATTCATTAGTATCTTCTAAACCCATTTGTGTACAACTGAATCTTTCCACACTGAAACTCAGTTAGCTGTAACTCTAATCCAGAGTTTTCATTGTGAAAAAGTTTTTTTTTATAGCTGTTTTGGCATCATGTGGGGTATTAAAATATTATCCAATTAATAGGAATATAAGGCCTGATCTAAAGTCTGCTAAGTCATTTTGAGCCTCTGGCCTTTATTGATGGTATTGTGAAATATGTGGAGATTGGATTACTTATTCAAACTCTGTAATATAAGAGCTTATAAAAATGGCAGAATTTATTCTGATGGATAAAGGGCTAATTTCTGTTGAAGGAAAAGATTCCCTAGGTTCATGCATGAAGAATTAATTTCAACTTGTTGAATAGACGACAGTGGTGTGATTACTGAAGCTGGTGTGTTAATTGTTCTTCCTCTCTACACAGATTAATAYTAAATATTAATTAAAGCTTCCATTTGAGAAACAGCCTGTTCAATGTAAAGGAGCTAGTTTAATTTACAAACTTAGGAATGGTCAAATGTCTGGGCCAGAAGCTAGGCAAATACAATGTGGATAAGAGGYACTGTGTTTTTGTGAAAGAGTGGGAGCCAGGAAGGGAGGCATCGTAGCCCATTGGGCTCCTGAGTACGGCATAGCGTTTTGTTCCCCTGCATTTGTCTGTACCCTTCTCTTCAAACAGCAAACTCTTTTCTCCAAATGAAGGTGGTGTTAATCCTCTATGTAAAGAATGGACATGAACTGAGGTGAATATTCATTACATTAGGCTCATTGTCCAAGAGTTGCTATGATAATTACATAACTGGCTATCACTCCTTATTTAGATAAGGAGTGCCTGAACTGGCTCCTTTTGGCATCCCTTCCCCTAAATAACTGCAACAGGATTGGGAGACTGAGTGAGGAACTGTCCAGTTGCCCCACCATTTGAGGAAAGCTGAAGAGTGTTGGGGGGAAAAAAAAAGAAAAGATGTAAATTGGATTTGCTTGACTCAGTATTTTGGACTAGTACACAGAGGTTAGAATATACAATGTTATGACAGAATTGAGCATGCTGCGCATAAGCATCTCAAACRTGTTACCAAAGGGCTTATTACTATTCTGTGTGTGGCTCCATTTAGATAATTTACACCTCTCACTGTAGTTCCTCAGATATTTGCAAAGAATGTCAGAATTATGACAGGGCCTGTCACATAGATGACAGTTAGCATTTTTTTTTCTGTAAAAGAAATGCATGTTATGGCAAACCTGAAGCAAAAAGTCACTGCTGACAAGTGCTCTTTTATTTTAATAAGAATAAAGGTCTGATGTAACAACAAAACACCTATTTACAATTCTCCTTAGAATTGTGATCTCACATGCTTTAAGTGATGAGTGGAAAACTGTAATGGAGAAGATTCTTCTACGGAAAATCTGTGCCTCATATCCAAAGAGAAGAAAGGAAATGCTTGTAATGATGGGGAATTTTTACCACCAGCATCAGTTAAAGAAAACTTGGAACAGAGCTGAGGGCAATTTTTTCTCTGATCCATTTCATGTAGTGAGCTTTACTGAAATATTCATTAGTAAGGAAGTGTATTTTCTTATTAATATGCCTATATATTACACTAAAAAGGAATATGTGTGTTCATCTTAACTGTTGAAACCAACTGTCAAAATGAAAGCTAAGTGCATAACTCAGAGTGAGCAGCTTACAGTCTATAAATCAGATTAAACAACCTAATYGACCTATGAGTTGCATGGCAATATCCTAACAGGTTAGCAAGCTTCAAGACGCATCTGGATACTCGGGAGAACTGAGGTTCCCGTCGGGTTTAACATCGTGCTGAAGGACAGGGCTGGCGTGAGCACGCAGTCGGGTCCCTGAGTGGGGACTGGCCTGAGCCAGCGGCCCTGCTCGGTGTCTCCCTTGGCCAATGGGCCGGGTTACCCCGAAGCCCCCCAGCAGTCAGCTCTGCTGCTGCCCCTGCCCTTGCGTGTGACCTGGGCTTTGCCAAGGTCTTCCCCTTTGCTTTAGACCAGATTTGGGTTGCCTTGCTAGGACCACATCAAGCAAGGGTTGCCCAGGCTGGCTCGGAAAGGGGAGGGAGCCAGAGTKCTGGACCCTCCCAAATCTGGGAAACGGCATGGGCAGCGTCAGCAGGACTGGGGCGGGGAGRGAGTTTGGGCCTGTGCTTTGCTCCTCCAAGGCAGTTGGATGCCATCTGGCTGGAATCAGGCCCTCCCAGCACAGGGTCTGGAACATGAGCCAAATACAAAGCCTTTTACCTCAAAATACAAGTCATGGATCCGTTTCCCTCCACCATCCCCATCACCAAATGCAACCAGCGGAAGTGCAACCAGCAGAAGTGGCAGCTTTCCCCTCTAGCTGGCTGTGTGGTGGTGGTGGCACGTACCTTGGCTGTCGGGCTAGCTCAAATTTCTCTGAGCCATGTTTGGATGGGAGACTTCGCATAAGGACTTCTGTTTCCCCGCAGTGTTTTAAGAGCTATCCAATGTATTGTTGAAGATGGTAAATTTTATTGTACRATTAGTGAGTATTTGTTGAAAGTGAGGAAGCAAAAAAGACTCTGTCGCTTGATGAAGAAACAAACATTTAATTACCTTATTTGACTATATATGCTGTCTGGTTCACAACACCCAACTATGCCAGCTACAGTCGTCTTTTTTGTTATAACGCCTTCTGTGTTGCTCTAATTAAAATAAACCTTGGCATTTTGCATTGTCATTTTTCTTTCCTACTTTGGCAGTAGAAAAATATGCTCATGAAGAGCATTCTTGCTTTGCACTTCTGACAGTCTCATTAAATAAGCAAAGTAGGTCACTCAAGCACACTTGTACCATGGTAATACAGAAACTACATAGTAAACATTTTAAAACAGTGTAGCTCAACCCTTGCTCCTACAAGCAATGACCTTGTATCAAAACTGTCACTTAAAGGTTTTGACAGAATGTGTCATTTTGTAGCTGTAACACCTCAGGAAGGAAAGGGTTTTGCTGAGCAGACCGAATTGCTTCATAGGCCAGTAACAAAGTGAAATGTGAACCAAGGTTAAGAAATGTTTGTCAGTCAGCAGTCCATGTCTTAAAACAAAATGAAAAAATCCCCCCAAACCCAAACAACATCTGTTTTGTAGACAGTCTGCTTTCCATGAGCCAAAAGATTATAGTACTGCTTTTGCTGCTACTTTGAAAACTTTTTTGATATTTAGCTTAAAAAAAAAAAAAAAAAAAGCAATGCATTAATTAAAAAGACAGTCACAAAAATAATCATGCTGGTTCTCTGGAGGAATATTTGCATCTAGATGAGCCTTCCTGCCATGGACAAAAAAGAATGTTTAGCAATTAAATGAAAGCTGATGTTATGGATGTGTCCAATTTTCTTTTAATTGCAAGAATTTCTCTATGTAGAGCTGCTTTATTCTGATGTTGGAGATTTACGTTATCATATAAACTTCTAACAGATATGGATAGCAAAAGGTACCTAGGGCTAGAAAAATACATTGTTAATTGAACAGCATTGTTTGTTAATTACTGTGTGTAATCTGTGGAGGGTGGTAGACAATAAATAAACTGTCTTAAACTCTTTTAAGATTTAGTCAGTCTCATGGAAAATTAAACTGTGGCTGGATTTTTGTGAATCAGATCTATGCTAATTTGTAAGATGATAATTATGAGTGTTCTGAACCAAAATCTTCCAAACTATCAATGAGTACTGGAACTAGCTTTGTGATATTGACTGTATTTGATACTTATGGTTTTCCATTAAAAAGTGGGGACACCAGTATACTAAAAGCATGATCTGCTTTGTAGAAGGCTTTGGTCTTACTGTTCAAGTGTCAGGTCTTTGGTTAGGAGAGGGTGATATGCAAGTAAAAAGCAGATGAGAAAATGAAGTGTTAATGGTGTGTATAGGCTCCCTAAGGGGCAGTTACACAGTGCCACTTGCTTAACAGTAGTGAAGAAGTTGATTCTGGAACAGCTGAAAATGGTAAATTTTATTAGAGAATTCTCTATGCTCCCTTATCTCACTCAATAGGGATATGCCAGAGTTGGTACTTTAGTGTAAAGCATGTACCAGACTGAAGTTTCTCAGTATTTCTTGAAGAGGAACAGAGGTCAGAGTCACTGATGTGACTGCTTGGCTGCAGTCACTGATGTGACTGCTTGGTGCTTGGCTTTATGCATATATATATATATATATATATATACACACACACACACACACATATATATACATACACATAAAAAAAGTATATAAAGAAAAACTTAGAATAATTGAAATCCTTCTCTGTTTACATATTGCCTAAAGAAAACTTTCTTTTGAATGTATGTATTTTGAAAATATAGACATATCACTACTTATAAACCTGGCTATAGGATCATTGTATGAGAGCAGTTCCTAATATGCACTTGATATGAGATGAATTGGTTAATTTGGCTGTTGTCATGGTGCATTCCTCACTTGATGGGTAGCTATGGGAATTGTTTCTGACGGTGAAAGTTTGTTAGCAATTATTTAGATAATCCTTATGTCATCTGTATTTTTGCTAAGATTTGTCTACAGTTCAATGAAGTGATAACTTTATTTTCTCCAAATTGTGTGGAGTTTTTAATATTTCAGATCAAAAAACTTGTAAAATGGCAAATTAATTATACATCTAAAATAACCTTATTCACAGATGCAGCCTGCAGCACTGCAATGTGACCTTTTTAGAGCACAATTACTGTTATATTTTATATGAATAATTTTTTCCAGAATTCTGATCTTGTTCTAAGCAGACAGATATAAGCTAGATGGGAAACATCAAACAGACATGAATAATGGTAGATTATTCATCTTTTGGTTTTGATTGAAAAAGAAAATCCTTTAAAAAAAAAACCCTATTTTTTTAAAAACTTTGTCAGAGAACTGTTCTACCATAACAGAAGACATCTCACTATAATTCTCCAAAAAATGATAAAGAGAAGATTTATAAAACTGCCAGAGTCAGAGTTACTGCCACTGATATAATGTAGGTGTCCCTCTTGAATGTGATATTTATGGAAAGACCCTGAAAATAAAAGACTTGTTTAGCCTTGAAAATAGTGTAATTTCATTGAATGCCCGGGGAAGTGTAGGTGGAAAAGATCTACCAGATCTACAAAGAGTTGACCTTTAAAGTATGGCAATGTTAGACTAACTGCTTGGTGTGATGAGTATCTTAAAATAGTCAGAGTAAGGATTATTTACAGCTGTAAGCATGCTTTTGTTCTCAGGAGGAGTCTATAACATCATACACATCTTATGCAAAAACAAAATATTCGAATCTAGCCAAAAACTCTTTATACAGACAGGAAGAATACTTAATTTAGGTGGCCCCTTTTTTTTCTTTAAAGCAAGAATTTATGCAATCCAGTTAAAATGAATGTGAATTATTACTTCTTTCTCCCCTCCTTCCTGCCCCCCAGTTAATTATAAATTGATTTTTAACCCTCCTATCTCCAAAACAAATTGCTGCAGAGGGTACATTTAATCAGCTACATATGAGAACAGCTCATGCTTAAGAGTCYACTTTTCAAAGTAGGAATACTTGAGATGTAGGCTTTAATTATTACTTTTTTTCCTAGTTAGTGCTACTTTGTGCATCATAATCTCTTCCTAGAATCCAAAATGTCAAGGGTTTTAAATGGTCAAGACTGAGGTCCTGAGAAAATAATGCCACATGCAGTAACTCAAGTTTTGTTGTACAGAGCAAGGAAACCTTCAGGATGCTTGAAGCTGTATATGTGCTGATAATGTATAAAGTAATATGAGCATTAAAGCATAAAAGAAAGATGCTTACAGAAATATTAAGAATTGTTTTACAGTTTGGATTAATCTTAAAGGGTATAATACTTTTATCAAATAACTTGATAACTAGAGCAAATTCTAGGGAAAAATGTGTTTGAAGTGGGACATGGTGATTATTGTTACAATCAATCTAATAAGTGAGTACATTCAGGACACTGTCTTAAAGAATGCAACCTTAAAACTCTAAACAGACCCAATTTAATCTCTTCAGACAGTTATAGCTTTTAAATTTAATAATAATGTTAAATAATGTTCTATAAATAAGATCAGAATCAGGTCTTATTAAAGTTTAAATCTTTGATTATAGCAGTTACTCTAATGAAAGCCAGAGTACATAAAATCAAACTCAGGGCTACAGACTTCAGCTGTATGCAAAAAGTGCGGTCCTTGACTATTCTCCATCCTGTTTATACTGGATAAAACGTTGGGAGTT
Source organism: Apteryx rowi (assembly GCF_003343035.1). NCBI lineage: Eukaryota > Metazoa > Chordata > Aves > Apterygiformes > Apterygidae > Apteryx > Apteryx rowi. Next base: position 2,481,375 of record NW_020450983.1, read on the forward strand.
GTGTAGTTTTTGCACTTTTTGACAGTGGCTGAGGTGAACTTCTCTTACATGGGAATTACAAGTTTTAGGGCAGTCTCGGTGATCTGCTGTACCAAGGTGTCACCACTGTTGAAGAATGCATTCATCAATTTGTTAAGTGCTGAAGTATTGTTATACGGTTAATGGTGAGTACTTTGTTCAAAGAGCTTCAGTGTCACTGCCATGGATATACCTGGCACAAACAGAGATGCTGAGGCATTTAAGGATTTTGGGCRTCAAACGGGCTGATCCAGTTGAAGGATGAGAAGTTCAAGAACATGCATTTTGACTTTGCCCACAATGGGAGGTGGATGGTAATAAGCACCTAGATTTCTCCTGAATATCATCTTCAGTTTCATTATAAAACGAGGAGAAAATTAGATTGTTATTAAAACAGTGCACAGGGAAGCATCAAGGACTATGCTTGATATTCAGGGAACACCTGCTTCTAAAGAGTTGCAAACGAGACCTTTGTAAAACTTCTAAATGGATCACAGAAAATGCAATTTCTAAATGGATCATGTGATCTAAATGGATTACTTTCTAGAAGCCCTCCTAAATATTTCTACTGTAGCCTGTTTACCTTGTTTAATAACCCTGACTCATGACTGTTTCCATCTGAAACCTAACGTAGGCAGTTTAGCTTTTTCCAGCAGAATAGTTGCACTGCATGGTCTCTAGAGAAATCAGATACCTGCATGTGTTGTCTTAGCACTTGAACCATTTACCTGCCCCAAATGGCTATAATCAAATCTATGAATAGAAGAGCACGCTTCATAGGCAAGTCCCCAGGCAGAAGAACTTTTGATGTGTGGCAGTATTTCTGTTATGTCCTGAGAATGTATGTCTGTCTCTGTATAGAGGCCTTCATCTCCTGCTGATTTTGCTCAGAGTTAGTATTGTTTAATACTTTAGAGACTATAGCACAGAGCTGACTTCCTGGTAGGGCAGGGCTCAGTTTTATCACTATAGTTTGTTTTGGAGATGATCTGACTGATTGCAAAGCCATGYAGATTTGTTATATGTGATAGATGCTCTGCTAGCGAGTGGGTCTGGAGTGGGCAGCCAGCARCCTGAGGTCAGCTCTGTGCAGTGTCTGGTCAGGTGGCATTAAGTTTACACCTACTGTAAATATTGTCATCCTGGGCATTTCTGCTGAGACACTTCGATTGTACTGGGACACATCCTTTTGAGAATTATTTTCTTGATGTGATTTATTACCTGACTTTCTGGGGGATATTTTAAGTCCTTTATGGTATTGGACTAGCTTGGATTTATCTTATATTAAGTCTGTATGGACCCAGACTGGATACTGGGCATGTGCCTGAATYTGAACAGCACTAAGTAGGCCAAGATGCAAGAGCTATGTGAAGTCCTGGTGAACTGCTTGTTCACTTTGCAGTTGAAATCTGAATAGGTTTAAAGAGTCTTGAACATAGGAGTCTATAATAAATTTGAGAAGTTTGTTTTCTAAAAACGAAGTCTTTCACACACACAAAAAAAGAGCAAAACCAAGTAATTTGTTGCATTCTTCTCTGGGGGGAAAAAAGCGTATGAGACAGTCTTTTTGGTCTTTTAAGTGTACTATTCTTCTGCTGGTGGCTCATGTCTTCTGTTAGATTTCTTTTTAATTGAGTCAGGAAGTTATGACAGTAATTATTCAGAGGGAAACCTCTGATGTGATGTTCAGTCTGGTGAAGGAACTTAAGTTACTAATCAGAMGGTTTTCAGAGTGTTCAGTTTGCTAGGAGGTGTAACTGTTTCCCCAGTTTAGTCTTGATCTCTGCTGAAACCACAGGAGATCAAATCTGCTTTGAATTTGGGGATTCCTCCAAGGACATTTCAAGGACCAGCAGGTAATGACATCACTTATCACATTGCTGTGCCACAAGTGATGTTGGAGTAGTTGTTTTAAGTTTGACTGGGTTATGTTTTTAAAATTGTGGTGGAAGGAATTAGAAACCCTACTTGCTAGGCATGAACCCCCCAGAGTTGTTATATTGTTTGCCTTCATAGGGAAAACAATAGGTGAAGATGATTCTTTAAAGCTTCATGGAGAAGGGAATAATTTCAGAGATCTAGAGAAGCTGGGCTTAGGTGTAGATGCAGAGGGATGCAATCTGCACGTAGGAGAATGAACAGAACATGAAAAATCCATAGTGGGTAAATAMTAAATTTTGGGTAAGCTACATGAGAGAGGCTGAACACTTTCTTTTTAAAAACGAAACTTAAAAATACAAATTAACTTAAACAGAAGGTAGTCTTTTGTAGAAGAGTTTAATAAACACAAGAAAAATATTTTTTCTGAATTTTGAAAAAATGCTTAATTCCCATTTCTGTTTTCCCCAGTAGGGTTAGTTATTTATCAATATGCAGTGTGATTAACAATAAAACTTCACAAATTGTCGAGTAGCTTTATTTTTTTTTATTTAGTTATTCTAAAAAAGTCAATTTATCTGAGTAACAGTGGCAGGATATCCAGCTACTATCTCCTAATCATTAATTTCTCCTGGACTCTGTTTAATACAGCTGGTGCAGAATGTTTAATAAATCATTAAAATAGCCTAGATTTAACTGAAAAATAAATTATTTAAAACTATTAAAGTGTAACCCTCCCCACTCTCCCCACCAAAACCCTCCTTGCTTATTAATGCCTAACTGAGTTAAAGCACAATAAAACTATAATTATGGGAATCTACAGCTTTTTTTAACTTGTTTATGAAATGAATAAATACAGACAACTGACTTCTTAAATCTGTTCTGTTCATGATCAATGCTTGCAGGTACCATACAGTTGCATTTCATAATGTGCTTACTACCATCAGTGTTCACACAAAGATTTTTGTCTTGCTGAGAATTAAGGTATTCCTGCTCTTCTGTTTCCCATTGCATTCCCCTCCACCCCCAGAAAGCTCATCTGTCTGATGCAGCACTCCCAGATTTAACAGCTCCTTGGTTGATATTTTGCAGCTGTAACTCTAATTCTGGCTGACCAGGCAGGGAATGAAGTGGCAGCTTGCTGGGACAAGGACTGCTAACCCACAAAGGCTTGGTGCCTCTGAGTAGGCTAGCGAAGGTTGCTCGTATGTGTAACTTCGCTCTGGTAAGGGGTGTGTGCGTGCGTGTGTGTATGTAAATATGTGTATATATATACACACACAAATCTGGCARTTGGTTTCCTCTTTGAACATCGGCAGTCCCTGGTGGCATGGCAACACCGAATGAAGAAAGCAGAAAGTTTCAGTGGGTGCAACACGGTGCAGTGAGCGCTCTGCTCCGGCCCAGCATTCCCTGCACTGGACGGATGTTGGGTCTGGAACTCGTCTTTGCAGGAACTGAGCAATTGAGGGGGAAAAATGCCCAGATGAATAGCCTCATTAGGTTAAATAGATTCTCTTCCAGCATTAAAGGGGAAGCAAAGATTATGGAAAGAAAAAATTGATCTTGTAATAAAGTGCTGAACTCTGCTTGTTTTCTTACTGCCATTTTTAAATGCACATCTRTGTCTACCAAGTGGCAAAACAAAAAGCAGATGGCTAGCAATATAGTTATTAGGTCCTTGTGTGAGGACATGATTTCTTTTTAGTAGAAACAGCACTTATAGTTTAAAAAAAACAAACAAACAAACAAGGGAAAAGTCCTCTCCTATTCTTATGAGTCTTAAGATTTAAAAGAGCAAATAACTCTTACTGAAAACTTCTCCCCCCACCTCCCCCAGGGAACTAGGGGAAAAAAAATGAAGTTAACAAAAAAAAAAATCCAGTTTTTCTGAAGGATATTATTTATGGGAAGGGGGAATATTAATCCTGTCCTTGAGGGGGAGCTTCTTGTCTTGCTGTCTAATAGGCTAAGCCTTGAAGCCATGTATTGAGGTAAATAATATCATATGATGTTACTCATACTGATGCTGAACAGAAGGGAAAGTATGGCACAGAAAGCTCTGAGGGAGAGAAAAACTGTTTGTATGCGTATACTCTGCAAAACTGGTGCATTCTTTGTGTTAGGGATCAGAAAAGGCAAAAATGTCAATGGAGTATTTCTCTAGAAATAGCAGTTGAACCTCTGTGTTCAATTCATAGAATTAATATATAACAATACATATAAAAATTATAATATTATAGCCAATAGAAAAGTTTGTCAAAGATTTTTCAAAAAGGTAGAGTAAAACTTTTTCATGGAGGGTTTTAACTTGGGCTCACGGATCTCTGTATATGTGACAAGCTTATTTGTGATATTTATTTCCTTTTAGGATTCCTATGCTAGACAGAAGACTGTATTACGCGTATTTTGATTGCTTAAATTTATGCCTACGTACAGGTCACATTTTCAGCACAGGGAATTTGCATACCAAGTGGCAATAGGAAGTGTGGGAGGGAAATCGCAGGAACATTTAAGGAGTGTTAAGGAATAGTTAAGTAACATCTGAGCGCTCAGTGCTAACAGCCCTGCTAGACAGTAACTAATGCAAAAACCAAAGGTCTYGATCCAGTGTCTGTGTATCAGTGTCAGTCTTTCCAGTGGCTCTGGATTTGGCCTTTAATAATGATGTTGAATTATGGTATTTCTAAGATGAGTAAGAATACCCATCTAATGATGGTCAATGCAAATGGAGGAAGCCTAAGGTTTTTTGGATTTGGAGCAGGTATCTTAAGGTGTAACTGCAATGTATATGCAGTAAGTGATTGTGGCAAACAGCTGAAACTCTATTGAATGTAAAGTTATATTGCTTAGTTACTATTAATTACTATTAATCACTACAATAGTATTAAGTGCATGCAGTAAATACTGTCTGTTCCTTCAGACTCTGTATTATTTGACTACTCTTTTATGTTTCAAACATATTATAAGTCAACTTTATCTTACCAAATAGCCTGGAAAATGTGTTCAATAAAATTGATGTCAACCCTTTGAAATTTCATTTGGAGGATTAAATACAGAGCTGTGTGACCAGCCTGCATAACTAGAAGTGTTGCCTCCCTTTTAGGATGTTTCTGTCACTGTTGAAGTATATGGGGATCATGTCCCTTAGGAGGCGACCCCGACATCACATGGAAAAGTACTTGAGCAGTGCAGAAAAGAAAATTTGGCAATCACAGGCAGACRTTTGATATCAAATGTTATTGCAGTGAAAGCCATGCCCAAATGCGTATTACGTTCCTTAACAGAGCTAAGCTGCTACAGTGTACTTACTTAAGTAAATAGACAGACATAGATCTTTTAAAGCAAATTACAGTCGAACTCTGACTTGTTTCAGGTGAGGATCTGTGTAGCCATGTATTAATAAGAGCTCTGGAGGCATTCAGTGGGAGAGGTGGACCGGGGCATGAAAGAAGAAATCAAAGTTTACAAAAGGGTCCAGCTGTGCCAGAGACAGCGCTGCAGCCTTGCATGAAACAGCAGTCAGCAAATCAAAGCTGAATATTTGCAGCTGGCCAATTCACTAAGGTGGCCACTGTGCTATGTGGTCAAAATAGATATTGTTACTGGACGAGTAGTACCTCTTAAGCGGGAAGTGCAAAACTGAAATCAAAAATAGGGAAAGCTCATCATCCCTGTCCTTGCCACAAAAAGTCCACATTTAGAAGAAGCTTGACATGGATGAGTGCAACCCTGAAATCCTCTTGGGGCTGGATTTTTGGAGTTGCACGAACTTTCCTGAGTTTGGGCAGCTTCATCAGTCTGGATCCTGATGTGCACGTGGCTACGAGCAACTTTGGTGATCGTGCTGACTGCCTGGTTCCAGCTCTGACTTGACAGACACTACAGAAGATGAAAAGAGCAGGGAGGAGGAGGAAGAGAGAAAGGGCCAAAAGCGAACACCCCAACATCCTTTGTAATTTTTATGACAAAAGAGCACTGCCTCCTATGAGGGGCACACAGATTAAAGGGTCTGACTCCAAAGAAGCATTTTTTGCACTGGGGGTGTGCTGGGTAAAAACACCCTTGGGTTTGTTTTAGATCTGTGTGGAAATGCAGGAGGAAACTAGGTGCAGAAAGCTCCTCCATTTTACTTTGTTGCACAGATCTTGGCCTTTACTTCTTTGGCTATAGGATTATGCAAATATACTTGAAATAATTCGGAAAATATAGGCCCTGACTCCACTTCTTTTCAGCCAGAAACGTGAGCAGGCGTACTGTCTCCTAAGAGGAGAAACAGCAACTGTTTCCTAGCAAGCAGATATCTGCAGCAGCAGCATCTCTGCTCTCCTTCGTTCCTAATAAATCCAGTCTTTATAGTTCAAAGAAGACTACTGCAGTACCTCATAAAAGAAAACATCCTCAGCTATTTACAGAAGTGAGTATCACATTTAGATAGGATTTACTCTGTGTAGAGGCCTGCAAGCTCTTGTATATAAAGCTCTATAATTAACCACTCAAGGAAATAGTAAACTAGTTGTTTTAAAGCAGGGGCATTTGTTACTCTCAAACTCTGCACTAAACTTTGCTAGCAAGCATTTAGATAATGGAAGTACTCAAACATCTATGCCCTGCTCTTTTTTTCATTTCCTGTCCCATAGTGCGGGGAATGATAAATCTGGAACTACAGGGGCTCTTTGGAGAGACTGCTATTTTTCAAGTTTGCGGAGTGGACAGTAGAAATGAATGGTGGCTGTATCGTCCCCAAACCCAAGCACTGAGCCAATGCAATGAGCTATTGTGAAGCCCCTCAAGTGCAAGATAATTAGCTATACTGGTTTAGCTTAATGGTTTTACAAAAGTGGGGGGTGGGGGTGGGTGGGGAACATTTCCTGGCTTCCACCTGTGTTCTTTACATCTTGAATATTGTGAAGAACAAAGTAATGGGTAAACAACAACCAATATCTCTTCTGCTTCCTTGCACACTGTTGGAGAATAGTGTTTGTAGCCATATTAATTTTTGTAATTGTAATCTTGCTAAATTTCTTCTTCAAAGCATGGAAGACAGTGAAATAACAGCCTGAGGAGGTTTGGAAAGTGGGACCTGGCATTTAAAGCCTAGTCAGCTTGCACTGCATTGTGTAGTAATTGCTAGTTAATGTAATAGCAAAACCATTATGGTGACAAAATCTTAGAGCATATTTTTCTTTTGATGTGCATGTTAAGACTGTCAGAAAGCAGTCCCAATATTAAATGGGCCCCCTCATCGTTCTAGTTTGAAAACACTTTGGTTAATCGTTGTCAGGATATACTCTTTTGCTTGTCTGCCATATTTACTAGTATCATCTTTCATGCAGACCAAACGAGAAAGATTTATAAGGGCTGTGAATTGTTTGATAGTTCTTCTGCTTGAATGAGTTATATTTGCTTGGGACTAAGAAGCTTTTCTTTTTTTTAAGTCAAGTTCTGCTAACATTTTTGTAGTAAACTATGCAAGATTAAAACTTCATGTGCTTGAGTATTCTGGTAAATTGTTTCTTTAATCTTGCAGTCTTATTTGAAAAGAAGTTCAGGGAAGCTAATATGTTTCCAGGGAATCAGAATTTTTGAGATAAGTTGCTAGCCTATTTGCAGAAATTATAGAAGCTTCAGTAAAACAAAACCAGCAGCCATCTGTGTTTTTCCATTCTATAAATCTTAATTGTTTTTATTATGGAGTAGACATCAAAATATAGTTCTCTGACTTGTTTTTAGCTATCATATAAAATGGTAAAATAAACTTTCCTATATAAAAACCACATGTTCTTTCTCATTGTAGCAGAATTCTTCGTAGGTGTCATTCTTCTACCAAAGATATCACAATTTTGTGAATGCCAGGAAAAGTCAGTGTGGTATTTCTTCCTTGAAGAGCAAAATATTAACAGCTCTGTTACCGTTTGCTTTCATGTGCTTGGTTGAACATCTTTATTTTCTCTTACCTCCTCCACTTCCTCTTCTATTCCTGCCAGACTTTTTTGTAATAATAGTCATGAATCTGTAGCAGTGAGCCTGCTGCAGATGGTTTCCATGTACGTCATGCACCTCTTGGGTTGTTAGGGTTCAACGAAGACTTTGGGATGACTAGTGGGACTGTGATCCTTTTCCACGTCACTCAGCTATCTCTAGTTCTGTCTATGTGACATTTTGTCCTCTAGCTGATTAGAAGTTGCAAATTAATTCTGAGGAGGTGTTTGTAGGCTTGCAAAACCTCCTAAACTGTTTACTGTGAAAGTAAAAGTAGTAGTTTGATGGGATTCACATGTGCTGAAGTAATGAATGTCTTCCGGGGAGCCCCCAAAAAAATCACCCCAACAGCACTGCAAGGCAGTACATTTACCAAACCCAGAGAGCTTGCGGTATTAATAGTCCAATGTCATGGGGGAAACAGGCAATTAAATAACTAATATATGTGATGTTACATCAACAAATGCCTTCAGCTGGGATTATTGAAGGAGGCAGGAAGAGCAGCTCATCCTTCCTCCACAGAGCATCTCTACTTTGCTGTTGTGTTGAAGACAGTTGTGTGTGTGTGTGTGTGTGTGTGCGCGCGCACGTGTGCTCAAGTCCTCGGCGCTGACTCAGCAAGCATGTCCTGTGTCTCAGCCACAAGGCCACCGAAGAGGGCATGCGGGCAGCTGTGTGTGCTGTGGGGCGCTCTGCTCCCCATTGCTGGCAGGGGTTCGGGCAGGCAGCAAACTCTGTATGGTGAGTTGTCTTAACTCTTACTCCAGGAGCCCCAGAGATTTTAAGATCAGGCCAAGGAGGTACTTCATACTAGATAAAGAGACTTTACAGCTTGAAGGGGAGGCAGATTTAGTTCCTTTCCTTAGTTCAATGTGCTGTGAAAATTCAGGTTTAGGTGAAAATGGCATCAAACTTGGTAATCATTTCTAAAGGTATCATTCAAAAAGAATAAACAAAAAAATGGAGATGTATGTTGACATATCTATAACATGCTTCTCATTTATCCTATGCCCCTTTTTACACAGTTCATGGTATTCTCAGTTTTGGGCACCTTTTTGCTCATGTCTGAGGTCATTGCAGTGTAAATCAAATCCCATCAGGGACTAATTCTACTACAGAGCCTGAAAGATTGCCAAGGGGTTATAGGCTTTTCACTCCCTGAGCTCCCATAAACCCAGCCTGCCAAATTTGGGAGGTATGTAATCTTCTTTCATCTAGAAAGTCCAACATACAAAGTCCCTCTTCCCCCTGTGCCTTTCCCTGCAGTGCAATGGACTGTTGTTTTCTCTGTCCTGCTGCATTAAGGATGAACAGATGATTTGCCACGGTGGCAAGCTGAAAACGTTTCTTAGTGTTGAGAAATATTTCTAGCAACTCTTTGATCAATATTCCAACGTATGCAAGTGAATCGCTATGAACCAGTTAAAAAATGATGGCTGCTCTGAAGTTGCAGGCAGAAGAAGGAAATCTTCCTTACCAAACTGTTTTCTCTAATACTTTATTCTGTCTAGTAGAGAAATTTAAAGTTTGTATAATACTTGTTATCCTAATACAACTATATTAAGAAGAACTCTTCTCCCTTCATGTTCAAATGAACTGGTTATTCATGACTTGATCTGTCCTTTCATTTGAGATGCAAGAAAATGTAGAAATGATAGAATCCCTTTATTTATTTGATGTTAAAAGGAAAACAAAAGTCTACACACACAGTAAACCTGCAATCCATTGTGTAACTTGTAAATTAAACTATTGAAATGTAAATTTAAGCACCTGGTGAACTCCTTGAAAGATCAAGACAAGAACCTCAAAAATATTCACAATGAGAATGAAAGGAAATTGTTCAGTACTTTGTTAATTTCTTTTTGGCTAAGGAGTACAAAAAATACGTGATGGGGTTTGAAGAACCATAGCTATGTGAGATCTAAAAAGCAATTTCATAGTGCAAAAACTTGAATTTGTTTCTTAGGCCCAGAACTGAAAGCTAAGGAGCAGACGCCTAAAATGCCAATTGCTGGTTTTAATACTGCTCTGTTCTGGTGTTTGGGCGCCTGACGTGGGGTTGCAGGCTGGTGTCTCCCTGCATGGGGAATTGGCCAGGATCCACTCAGCTCTCCTGAGCTTCTTACTGAAAAGCTCAACAGCCAGCTCTTTAACACAGCAGGAATGGGGGGTGATTGTTTTCCTTTTATATAATAGTCATTAAAGCACTCACCAAAAATGTGGGAGGCTAGGGTTCAATGTCTTTGCTTTACCGGGTAAGCTGAGCTTCAGTGCTTGAGAGTATATTCTAAAAATGCCTTGCCTTGTTACTGGTCACTTAAACCAGTGACTCGGCACTGCTCAACTTTATGGCTTGCTACAACCAATATGGAATAACTAATGCAAAAATCTTCAAGCTTGATGAGCTGAGCAAAGCAAACTGTTTTTTCCTTAATGTTGATTTTTCTTCCCCTCCCCTCCTCTTCTTCCCCCCACTTCCCTAACCCTTATGACCTTTATTAGCGTGCCCCAGAAACCCAGTATAATAGGAATAGATTGCGAAGAAAAGGCTTGATTCTGCCAGACGAGTATGGGAGAGCACTTGAAATGATTACACTGACTTGCTTCCGTTTGTACCACTCTGACAGACGAATTTGACACGTTTTTATTTTCTGTTTTCGTAGCACCTTTGTCAAATGAATGATGAAATCTGACACAAGGTAGGAATCAAGAGGCAAGTACTTTTCAGCTTCAAACTCTGAAGGAAGAAAAACTCCTGATAAAACATCATGGTTTAAAAGGATTTAGGAAATAACCAGAAGCTGTGCTACTGCGTTTGTGCTAACAGACTGTTTCCAGCTGCCCTCGATGGTGTCAAGTCACTCAGTCTGAACCATTTAACTGACTGCTTCAGTCAGGCTAACTTACCTGACTGTATCTTCATTATTTCTACAGCTGTAGTTTATATCTTGTTTCCGTGTCTGGTCTCGCCAATATTTGTTCCCCGCTCTCCTCCCCTTGAATGCAAGCCCTGTCTGCCCTTGCAGGGACTCGAGAGCTGGCAGCGTCCCCTGCACGTGGCCGTGGGAACGTGCTGGTGGCGGCCRGGAGCTGTTCTGCAAACAAGGGATTGAAGGGACAAATTATAAGAAAGAGCAGACCTTCACCCCTTCTAATTTAGCAGCTGAGTGCTAGCAATCCGCTAAAACAGGAGAGCGACGACAGAAACGTGATGCCATGCGTTGTAATTCCTTCTCTGGATCACCTGCCGTTACCCCTCTTCCCCYAATACTGCTAAGTGCAAACTGTCCACTTCCAAATACTTAGAGGTTGTGACACTTTTGCTCTCTAGACCTCATGCTGTCCTGTCTGTTAGCTGAATCCATCTTGACAGTCCTCTTTGGCCAGAGTACCTTACTGGAACTTGATCTGTCCAGTACCATAATTTCTAGGACAACCTGATGTGARCTGTTAAACTAATACATCATTGGAAAGAGCTGTCACTTTAACGGTGTGTTAATGTCACACATCACGAAGGTGAAATGTAAGGTAAAAGATGTATTATGCAAAATATAGTGCCATTCATGGACCAAGGAATCTGGAGGCAGATGCATGTTAATGATTAAAAAAAAGAAGACCAACAATAATTAAACAAACAGACAMCACTTTTAATTATTAAAAATTATTCTTTAATGCTGGCTAAGATGATTTTACTTTGTGAATTGTATAGCACATATGGAGTGCAGCACTACCAGATTTGAGTGTTGTAAGCAAGCAAGAAATATTCTAATAAGTCTTTTTTTCCCCCCCAATTACAACTTCTTTTGCTATCTTAGTTGAATTTTAACCAGGTTCACTAGAATAAGTCTGTGGGGTATGACTGGATAGAGGACCAGCTTGATGTGGGTTATTTGTAATGGTATGTGTATTATTTTGCTCTGGGAGGGAGGCTGCTGCGTTCCAGTTCTTCTTTGCAGCCAACATCTCCCTAATCCAAGCCCAGAAGAAGCAAAGTGGTTTTTGAAGGGTTTCCATTCCTGTGTGCTTTCTGCCAGAGGGCTCTGCAGTCCCTTCACTCTTAATTAACTCATAATTAAGCTCACTTGTGAGATACAAGCTAGAATTGTTTGCAGTATCTTCCTGGAGGCCTGCAGAGATGCCTATAGGCATGGGGAACGGCTCTTGAATGGGTCACACTTATTTTGTACTCCACGGTTTCCTGGAAAGGGGATGAAGAAAACTTTAGTGCCAGRCATTGTGGAGAAGCATAAAGTAGCTTGCTGGTGCTCACTGCAGAACGTGCAAGCGGGGTGAAGCAGTTCTTGCACCCTGCCCTCTTGCTGGTTTATGCGAGTTACACATGACTCTAGCAGGATTTGCTTTTCCAGAAGGTTTGGAGGTTCAAGTGCTGTTCCTCTCACCCTCAAGTGCGGGACACAAGGATCTTCGGGAACATGTTTTGTTAATGTTGTTGAGTGTTAGACTGAGAATCCTATTCCTGTGTTCTTGAAAGTGTTTTGGGGACTGTGAGTTGKTTTTTTTTTATTATTTATGACATAAAATGTCACACTCTTTCCATGGATGAACTCTTTTGGTTCACATGCTGGGAGGCTGATCTCAGAATTCTGGATGTTGTTGTTGTTGTTGTTCTGTTAAATTTTGCAGAAATTTGGTTTCCATATGGCTTCTATAGAACTGTGTGCCTTGCTGTTGTGACTTCTTTTAATCCTCACTGTACCAGCATTGGACTGCAGAGTATATTGGCAATACAAAATATTGTGAAAAGACAAGGTTTTAAGGTTTGGCTGAAGTATAAAGTATTTTCACTTTTGATTTGACTTTGTTTGACGCTTCCCCTGTAGCCAATAGTTGCTTTATTATGTTGTGCTCGTAATGCTCTTAGTTGCCAGACCTATATGTGGTTTTTGATGTTTTATACACTCGTGTTGCTGGCTGCTTTTTCTGTGCGCATCATCTTTTTTTCTTGTGTGCGCTCCGAAGATGCGTGAGCTCACTGTGGCTGCTCTCAAACCAGAGTGCTTCCATCCAGATAGTTACAACTTGACATAACTGATCCTGTTAATAACTAAGAGTGTATGTTATTCGATTCTTTTGTCTACTCGGACAAAACTGAAAGTGGAGATGAGCTGTCCTTATCCACCACCCAGCTATTGGGATAGTGGATGATGGCTTTTTGAGTATGTGTATACAAATATACATTATAAATGCACTGGATCATAAGCATGCAGTCACGGAAGAAGGTTTGAGGGAAGATGCATCTACTTTAATTGGATAACTTAATTCCTATTGTTTATGAAACAAAGAATCCTAGAAATATCACGTAACGAAGCAAAAACTTATGAATTAAAACACTTAGCATTTTAGAGTTGCTGGAAACTATTTTGCTATGCTCATTGCAATGATTTCCCCCTCCCCTTAGCTTTAAACATAAGAATATTAAAAAGASAGGATGATAGTCTGTTACTCACAAAGGAAGAAGAAAAGAAAAAGGAAGCAAAAATATCTAATTGTGCTTGTTAGAAGAAATAGTCAAACTCTGATTAGTGTGGGAGGAATGAATTATTAAATCTACCCACACTCTCTGTTTTTTAATTTTTGGTATTCAATTATGCATCAGTAAATGTTATCATGCAATCACTGGCAAGGTGCTAATTAGTATTTATGAATTGATGCTTTTTATGTCTGACCTTTTGATAATTTCCATTTGTGGAGATGGTTTTAGGTATATAAGTGATCTTGGAGAACTGTGTGTGTTTTTTTTTTTTTTTTTTTTTTTTTTTTTTTTTTTTTTTTTTTTTTTTTTTTTTACCAATTCTGAATTTCTGATATACTGTTGCAATACTAATGACTTGAAATCACCTCTTATTTTCTCTAACAGAAACTGGAGCCTTAATGCTGAGAAAGGTGCTTCATAAATCACTGAATTAGAAGGAAGCAATTCTTAACGTTAAGTAAGGATATGTATGGAAAAGAGTGATCACTGAAAAGTACTGTGAAGGCAGAAAACAGATGCCTTTTAAAATCAAGCTTCTTATCTAGATGCTTAAATTGGATTTAGTTGTCATGTTTAACCAGACACTTTACAAAGCTTTGCTTTTTGTTTTTGTTTTTTAATTATTTATGAAGCCTTGAGTATGGGAGAGGTTGCTGGTGATATCTTTACCAGCTAATTAAACCCACCAGTATGACTTTGTGCTGAAAATCAAAAAAGGCCATTTTTATCACTGCAAAAAATAAAATCTAATGTTCCTAGTCTCCCAAGCACCAATTTTGTAGATATCCTGAGATGATTAAAGAGGATTGTGTGAGTGAGTGAAATTATACCTAATCAAATTGATTGATGTGATTGTGGTCAGTGCTGCTCAGCCATTCCTCTGACTGAAGGCTTTGACCATGGAGGAGAAAAAAGCACACTGATTTCCTCCCCCTCCTCCTTGTCCTGTCAATGTGCTTTGTGCCTGTTTGAGAATGAGCATTTCTAAGGGTGCAAATATGACAGCATTTACTCAAATGTTTCTGTCATTAAAGAAAATGTGGGCAGAGGGTACTGTTTGGTTTTACCAGTAAGATTTAATTGATGTGCMTACCTAGCATTTGTGTGTGTATCTCCGACCTGTGTTAAACACCAGTTTCAGTATTAAGACACCCTTTCTGGGTGTTGAGGGTTCAGCGCTAGCCTGAGTGCTCTGCCAAGCCTCGTGGACAGGATTTCAGGACACTCATCCCCTTGAAGATCAGGTTTCTCTGCAAAAGAATTACTGAATCTTAAAGCAGAATTACTGCCACTCATGCCTCTTGCTTCTGGGCTTGTGTATTGGTTCCCTACTGAACAGAAGATTGCTTTCTGATAGCCAGATTTAAAGCCTATTTAGGCAGGAAAGGATAGTTTTTGGCAAATCTAAAAATAGTTTTGATACCTTATCAGAAAACTGAATTTGTTCAGAATGAGTTAAATCTCCATGTACATTTAGTCTTTGTTTACACAGTATGATGTAGAGCTCTATCAGACTGCACAGTTGCTTCAAGCACTAGAAGAAGTGTTGCCCCTTCATGTTGTCATCTATTCTGCTTATGGGCTGCTCAGTCAGAATAAATTAGCCATAGCTGCTTTTATTTATTTATTTATTTACACTCACACACTTTTTTTAATATATTTATTTATTTATACATTTGCTATTAAGTTGGATATCTTTATGTAGCTGTCCCATGCAAACATGCCCTCCCTTGCATTCTTCCACTTCAGCAGTGTCAAGTAACTTTGTGGAACTGACTTGATAAATATTAAATATTCCATTATGTTCTAGATGTAAAATTTAAGTCAAGAAGAAACTATTTTTATAATACCATTTTCCTACATTCCAAGAGTGATTATGAAATGTGTTAAATCATACAGAGGCTCCAACTAGGCAATAGCTCAGGATTTGTAGATTCTTTGGGCATAATTTTCACTGTGCTTTGAAACTGGATATTAAGAAGAAAATATTTTTTTGCTGCCTTGGATTCATTATTGTTACTTTTTTTGGGGACATGTCTTCCTCTAAAAAATGTAGACATCTGACAAGAACCTGTTAATGAGATTTAACTGTAAATAAAATAACAATTCTTTGAACAGCCGCATAAATAAGAACTCTGATTTTACTTAAAGAAAATGCAAAGTAGCCATGGGTAAAATTGGAAACTTTAATTCTTCGAGGAAAGAATTGGTCTCCTGTTGTTTCAGATAAGAAAATACAGTTTGTATTGCTAGTTATGTTGTATTAGCAAATAGTTCTTGTTAAGCAAAGTCAGTATGGGGTGACTCGTTAAAGCAGCAGTGAAAAGGGCAGCATCTTAGAGGGGTTATGGTTTTGTTTTAGAACTAACAGTGTGTGTGTGGTTGTGGGTTTTTTTTTTTTAATCATTATTATTTTATTTTTAGTATACTGCCCAAATACAGCTACTCTGTCAAGTGACAAAATGCCTTTCAGCTGGGGAGACCTTTTCGAGATGAGCTATTTCTTCTTTCATATGAATTTAAATGTAAAACTGCTACAAAAAAAATTCGTTTAAAAACAAAGCCCTATGCACCCATACAAAGCCAAAGATACCTTATTTATTTATTTATTTATTTAACTTTCTAAATAGAACATAATACTTGTGTAATTAGTCTTTGGTCCCTAATGTAATTGAGCCAGCTTAGCTGRGAGCTGAGCCGAGATCCTTAATGAGGAAAGAGACTTCAGCTGAAGCCAATACTTCTTGTATCTGAAAACAAACTAAGTAATACTAAGGAGTTGTGGGAAGATATTTAAAGGTGCCCTTTACTAACTATTTATGCAAGTTCGTGCTTTTTCAAGCACAACAAAAATGAGTTCATGCTAATGATCTTCCCTTCAATCTTCACAATTTTAGCAATAGTATTGTTTCACTAAGCGATATATTTGATAAGTGGAAGTCTGTGGTATTACACTGCTCATAAACAATTTTTGTCTGTATTTAGAGGAAAAATCTRTTTGGGTGGGGGACACTCTATCCATTACCAAAATTTAGGCAAATTTATGTTCTTGTTTTTTCAGTGGTCACTGAGACTGATAATGGAAAAAATATTTTTCTGGTCACAGCTTACTGACATTTTTGGAAATTCCTGAAGTAGAAGCACAATGCAATGAGAGCTTAGGGCATTTGTTGTGAATGTGACTTGGTGGTTTTATGCTGGATCTAAAAGGCGGGCAGTGTATGCTGTTGAGATGGGATTCCCTTTCCATGCTTTGCTAAGTCAAGATTGCCCTCTGGGGAAAGGTCTGGGGAACCTGCTCCCTCTGCTCAGTAGCAGATCTTGGGTGCAGATGGTGCAAAGACATAGCAAGGTTAATGCCTACGGAGGTGCTTAGCTGTCTTGAAAGCTGTAGGCATGACTGAAGAGGCTGCTTTTAGACCTCATGGCCTTCCTCGTTGAGGAAGAAGTACACCCTGTGTCCTGTAAAGCAGTATTTTCATCTTTTGACTTCTGTATTATATAAATGTTCTAAAGAAGGTGTTGACTCCTTTATGGGATTTTRTCTCTTGAGTAGCTTTAGTTCTTTATTTGCCTTTTGCAAGCCCCCATGGAATAATCTGCAGGGTTCCAGTTTGGGAAAAATAAATAAATGCACAGTTATAAAAGATATAGTAAGACTCTTGGCTTTCTGGAAAATGAGTGCTTTGATGCGAACCCTGAAGATCAGATTTATAAGTTGATTAACATCTCCTTTTGTCTTCAGCCCATCACTCTCTTCCACACAAAACTTAACTTACAATAACAAACCAGTCTCATTAAYGTTGATTATGTAATAATTAGAGACATCCCATTGTTGGCAATTTTCCATGAAACACTAAAACAGGATATGAAAGTTATTTGTATCGAATAATTTTCCATTCCCTTGCAATAGTTCTGCTGCTCTGTGATGCTTCATAAAGCCGTAAATCTGAGATGTGCCCCTGCTGATTCACATGATCTATAGTTGGTGTCTATCTTCAAAGAAAACAGGTTGCAACTTCATCTGAAGGAAAACCAGAGCWGTTGAAAGGAAATGCTTCTCAGAGGAAAGACAGTTTAGATTTTGTCATTCTCTCCCCTAGTGATGAATTCTACAGTTGGATCTATGCAATTATGTGGACTAAAATTGTTTTTAGGCAAACAGTGTAAAAAAAACCTAGCAGCTCTTCAGATTGATTTTGAATTTTCCCTTTAAGGTTTATTTTCAGTTTCAAAAGAAAGATTTTGCTATAGTGTGGGTACCTATTTCTAGTTGCTAGAGCACTTGTTTGGACTTCCTTCTTAATGTCAGAAAATAGATACATAGGAACTGAGAACTGACAGGCTTCTCAAAAGGCTCTGATCTGCTGCAGAAGTGTAATATGCACATTATGATACATTTCTGGGACATGMCCATTTCCACTTTGTGGAAGTTACCTGGTTTCATATCCTTGTATGGTAGAGCAGGGAGGTAAGCGGATGAGAAAAAGCAGTGCAATGGATCTTGAGCACATGCCCTTTGGGAAGCAAAGTCTGGAAATGAACTATCAGCAATGTTTAGACAAGCCTGACAACAAAGAGTTTCTGTTGGGAAATTTGAGAATAGGCTTTGTTGGCACTTTGGGAATGGCTCTTATTGYTCTTGCTGTGCAAAGTCTTTGTTACATCCATTTATATTAGGCTGCACCCTGATATGACAAGTCATCTGAGGATGGGCAGAGGGGTTGACTCATTTGTGTACAGCTGTAGTAAGAAGTCTGTGTGTTGGAAGGAAACATCATGAACTGGATTGACCTCTGCAGCAAGTTATTTGTGGAAGTCCTTGAAACCCTCACCCAGAACAAGAGAAAGCATGCATTTTTCTCCTTCCACAGTTTAACTTATTCTGTTGCTAGAAGGGCAAAAGCCCTTCTATTTCAGTACCTCTCCATCTTGCCTTTTATTATTTCTTAATAAAAGCTGTGGCAAGACACACTTGTCATAATGGACTTTATAATTTTCTTCCTGAGTGTGGTTATAGTGAAAAATCCTAGACAAAGAAGTAGGAGGGGAGGGAAAAGCTTTTGGAAAATGTGCGTGTGGGTTATAGCTAGAACACCATAGGTGAGTTAATGAGCATGGCGAGAGCCTGCTTGTGCAGCTTATTAGTATCTAGCATTACCGTATTGGTGCTTTCAATCTTTTTGAAATGAGGGCCGCTCACGAGCAGGAAGATGATATTTTGTATTATTGACTATACATTTTGTGGCATCCAAGTAAACTGCTGGCAATATCATATGACTTCATGCTGTTGCGGTGATATATATATATATATTTATGTATGTATGCACACACACATACGCAACTGCCTCAAAACTTCAAGCAGAAGTCTGAAAAGTTAGGAGGTTGAATGTGAGAAGGGGATATATTCCATTCATGATTGCAACTTTTACTTTAACCCTTGTTTATAACCCAGATTTTGACTCTTAGGATGCCCTACAAAATCTCCATGAGCCATTTTGTAGAAGTTGGAGTATTTACTGATATAAGTATAATGACCTGCCTCCTAGTACTTTTTGAGACTGATCAATAACTTACCATTCCTCTGAAACTTGTTGGCACTGTAGATAGAAGGCAAAAGGCTTTGTCTTTCAGTTTCTGGCTCCCAGGTCTGTAATGGTTTGAGGTGTTTGTTTTGCCTCTCATGTAGGATACTCTGCCACAGTAAAAGCAGCAAAAATAATGCGCAGTTGCCTCAGTCACTGTCACAGCATATTGGCTTGTACCACACCAGCTATTTTCCATTTCTCAGTAAGCAGCATGAAGCAGAGAATAATGCAAAATAAGCATGTAGTTTGCCCTTAGATATCAGATGCCAAAGTTGCTGTAAACTTGTTATCCAGATGATTTTTCCAAAAGATTCCAGTCCTGGAAGGGTCGTCTTGGATCTGTCTCTGATCTTGGCTTTCTCTGGAGTGTCCTGTTATTGCCCCGAGAAGAGTCCCATTCTCAGCTCTTCTTCCTTAGCCTATCTATGAGGATGCTAAACTGCTTGCTTGCTGTGATGTGGTCTTTGCTTGCTGTATGAGAACCCAATAGCAGTCTTGGTTATCTGACTCTTATTTACTTCCTGCTACTAGATCAGGATAACAGCATTTAATACTTTATTAATGAGCATTTATGATATCCATTTATGATGCCCTCATTCATGATTCTTCTCTGTACCTATTCCTTTGTCTATGGATTTGTAGAATAATGTTGAGCTTATGTATGGATTCCCTGTTATGCATCCAAATCATTTTGGCTAGCGTATGGAAAGAAGCATTCTCACTCATAGCAAATACTGAGAGCTACATCAAAGGAAAACAAAATGATCTTGTGATGGGCAGAATTATTCCTTTTTTCTTTCGTGCAGGTTGGATAGATGTGATAGGTCATGATCCCAATTGTGAGGGCAAAGATTAATAAARCTGCATCAGAAAAAATGAGTATTGTGAGCTCAAGAACTTTTTCAAAAGCAAAAGTAGTTTGACACTGTTCTTTGCAACTAGCTTCTGATACAAACTTCAGATATTTACATATAAACAAAAAGTATTAGCTATTAATATTCAGGCAGTGAAATACTCAAGTATTTTGATCCTCTCAGGAATTTAAATTGCTAATGGATGAGTAGACTTCACTAACAAGCTGCCTAATTTCACTTGCCATGATTTAACAATAGTGTGTTGCATCTGGGAGACAGTGGAAACAAACAACCCTTAATCTTTGGCAACAAGTTAGTTAATTTTCTTTTCTTTTTATGGTTATGTTATACTGTGGTCCTATAAGGAAGTCATTGGCTGATTGTTTTAAGTTCATTATGAGACCGTCAAAAAAAAAATCTGCATGGATAATATTGTTATGAGGGTAAAAGAAAATTGATCCAGATGACTAGCTATGTCAACATGTGCTCTAGAGGTTGTGCTTTAGAAACATGGGTTGAATGATATCACTGTCTTCCTGGACAAACATTGAAATGCACTGTGAAAACACAGCTGGGCTTCCAAAGAAGCCAGTGGGTGAGGAAGGAATAGGAGATGCTGACACAATGAATCTCTGGGTTTGCTTGGCACATCTGACTTCAAGTCTGGAGAAAATATATTGGCCTCAAAGCTCTGACGGAGCAGAGACTGAGGATGGCTTGTGCTGAAGAGCTTTAGATGTTGGGACATGGCTTGCCGTCAGGGGATTTGTCTACAAACTAGATTTGCACCAGTGGGGTGGTTCTGTTCCACCACTAGCTGAAATTAAAACCTGAAAAGGTTTGCTGAATAGCACTACAATATTCTGAACAGTGCTGCTGAGCAGCCTAATAAACTCTTTATCATCTTCTAAGGCAGCATAAAGGTAGCGATGTCCAGAACGTCAACATCTGTTGTTTCTGAGAGACTGTTTGTATGTTGTTARCATTTGCCCTCAGTACCTGGCATGTCCTGGGATCACAATATCCACACTAATTGGTCTGAAAAGCACTGTTTTACAAGCTGTGGATGTGAAAGGCCTGCCTGCCTGCAGGTGAAATTGTCTGGCGGAATTACCCAAGAGTAACCTGAGCACAAGGGGGTGCGGGAGCACCAACTCTCAGCTGTTTCAGGAACCTCTGCTCCTTAAACTGCTAAATGAGTGTATGTACTTCCCTATGAAAGTGAGGTATTGAGGTCCTTTTAGTAGGCCATTCTCAGGGACCTGGATGAATAAAAAAACCAACTTGGCTTGTTAGGCATGAGCCAAGTGAAGTGGCTCCAGTTTCTGGTTGTGAGTTGAAAGGTGCGGGAGTTGAAGGGGAAAGAAAAGGGGAGGTAAATTAAATAGGGCAGTGGAGAGGGACAGGCATAGGATGGGGAAATATGTGAATGTTTATCAGGAGGACTATAACAAGATGCAAAAGAAATGGTTAGAGAGGAAATGAGATCTTGCATTTTGGGGAACAACTGCTGTTTGGAGATGGTGGGAGATTTGTATGAAATGTCGGCYCAACACCCGCTCCAAGCCACCCCTGTATTATCAGAAAGAGTAATCAAGGCTCAGAGTTAGTACTGCAGTACTGACATAGCAGGTARGAAGTTCTGGGAGCATATTTCAAAACTCCTATAAATGTATTTCCTTTTACATTTTGCTATATAACCTGACAATATTTTGGAAATACAGATTTTGTATTGAAAATATATCATAAATATGCTTTTAGTTAGAATGTTTCTGTAGTTTCTTAGCACACACATTTCTGATAATGCAAAATAATCAAACTTTGGATTTGTACATGTTTCAAGAACTAGATAAAGGTAGATATGTTTTGAATTCAATCTGGACTTTAAACAAAAAGATTGTCCTGTGAAATTAGCTTGCATTTTTGGAATGTCCTTAAAAGCCATGTTTCTTCTCTCTTCTTCAGCCCTTTTCCCACTGTTCCTAATAACCTTTCCACTTAATTTTCRTTTGAGTTTCAAAACTTGCCCTTTCCGAAGTCAGGTGTTGTGGACATGATGACAAATGTGGTGCTGTTTGATCTGGCGCAAACGCAAATTGTTTTTTAACTTTTTCCTTGTCACATTACATGAATGGGATATGAAATGGTAATGTACTACATGGGCATTCCAGATAATGGAGGAAAAAAATATGAATATTTCTCTGTTAACTGCTTGGGGGAGAAAGAATACCTCTTGCGATATATATATATTTTTCCTGTTTCTTCCTTTTTCCTGTTTCTTCCTTTTTCCTGTTTCTTCCTTTTTCCTGTTTCTTTCTTTTCAGAAACAAGATTCCATGCTTTATGAACTCACTGTGACAACGTGTTTAATGTGTGCTCTTTGGCCAATAAGGCATGAAAATGTGGTTTTAACTGTATGCACAGGAAATTCCATTAATTTTGAATATGGCTCTGCATGCACCTAGAGCTAAATATTTGCTTGGATCACAGTTAGTCTATTCAGCACCTGTAGGATTAAACCTCAGCTGTTTTAAAGGTATTGTTTACACATGTATTATTGCAGTTCTGCCATGTCTGTGGACACATTGAAACTACACCAGATAATTCACTGTGCTTTTGAACATGTGCTCAGTAAGAACAAAGTGCACTTTTTAGAAACTACAAAACATTCAAGAAGAAAAAGTGTTTCTACATCATGACATGCCATTGTGGTGAGTGCCACTCAYAAAACTAAATGGAGAGGTTTTTTTACATAGAGATTGTTGATATAAATATAATACAGACTTTTTTCATCAAGTGCTATAGAATTGCCCTGCTTACCTTCTGCCTAATTATTGGTAGTTCTCCTAAGTCTTACAAGTGAAATTTTAAAAATATAAAATAATTAGAGGCCAGTAAAGCTGTTGATAATTTGAGAAGCTRTGGAGAGAAAATATTTATGGTCAATAAATTCCTATTGACTTCAATGTGCCTAGGATCAGACAATAAATGACTTCTTCCTTGCTGCTTTTTTAGCCTTATTGAACCTGAATAATGCCCCTATTTTATTGCTCTCCTTTGAACTCTTAGAAAAAAAGAAAAGAAAAGAAAAGAAAAAATCGCCCTGGCAATAACTGAGCTGCAGTAACTTTGGTTTTACAGCCTTGTTGTTCTGCACTGCAGGGTAATAAGTGACTTAGATCTGAGTCATCTTATTGTGCCAGTTTTAAAGGCTATTTTTCTACTGTCCGATGCTAGAGACAAACCCCAGCATGTTCATGTTATTTGCCATATACTTTAATTAAGCCTTATGTTTAAAAAGCTTATTAAAGTTTGTGCAAGCACAGTGTAAATATTACTTAGTAAGCATGAACTGCCTTTTTTTTTCTTGTAGCTGTTTCTTGAAAGAATACATCTTGGGTTTTAATACAGCTGCCTTAAATACATCTGCATGCTTTTTACACAGTGTAAGGGCTAGTTTATTTTGGTAACATAACAATTTAACTCCGGGAGATTGTACAATGAAAAAAAAAAACCAACCCTCACCTTTACAAAAACCTATTTCTGTAGAGATCTTCCATGCTGAATGTAAGTTAATGTTGTTTTCATTGAACTATTTTTCATYGAGTCTCATCTGTTTGAAAGCACAAGGATGATGAATAATTACCATGCTGTCCTGTAAGAGAATAGCCCTTTTCTACTGACAGAAAACAGCATTTGCCTTGAAACAGGAAATTAAATCACTTTATGAGGCTTTTAAATTATACCTAAAATGAAGGATTTAATTGATCTCAACACTTGTTGTACAAAACTATTTTCTTCACTTGAATGTGAATGACTGCAAATCTGTTTTCATCCTGCTTTTATCTTTAATAATGGTTTAAGGATTTTTTTTTTAAAAAAGAGAAACAATAGCTTTCAACAGCTGATAACAATTTGGTGCAGACATGACTTACCATTCATTTCACTTTCTATTGAATGGGGAAAAAAACAACACAATCTGTAACATCAATATATTGACTTGCATAAGGAAATGGTTGTTCCTTAATCTGTAAGCAGCTTTGGTATGAACTTGTGTGATCTGATGGGAGCCTTTGTGTGAGGCTTGGCCYGTGGGTCGCTTTCACCTGGCCAGATGTCTCTTCTCAATGGAATCACAGAATCACAGAATTGCTGAGGTTGGAAGGGACCTCTGGAGATCATCTAGTCCAACCCCCCTGCTCAAGCAGGGTCACCTAGAGCACATTGCACAGGAT
>NW_020450983.1:2506118-2547079 GCF_003343035.1 Apteryx rowi
TCAGCAAACTTGCTGAGGGTGCACTCTGTGCCTTCATCCAGGTCATTGATGAAGAAGTTGGAGAAGACTTGAAGAGCTGCTTGGGCAGCAAACAGTGCCTAAAGGTCTCCCTCTCAGCAGAGCTGACCGGTGTTGCTGCTGCAGGCAGCAGGTGCCTGTTATKGGCAATGGTGGCAGCTGCCGCTGGAAGGGGACAGTATCTGCTGCCTGCAGGTGGCACCTCTGACAGCAGCATGGCTTTGCTGTCTGGGCAAGCAGCAGCTTTCGTGCTTTCACAGCTAAAACCCAGCTCTGAAAGCTCTGCACAGTGTCCTGTGGTGTTTGGCTGCTGCTGCTGGAGAAAAGGAAAGGCGCCCTGTGTTTATGGGGCAGAGGAACGAGTCCTGACTTGGCTTCCAGGTCATACAAAGTATTTGCAATTGAGATAGATTAGTTTAAAAAATTAAAGATGGTTCAAGTGATACTTTATAAATGTAAGTGATATATTGCAATTTCATACATGTTTAGCTAGTCAGGCAAACGTAAGAGCTTTTCTTTCTCCCATCAACAAAAAAGRTACAGAGAAGAAGTATTAAAGGATTAGGAAATCCACTTGGGAACTGGAGGTCTTGAAGCAGCAAAATAGCTGGTACTAGCATACTGGTATAGCTGAGTCAGCGAAAGCCCTATCCCAGCTTTGGTGGCRCCTCTTGTTGACTCCCGTTGTGATGCTTTCAGCTCAGAAGCAGCTTTCATGTGATTCCTTATGCTAGCTGCAATTTTGAAACAATTCCTCTGATTTAGACCTGCAGAGGTGCTACTTCCTAAAGATTTGAGAGACTAAATTTCAGGTCAGCTATTTTAACAGAGATGTTATTGGAAAGAAGAGATGAACTTGATGTTGTAGAATAGTTGGGGTTGGAAGGCACCTCTGGAGATCATCTGGTCTGACCACCCTGCTAAAGTAGGATCAGCTGGAGCAGGTTGTCCAGGACAGTGTCCAGATGGGTTTTGAACATCTCCAAGGATGGAGACACCAGAACTTCTCTGGGCAACCTGCTCCAGTGTTCAACCACCTTCACAGTAAAGTGTTTTTGTGTGTTCGCATGGAATTTCCTGTGTTTCAGTTTGTGCCTGTTGCCTCTTGTCCTGTCACTGGGCATCACTGAGAAGACTCTGGCTCCATCTTCTTTACACTCTCCTATCAGGCATTTTTAAATATTGATAAAATCCTCTGAGCTTTCTCTTCTCCAGGCTAAACAGTCCCAGCTTTCCTTGTATGAGAGATGCTCCAGTCCCTTAAATGATAATGACTTAATACAGTAATAATCCAAATTGTCAGTTTATCCTATTTTACCTCAGTTCCCTTGGCTGGGTAGCTAATTCTGGTGGGAGGAGGGAGAGAGGCCAGAGACAGGGCTTCCCTGAGTAATAGCTAATTGTCAGTCCCAGTCCAAAATCTCAAACTTGCAGTGTGTTTTCTGTTCAGTGCATCTACTGATATGCATCTCTTGTCCCTTGAATCTTTTAATGCACCTCATTATTTTTCCCCTACTGCTCTGATTATGATTTTYCCCAGTTTTAGACTAGATTGATTTAGCCCCAGTGAGGCAAATAGTTATCACAATGCTTAGAAGAAAYGTAACTTGCATTTTTAACAGGAATAGTCACAGGTTTCTCATTTTTGTAGGTTTGTCTCTGTTAATGCACTTAATGAGCAGATTGTATGGACTCTTACAATTTAGTATTGTCATATGGCATAAGTAATGTTTACCAAGAATCCTTAGGCAGGTTGAATATTTAAATCCAAAGAGCAGGTTTGGCTAGAGAGGAAAGAAAAAAAAAAAGGAAAGGAAAAGAGAGGAAATGAAATAAATTTGTGACTTGGGGGTGAGGCCAAGGGTAGAAATAGCATGCATAGAAGGAGAAAACAGTACCAGTGCTGTGTGCCCGGTGCCTTATCTGCTTGCGCTCAGAAGACTCYGAGAGCCGACTGCACCGCAGTGGAGTGGGGGAAAGCTCCTGTCTGCTCTTCCCTCCCCGGCTGCTCCCATAGCCCAGGTGGAACCACAGTTACTTAGGAAAAGGGATGAAGAAGTTGATGRAACTTCATTTGTGAGAATAGATATAACAATGTGGTTAAATTACTTTCATTTGAAAAAAGTTTAACCAGCTCTGTATTTCAGGTTCTTTGATCATTTTCTTCATCAAAATCTAAGCTTTCCTCTTAAAAAAAAGTGCTGACAGGAAACTTCAGTTCAATGTAGATGTGTTTTGTGGTCATTGAAGAGTCTGCGTCCATGGGTACTGGCATATGACGAAAATCCATCTCTGTGAGTGTGTTTGTATAACACAGCGTGCCTGCGTGTTCCTATCCTTTTTCTCAGTCAGGAACATTTCACTTCGGTTGTACATAYGCAAGGTGGTTGACAGGATTTTTTTTATTCTATTCTGTGAAAGGCTTGAAGTATTTCCATCTGGATTGCAATTGGCACCTTAACTTTCCTGTCATAAGATAAATGACAAGTTAATGGGTGTAATATATTCTTGGCCTCCAGAACATAATGCTTTGTATATTAAAAAATAAAGGGGATGGGGCTTTGAAACTCTGTGAAATGTGCATTTCTGTAAGTGAAAACAGTGCTAGCACATGTTTCTAGAGTTAAGCCAGGCTTTACTTTGAAACGTACACAGTCTTGATCCGACCTTCCTCTGATACCAGGTTGTGTGGCCTGGTAGAGAAAGAAGGTTGAGGTATTCAGGAGGAGCCTGAACTTTTCCAAAGAACAAAGTCAGAACTTTTTCCAAACTGGGTGTTTTATTACTCTGACAGTAATCTGAGAAACTTTTAGAGATATTGGCCATCTGTTTTCCCACTATGATTAAAAAAAAAAAGGCAGAGAGTTGCCAAAAGGAAACAATTAAAAAATAATTGTACTGCAAGGCTCTTATGAGAGATGAGAGGAACCAAAGAGTTTATTCTTCCTCTGAATYTGCCAGAGTTTTCATTATCCATTTAAACAAGACTTCTGGTTTTGTGTGAATTTAGCAGAGTTAATAATATAGGGAAATGTAGCATGATACATGATATGGGGGGAAAACTGCTGATGGGGTATTCATCAGGAATGAAGGGAATAATCTCTGCAGGAGCTGTTTAAGGAAAATGAAGTCCCTGTTGAGGGATTACTAAACTGTTCTCCAACAGTTGAATGGATGTATTTTATAAGAAGTATTTGTGGTGGAATCGGCAAAAGCTATGTGGAAGGATTGCCCAGTGACTGCTTTGCTTTGGGGCGTGGGAATCCCCAAACATTTGCAGTTCTCATTTAAAAAAAAAAAAAAAAAAAGGCTTAGTGATACTAATAGGATGTCATATTTCATGTAACTCATGAAATCTCTTCTAAAAACGTGAAGTTCTGGGTTTGTCTTATAAGTTTATGATTAAAAATGAACAGTAAGTACCTGTGTTGTTTTCCCAGTGCAAAAAAACTCATTATTAATTGACTAGCTTAACTCAGATTTTAAAGGTCTATTGCTGCAGTAGGGGATTTGACAGTTTAGATCTTTAATATACAGGACATTTTTGGGCAGAGGTAGGGAGGAGAAAGTAATGGAAGGCAGTTCCCCCCAAAAGCATATTTTAAGGCTTGCCTTAAAGTTTGTAAACTTTTAGTGACTACAACTATACCTGCTATCTGCAACTAACAGATTATCACATATGGCACTGACTTTAAAACAGAGTTGTGGGATTGAACAAACGGAAAAACAGTACCAATTTCTGTTCATTCCTGTTGTGACTTCACATAACTATGCTTTTAAGTTTTCAGAGGGTAAAGAACACTTTTGGACAGAAAGTACCCTGGATGGGTCATGTACCCTGCTTTAAGACCAGTCATTTCAACTGTTTCCTACTGATAAGGACTTGCAAAATTATGCAGTTTTTTGTGTCRATGAATGTTCAGCATCTCTGTGTAAGGCAATGCCCAAACTGCTAATTTAACAACCAAGAGGAAAATAGTAATGGCTGATAATATTTAAAAATGCTAGCTAAATTCTGTCAACAGAATTTAAGGGAGGACACTGGCTGTTTTGATCTCAGGTATATGGCTTCCATTACCCTGTCACAGATCAGTCTAAGCAATCATAACAGAAGTTGCAAGAGAGTGTTTATGTCTTATAATGAATCTGTCTAGACTGTGGATATGCACCTTTTGCACTTGTTTCCTGTGAAATGTCCTGCATGATATTTACTACTATGAAAGAATTTAAGTGAATCTTTGGCTTTTAGATTCAAATATTTGTGAATAATTAAGTTTAAATTCCCATCTCTGCTAGCTGGCCCACGCAAGTGAACTCTCCAAGGCTTGTTGAGGTCATACAAGATACGGACTGGCACACAMAACTTTTGCTGAAAATCTGTTTTCAGGAGAAAAAGCAGTCTTGGATGTGTTTTCTGAAAGCGTTTACATGGGACATGTGGTAAGTGTCATCTAGTCACAATATTAATATCGTATTTTATCTTCTAAATTTGTGACAAGCATACAAACCTGATAATCTGAAGAATCTATACCAAACCTCTAATTCTTCTGTTCATAATGCCCCATCCTGAAGTTTTAAAGCTAAAACATAAAATCATTCATTGTTGTGGTGCCTTCCATTTTCCTTCTAAATAGTTTTGCCATCAAGCATTAATAACTCTGGCAAATCTTTCAATAATTTGACGCTTTAATCCTATGCTTCTTCTGGTATATGTACAACTTGTGACTTACATCTTTGACTTGTTGTGAACAAATTTTATGGTATGTTTTAAATTAGGAGCAAAAAGATTATATTAYTCTTAAACCTTTGTAAAAATAAGTTTTTCAGAGTCCTTTTGCTTCTAATGATAGCTTTATGGCAACCCAGTCAAGTGTTGTGGCATTAACTTTTAAAGCAATAGATTTGAAATAACAAAGAAATGCACTAATGAATTCTTTTGTAATAAAGTTTTGTTTATCAAAGCTATAAAGAAATTCTACAATCCTATTGTTTGTGCAACTAAGGAAGCATCACTAGAGAAATCTGGTTTATTATAATTATAAAAACAGTTACCATGAGAAGCAGATGTTTTGAAAAAGCTGAAAAAAATGGAGTTAAGTTTTAATGAGAACTATTGTTGTGGTTAAATAATGCATACCTCCAGCAAAATATATGTTTACATTTGGAGATTCTAAAATCTTACGTTCCAATGTGGGTCTTTTTTATCACCAATTCAAGTAATGTTTGAAAACTAAGAATTTCAAGTGTCTTCCCTGAAGCAAGAAAATATTCAATAATGATAACCATGGTTATTCCCTATTGTACTGCATGAGCTGAATTTTGCAGGAATAGGTTTTTGAAAACAACTAAGCTTCAACAGCCTGAATTCCTGAAATAAGGGATGTTTTTTTTGAGACAGAGGAAAAATGCAAAGATCTAAGCATTTCTTAGTATTGCTATGTATATTTACAATGTCTACTTTATATATAATACTCTTTCATATCGTATGTTATGTTCAAAGTTCAGCTTTGATTTCATTTGCACCTCTTCTCCCAATTGACTCTCCCCTTTACTTTCCATCTGACATGAAAGATATGCTAGAAACTAAATTTCTGGAACGTCTGGTTTAAGTGGTTTTGGATTCCCAGGACACTGCTTCTGGGGGAAGCGAGGAGTGGGCTATGAGCTGGGCTGCAGCAGGTGAGCATGGTGTGGTGAGCACATGCTCCTGCCTCTTCCAAGCATGAGCCTTTCCGCCCTCTCTCACTGACCTAATTCCGTCTCTTATCCTGGCAAGTCTCGGTTTTGTGTGATGATTTTTTTTCCCTTTTTTTAGCACTCCAAGGCTGCTCATCCTGAAGTTCCTATTTTTGCCATGCATCCTGGTCATTCATTAAGTGGCTTCTTTCTTTGCCCTGCATCTGGAGAGGTTCTTTGCTCTCAGCTTAGAAGACCAGGTGGGGTGCATCGTTCCTGAACGGTTACTAGAAAGCAAGCCTGGTGCACCCTGGGCAAATGCCTGTCCAGTGCAGAGCAAATAATTTTTTGGAGAAGACCCTTGTATGTGCAGGTTGTCACTTGTAAAGGACTGCTGGCTTAAGCATAGTCCTAACTCCAGTTGGATTTTTCTCAGGAGATTCAAATCTATATTCCTGAAAGATAGATAGAAAAGACCTCTTTATTCTTTTATTTATTTATTATTATTATTATTATTATTATTTTGAATATTTCTGGTTCTCAGCAAGTTCCTTTAATCGCCTTGGAGGCCTGAGTGACCATGTCCTGTGTCTGCCGGAGCTGCGCAGTCCCCCCACTGGGATGCCTGCCCACCGCCCTGGTCAGCAGCCGCTGCCATCCCTTGATGCGGGTTTGGGAGCTGCCTGGGAAATAGCGGCATCTCCTAGCCTCGACTTCCCTTCCTTGCCTGAAGGAATGTGACGCAAGCCTCGAAGCAGTGAAACGGGGTCTGTCCCTGTGTTAACGGGTGAGGCTGGGGCTTTTTGAGTGTGCTGGGCCCAAATATGCATTGGCTAGATGTTGCTAGCTGGACAGACTTGGCTGGGAAAAAAATTGGGCTGAACTCAACCAGTGAAGAGAAGGTGACGACCGCCYCTGTGATCCTGCTGGTTAAAGTGTTGGGGTAGACGTTGGTGAGCTGCCCAGCATCAGTCCCTTGGGGAGAGCAGCTCATGGTGCAGAGTCCAGCCAGCTATTTCTGCTCGCTGGGATGTGGTGGTGGTCTTTGCTGTGAAACGGCCATATAAGATTTTAATTGGGACAGGACGAAAAGGCATGGGAGTGACTCTGCAGCCCAACAGCGAGGGTACTCAGGGTGCTGTTGGTGGAGAGCATCACCTTCCTCCCTGGTGGAGGTCCTCCTGAGGCAGTCGGTGGGACATGCGTGCCGTGTCTTCTTTATAGCTGTAATTTCTTCTTGTATTTAAAATTAAATATTTTTACCTGTATTTTTCTGTGAAACARCCTTATTGCTGTAAAATCTTTTAAAATCAATAGCGAATTCCAGAAACATGGATTGTGAACAAAGCCTTGTCCATTTGAATGCCACTTTGTGTATCAATATTAAATATTTAATAGAAACACTTTATTTCCACCGTACAAAACTAGTGATGTCAATCAGCCCTACTTTCAGGGATGTGGTAGGAGCTCTTAGCTGTACTTTGCTGCATTAAAGACCTTAAATTTTGCTGTGTTGGAAATAAAAAGTGAAAATGTTCCTGAGGGGGACAAATAAATAAATGTAATTCAAGCATTTCTTCAGAGTTATTGTTTGATTGCATTTTATTTGTATATTGAATAAATATCTGATTGCATTTATTTAGTTGTATCATTAAGAGTTTATGCAATTTTATTAGCCGCTGCTGACTTTCATATAGGAAATAATTTTGCTAAAATTTTCCAGAAATGTAGGGTTTTTTGCTCCACTTGAGGGAGTTTATTCCCAGCTGAAAGAGCATGACATTGTTGCTGCACAACTCCAATTAAAGCTAAAAGCAATAGTTAGTTACAATGAGCCTTGGGGTGCAAGGAGCAAATTTCTCCCTTAAGACAACTTATGTCATAGTTCTGTTTTTTCCTTTGGGAGGCAGATTCCTAATTACGGCCTTACTATCTGAACCTGTATGATAACATTTGAGCTGTTTGCGTGTGTTCTGGGGGAAGGAAAAACAAAAGCAAAACAGCAAGTTTGTCAAAGTTTGAAACTTTTTTTGAAGCTTGTTCATAAAACATTCCTGTTTTGGCTAATATCTTTTAGGAGAAGAAAAAGCAAACACCCAACCCAGCCAGCTGCACTAGGGCTTTGGCCCGTTGGCTTGAGAGGCGCCCGGGGCGCCAGCCCCCTGCAGAGCCCCCGCCGCTGGTGGTGCGGGTGGATGGTGCCCAGGTTGGGAGCTGGTCGTGCGCCCGCGTGCTCGTGCCCGGACGGGTCTGCGAGGGGGTGGCCTTCCTTCAGCAGACCTCGAAAGTTCCCAGTTTCACCCCAGGATAGCATGAGACCCTTTTTGGGATGGTAAGTGTTTTCCCAGGACGCTGAAATGGTTCTGCTGCCGCGCCGTAAAGCTGCTGGCAGGTGGAGGGGAGCCGCTAACTCGCCGGACTGATGGGACGGCAGGCGCAGGTAGATGCCTGCGCCTCCGGTGCGTTTGCAACAAGCTGGAGTAGCAGCTGCCCGCACCATGGTGAGTCGGAGCACAGCTCGTGGCACTGCCCGCTCTTTTCCACTGCCCCGCTGGTTTCACACTGACGATATGAGAATTTTCCTGTTCCAAAATGCAGTTCTCGGAGGCGACTGGCGGAAGGAGGAGACAAACACTGATTGTAGGTGAACTGGGCTAATGAAGGTGGTTCATGAGCTCTCTCCATTGAGCTGGGTGGTGCCTGCCAGGATTGGGTTTAAGAAATTCAGAATTGCATTTTAAGATGGAGATAAATGGATATATGGTCAGCTGCAAGCTTTACGGAGGAAGAAATTAGTTCTGAAACTAACTTTCACTTTAAATCAAAGGTGACTGGTAGCTTATACAATTAACAGAGTAACACTTTCTCTTTTACTGAACTTTGTGACCCTTATAGAAAAGGAAGCTGTCTTTAGCAGAGAATAATAGAAAAATACTTTAGAATATATGGCTTTAAAATAACTTCTAACCTGAGGGACCTGAAGAAGAGAGAGTAGAAAGATAATGTTTTTACATGATATATATAAATAACAGAGAGAGACAGAGAGACTGTTAAGACTGGGAATTAGTACCAAAGAGCATGAGATGACTGAAAAAGACAAATTTCAAATGTTCTAAATGGACAAAAGATAATTGTTACTGACTAATGAAACCACTATATGAGAGCAGTCTGAACTTCTGAGGTAATAATCCTTTGCRTTTGTGAGTGAAAGTGGGTTGCTTTTTTTTTTTTAATTATATGTTGCTTTTGAGAAAAACCTGAAATATTTCATTTATTGCCCATAAAAGCAATGTGCTAGGTCTTTCTCTTGCTATTATTGCTCTTTCTTCAGCAGGGATTACTAAATACAGTAGAGAATGTTATTTGTTTACGAAAAGGAAGAGAAAGGAAGATATTAAACTGAAGATCATATAGCATTTAACTGTGACTTCTAGTTCCTAAACGCCTCTAAAAATCCAGGATTAAGTTCAATGGATTTTGTGGAACTGAGCTCCTAAATAACTTTATGAATCAAGGCTATRTTATGTTATTAGTGCAGCTATTATAGATAAAGTATTTGTTCAGGATTACCTGTGCGAATTGTTGCAAAATAAAGGGGAAAGTTCTTATTCAGTTTGAAAAATTGCCCCTTCCTTCCTGAGACATATCGATCAAAAGCCTGAGGTACTCAATTTTCACTACAAACTGAGGTCCCAGTTTACAACTGGATCTCCTATAGATGTTTATCCATTGTCTGTAGCATTAATGAGGCTTTATATGGCATTTTGTTTAACTTGTTAGTTTTATGGAGATGGTGTTTTTGTAACTGTATTATGCAGATTACTTCATTTACCACCAAATTTTAATTTTCCTGATAAGAAGCATGGAGAATGCTAGAGAATATATCCAATGATGCCGAAAAGCAGTTCAGGACCACAACAAATACTTTGTTATGTGAAGGAGAACATTTGGTCTGGAATATTTTATTTATTTCAGTGGTGGGAGGGGAGAAAGAACAACTCATTTTCCATGAGTTCAGTACGGAATGTATCCTAAATATGACTGAGGCTGGAAATAGTTAAGAGACAGTAATGGGGGTCATGCTTTGCTTAGGGAATACTYGCATTTGGCCTAAGCTAATTCAGCTGTTTGGATGTGGCTGACAGTCACCCAGACTTTGTGGTGAAGACATACGGGTGCTGACAAATCCTGGCAGTGTTTTGTTTATGAGATCTGATGAGATTACAGCGTGAGTTAATATGGCTGTAGCATGCAGATGACACGCTACATTAATCACACTGAAGTTTACAGGTCTTGATTCGCTCACTTAAAAATTAACTGCATCTTTAAAAACAAAACAAAAAACCCTCCATGATCTGTCTCTAGGATTTATTTGTACAAAATCCAGCAAATTTTACCTTTATAGGAAGTCACAATTCAACCATGACATCCATCACTGCAAAAATGCGACTGCAGACATCACAAATGACATTTCCCTCTGGGCTAGATGGCGGTTTGAAGAAGCACCAATACCTGTTCAGAGGCTGATTTAGAGTTAACAGGGGGACAATTTTACTATGCTACAGTACATAAACACTCTGTCCTGACAACATTTTATAACTGGTCACAATGCTGATAAATATATTTTATGGAATCTCTGTTTGTAATGTTGTTATGTGCTGATAAAGGCAAGAAAATTCAGTTTTATTTTGGTTTAGTTTGTTTTGTCATTTTAATGATTTAGAATAAACCTGATAGGCCATTAAGAAGCAGCAGCTATACTTAGCTCTTAGTTACACTGATGGAAATTAGTTTGCTGTCTGTGGTAAAGTTATTCCACACTTATAGTACAATTTTCAGATTATAGCCATGCTTTATGGCATTAGAGATGTAAAATCAGAGCAAATGAAATAAGCATCAAACCTTCTTTCCTGAGAAATATTACTAGTTTTATTTTYAGCCTGCATTAGAAAAAAAACCAAAAGCCTACACTGGATCTCATATTACACTTTTACTTCCAGGAATAGCAAAAATATGGCCTGATAAAGCTAAGTACGTTTGTCTTATGTGATCCGTGTCCAAAGAGACTATTGCTGACTTTGAAGTGCTGGGTCAGCACCTAGGGAGGGCTAGGTTCCCAAATTGTAAGCTCCTTAACTGGAAATTCTGGTTTAAAATGTCCTCAGCCTTGTGACCCTCCATTGGTTTTGTTTTGACATCTTCTACCATGCACATTAGGGCTCCCTAGTCCCATATTCCCCAACTCAAATCTTGTGCTTAAAGTGGAGGCCAGTAGTCCCATGAGCCTTTTTTTTTTTCCTTCCCCCCTCTCATTTTCTTCACCTTGAATAGTTCAGAAAGGCTGTGAATAAAAACAGACAAATGTTGCATGTTGCTCTTCAGCCCCGCCAGGGCACCAAAGGGCAGCTTCAAAGCTGCCTAAACCCTTGGAGACTTTTCTAGTCCTGGATGGTTTTGCCACAGTGCTAGGGTGGGACTCTGGTGAAGCTGCTTTCTCTGGCTCCCTCTGTATGCGGGAGACAAGAAGACAGAAAATGGGAGCTGTTCATAGCAATTTCATTCTATCCTGCTATAGATCTTTCACTCCAAGTTATCTTATTTTCAACTGACTGTTTTTGGACAGGRGCAAGGGAAAACCCAGTTCCCAGTGCAAGCACCGGGTTTATGGTCTGCTTTGATGTCATGCCCTAACGAACACACCTTCACAGACTTTTAATAATGTTTGCTTATCTCAAGAGACCTATCCTGGTTGAACAGCTTCTTGGCTAAGTTAGGAGGAAAAAACATAATACCAATGGTCTTGGTTCTTCTCTCACAACAGATTACAATGCGGTAGAGCTCGTAGTGGTTGCTTGAAACTCAAATGTCAAAGTTTTCGTGTCGAGTTAGTAGGATTAGTTTTAGCACTGTCTCTTTGCTGCTTCCTCAGAGTGCGTCCACAGGACGATCAGGCTTAGGGAAAAATCTTGCCTTTTCCCCCTGCTGTCTGTGCCCGGTCTGGCTGCGCCAGCGAGGCAGCGCTTCGCTCTGCATCCACTGGAGAGGGTCTTTGCACACCCGGGTCTTCTCGAGGGCAGATCGGGGTCAGTGTAGCAGGTGGGGGAAAAGCTGTTAAAAGCAACAAACAGCCGAAGTGGAGATTTAGTCTCATTTAAGCTGCATCTGTGCTACTAACAAAACATATGTTTTCTTTTCCTGTTATTGAAATAAGTCTATTCTGCCTTAGCATTTTCCTGTCTCTTCTGTGTGTGTATGTCTAGCCCCCATAATCTATTATATTTAAACAAGATTCAGAGCATACCAAAGAGGTTAAAATATACTAATATGAATTCATGAGCTTGAACTTCACTATGTATTTTTTTTTCCTGTGCTGCTCTTATTCAGCACTGCTGTAAAGGGTGCAAAGGTGGATATACATATATCCAGCCATGAACATTTGAGTGCTGTTGGGTTTTATCATGCTAGTACAATAGACCCCATAAGCTGGGAATAAATCGGATTCAAAAGCAGGAGCTAAAAGGTACAACTGAGACATCTTGCTTTGGCATTGTCCCTTAAGAGTCCTTAAATCTAGAGTGTTAGTCTTTTGACTTTCTTAGACAGCAGAGCCTGTCTTGTTCCTCAGCTAACAGTTTCTTGCACCCTCTCGGACAGGTCTTTGTAGTGGAGACTCTCTTCCGGATCTGAATGTATTGGGTGGCAGGATCTCTGCACTGGTAATGGAGCTTTTTAACAGTGTTACCACCACCTGCGTTGCCTTTCTCTGCCTGTCTGGGATTTATGGGAATGCCTCTCACAGCAGGCTTTTTCAAATTATTTTTATTCACCCCTCTGCTCCTCCAGAAAAAGCAGAGTCTTGCAGATTTGCACAGAACTTGGCTGTTCATTAACAGTGGTAGAAAAATTGGGGAAAGACGAGGAAAGACTGCCAGCATCTTACCTCCTTGCAGACTGCATGGGCCAGCAGCCCAAACCAGAGGAGTCACCTGAGTTGGGCAGTTGAATTAAAAGCACCATTAAATTCAGGTCAAATAGTTTTGTGGTTTGGCAGGGAAGAGGTCAGGAACAATGGTCGTGGCCTGAGTAGATGTAGTGTGAATACAAATATTAGCCAGTGGTAATGCAATGATAGATATCTGCTCCAAATGGCCATAACACCCACAGTTTGACAGATTTTGCTAATTTTGCACTGATAATTTTTTTTTTTATTGGTGTGCATTTCAAACATTGCATTAATCCTGTGCTTATTGTACTGTAAACTCTACTTTAATAAACAGCAGGGTCATCATCAACACAAAAAGCAGCCTGCATAAGTGGGTGCATTTGTGCTGACGGGAAATTAATTAAGGTTAGTGCAATTAACCCTGTCGCTGGACGACCGACTACCTTACAGTCCCGGACCATGTGGGCTTCATGGGGTGCGAGGGAGGGGAGGAGGGGGAGAAGGAGATTTACTGCATGACTCACAACTTGTCTCAGAGATCAAGATTTACTACACAAGTTACAATGGTACAAAGCAACAATTCTTATTAATGGAAGCTTAGCTCAACGAGAATGGGGGTGGGGGAGCACCCCAGCAGCAGGCCAGCTGCCTCGCGCACTCTTCAGCCCTGAAGAAAGGCGTTTGAGTGACTGCGAATGTCTGCTTTACTCCTGCAGGGGTGGGGGTCCCAAGGAGAGAGTCCAGRGCTGGGGTCAGAAGAAGGTAATTCCAGGCTGCGATCACTAACGCTGCCCCAGCCGTGAGAGGAGGTGGTGTCTCCCGAGGTCCTSAWGAGGAGGAGACAGTCCTGACCACAGCGATTAACACTGCCCCAGCCRTGAGAGGAGGTGGTGTCTCCCGAGGTCCTCATGAGGAGGAGACAGTCCTGACCACAGCGATTAACACTGCCCCAGCCGTGAGAGGAGGTGGTGTCTCCCGAGGTCCTCATGAGGAGGAGACAGTCCTGACCACAGCGATTAACACTGCCCCAGCCGTGAGAGGAGGCTTTTGTGTCTCAAGGTCCAGGCGCCCAAGCAGGCCTTATCTCCAAGTCTTGACAGCCTCCCTTTTGGAGTGTAAAACACAGGAATTCAGACTGCTTGTAAGTGGCACCAAATGTGCGTGGGGGGCTGGGAGCTCCCCCACAACCCCACTGGGGGCGAGGGACGGAGGGGCTTTGCCGGCAGGGCCGTCGCTGGGAGTGGAGAG
Source organism: Apteryx rowi (assembly GCF_003343035.1). Classification (NCBI taxonomy): domain Eukaryota; kingdom Metazoa; phylum Chordata; class Aves; order Apterygiformes; family Apterygidae; genus Apteryx; species Apteryx rowi. The sequence continues at coordinate 2,520,004 of NW_020450983.1, forward strand.
ACGACGGCGGAAGCAGGGGGTGCTGCGGGCCGGGCTGCAGGCCGGGCTCGGCCRTCCGTCCTTCCCTGACGGGACGGGATGTGACCCACGGGACAAGAGGAGGYGCCAGAGGCCGGGGCGGCCCCAGGGGGAGGAGCGGCAGCGCACGGGACACGCGACACAGCATGCGGCGAGTGACAGGGGATACGTGATGTGACACGACACGCGAGGTGATATGCAACGTGTTAGGTGACGCAGGACGTGACATGACACGTGACGGTTATGGGGACATGTGATGAGACGTGATGGTAGGGGTGAGGGGGGACGTGACACGACAGGAGGTGACAGGTGATACGATATGACATGCAAAGCAGGAAACGTGGCATGCAACGTCTGATATGTGATGTGATGCGATGAGACGTGTGATGTGCCATGGGACACGACAGGCGCCAYGCAGCAAGGCACGTAATGCTACATGTGACATAAATGACATGTGGTGCGATGCGTGACATGGTCTGCCGTGCGACATGTGACACACGATGGGACACATGACATGCAATGTCACGTGATACCTGATGTGACAAATTACGTGGCATGTGATACTTGACACATGATGCGACACATGATGTGATGCATGAGATGTGATACAACACATGACGTGACACATGATGTGACATGTGACACATGACGTGACATGCGACATGAAATGATGTGAGGTGACACACAACATGCRACTTAAGACACGCAATGTAACACACAAAGTGATAATGAGGCACACGACATGACATGCAACATGTGACGGGACACGTGAAGTGCAACACGTGAAGTGCGACACGATGCAATGCGCAATGTAGTGGTTGGCTGGGGTCGTGCAACACGTGACGTGACGTTCGACATGTGATGTGTGACACATGACATGTGACACATGACGAGCAACATGTGGCATGAAACGTGCACCATGATGTTTGAAACATGACATGCAACATGTGAAGTGCGACGCGCGATGTGATGTGTGACGTGATGTGCAACACGTGACACATGACACGTGAAGTGCGACACGTGATGTGATGCAAGCTGTGACATGTGACACCTGATGTGTGACACGTGATGTGATGCATGACGTGACGTTTGACACGTGATGTGACGCAAGACATGACGGGCAATGTGATGGGTGACACGTGATGCGAGATGCAACATGACATGTGACACATGAAGTGTGACGTGCAGTGATGCGTGACGCATGATGTGACAYGTGATGTGCAATGCGTGATGTGATGTTYGACACGTGATGTGTGAGACATGACRTGCAACATGATGTGTGATGTGACGTGACACATGACATGACATTGGACACGTGACGTGCGATATGTGATGTGCAACACATGACATGCAGCACATGACCTGACRTGCGACGTGACGTGTGAGACGTGATATACCACATGTGAAGTGTGATGTGATGTGTGGCACATGATGTGATGTGAGACGTGATGTGCAACGTGATGCAATGTGCGATGGGACATGTGATGTGACACGGGATGTTACATGTGGCATATGACATGACGTGTTATGCGACACCTGATACTTTCCATGTGATGTGATACGTGAGACATGATGGGATATGTGACATGTGATGTGACATGTGACACGAGACATGTGACGTGGTGCGTGACCCGTGATGCAACACATGGGAAGTGATGTGATGGGCGATGGGACATATGAGACATGACACAATGTGACATGTGATGTGATGCAAGTTGTGATGCGACACGTGTATGACATGGCCTGATATATGCTATATGACATTGATATATGACCCAACCATGACATGACATGATATTTCCAGGTACTTGCAGATTTTTAGAAAACTGCGGTCCGTTCAGCTCTGAGCTCTCGCAGCCGGTAACCCGTTATGCAAGGTGGGAAAGCAAAACAGATTAAGGCAWACAGGTATAAGCACTCTCCAAAAGTTGTGGCATTTGGACATCTTTGTGAAGCTGTTTGATAGCACATATTAACATTAGGATTTTTCCTGCTAGGGTCTGAAGAAAATCCTTCAATGGTTCTCACAAACCAGGCATCGTATTTCAAAAATGTTCCTTTTAAATGAAGCTGATATATCACTGTAGGGTCCCCTCCTCCCCCAAATATTCCTACAGTTGCTGTGTAATGATACCATAAATTCACCCAGGAGCTTGTTACAGTTAATAACCTGTAAAGGGCAAAGGTATCTGGACAATGCACGTTAAATTAGACCTGTATCAATTACTAATAGTGTAAGTTATTTCTCCTATTGTCCTCCAAAGGAATGTCATTTTACAGAAAAAATAGAGGTCAACTTATTTTTTACATGCTTAATTTTAACAGCCAGTGACTTCTTTGTGAATAAATAACATGCCTTGTTCAGAAGACAAGCATCAACTCTGAACAATTATCAGAGACATTAGGAGACAATGCTAATGTATTTCATGCTTCAAAGGCTACAGCTGCCAGAAATTCATAGCAATCAATCAACATTTTTTTCTGCTGTTTTTCCTATATTAGCAACACACTGGGAGTCATAATTACGATCCTGACTGYCCTCACTCCCTTGGATGAATTTACTGGGTATATTGATTTACTTAATTTTCCTTTGTGACTCTTTYTTACGTAGGTACCATTTCAGAAGGCAAACAGCCTCTTGTTTTCCTTTTATTTTTTCTTGTCTTTTTCTTTTGTTTTCTTTTTTTTTTTCTTTGGTAGAATGCTACAAAATTCTTTTTCAGACAATGTAACATCTTTGCATTTGATTAGGTTTAGCTTTTCTGCCGCTGTAATCTATACGTTAGCTAGCTGRACAATAGAGCTGCACTAGGTAAAGGCTTTACCTTTCATAGCCTGTCAAGTCATTCCTCAGTTCCTAAACAAACCAAGTGTGGTGAAGACAACGCAATCCCTAGCGTAAYGCGGTCCACAGGCCGGAACCACCTCAATTTATTGGAACGAATGCTTGTGCCATTGAGGTCAGAAAGGCCTCTGGTAAATCCTCGCATATGGCGTGAATTATTTCAAAACTCTTGCAGCCGAAGATGGTGGGGTTTCCGGGTCAAGGTTTATACTGCGGGCAGAAGAACCTGTATTAAAGGAATTTGCATTATGTGCTGTCTCCATTTAAAAGACTTAAGTTTCCCTTCCTGTCTCTCTCCCTTGACCTTCACCCAGAATATACTGTAATAAAAACTCTTTTTATAAGTGACAAAGGAAGCGCAGCATAGGCATTGCAACCATAACAACATAAGATTACCTGTGGATTTATGAGAAGGGGGCTGCTACTTCTTTAGTTATAGCAGTGAACCTCTCCTGTGCTAATAAGCAGCATTATCCCCATCCTGCCAGCGCAGGGTCAAAGTCAGTGTGGTGCTCCCAGCCAGAGCTAGGTACACACTGTGGCAATGTGCTCGGCTTTGTCTTTCACGTCACCTAAAAAAAAGGAATCTGTCTCAAAGAGAAAATGGGAGTTATAAAATGCCTCTTCATATCTTTGCCTTGGCTTTTTTTTTGGTTTTTTTTTTTTTCCTTTTCTAAACTACTGCATCTACAATTCATTTCAAAATGAGATTCTTGGGAAAAGAGCTCTCTTCTTTCACGATGAAAAGAACAATGAGACCTCGTGGATCTTTTGCTGTTCCTCTCCGTTATTCAGACAGCTAACGAGTAACAGAGTGAATAAATAAATATTCCTCCTCCAAGGGGACTGGCTGCACAAGGCTGCCTCCTTGCTTCTCCTTTTGTTTCAAGCGAAATTTTGACTAAGAGAGGCCCTAATGTCCCTTGTTTATGCAAGGAGGAAGAGAGAAATGGAAGATCAGCAGGATGAGACAGAGTGAAACCTCTCTTGTTGGTCTTAAGCTTTATGAAATGCAGGAATGGTAGATAAGGAAAACCTGCAAATTGAGAAGAATTGAAAAACCTTCAAATTGAGAGAAATTGAAATAGCCTGTTTGCCAGTGGAAGCCAGTTAAAGTTATGCCCTGAAATGCAGTATTTGTGTTATGGTATCCTAATTTGGTGTTATTGCTCTAGCAACTGCAGACAAAATATGCTTATACATACGTTTGTGGATTAAAAAAACCCAAACAAACCTATTTTAACAGCTTTTACTTTTTTGCTTGATCAGTAAAGTTTTTCTGTGGGTTTTGAAATTAGGTTTATGGTCATGATACATGAAAAAGGTATTTTTGGTGCAGAAGAGAGGAGAAATCTAGCTTGCAGTGCTTTAGTGCTGCAGGAGTAAAAGAGTGCAGTCATTTTTGTTTTTCAGTAAAATGAGTGGATCCCACTCTGAGTACACGTAGAGGTAGATCTAGCTTTACAGTGTTTCTTACCACATCTCCCAGCATCAAGGAGAGCCCTTCTCTCCCCTCAATCCCGGTGCATCCTCGCTGCCCCCTCGCAGGTCACGGTGCTGCACGGTGCGGCTCCAGCAAACACTCCCTCCCTCCCTTGCGTCCTGCACCACTGCACTGTGTGATAAAAATCTTTAGCAACAGGCGTGCTAATGATTTTAACGCCTTCCTGAAACTCCAGAGACTTTCTTTGTTACTCATAAAGTATCTTGCCATTACTTCGATAGTGGTTAATTCACTGTCTCACAACCTGCCCGGCCTTCCTCAAGTGCCCTCTGCTTCCCCTTTGCTTTGACCCATAGTACTGAAATTCCCGGCTGCTCTCTATTATTTAAAATATTTCATTTTCARTTCAAAGTCTGTGCTGAAACTCTAGCTGGTACTGGTGCTGGTGTGCTTGCAGGTTTTGTGACTTTGCTGTTTAATGTTGGTTAAAATATGAACATGAGAATTCATGCAGAGTGAGAGGTTTCTTCTCCATTTAATGCACGTAATTGAAAACCCTCCTTCTCCCCCCACCTCCTGCCTCCCTGGGCTTTATTTCACTGGTGTATCCCAGTACCAGGAGTGGTGGAAAACCTGCTCAGTAAATAACTCTGGTCTGTTAATGCAAGGACCCCAAAGTGGCATAARCTTTGTATTGAGTGACCAAATGGTTGTGTATACAAAAGGAAACCCTCAGGATAGCTCTGACAGAGCCCGAAACTTAAATCGGAGGCTTAACTGAAGTGGTGGAAGAGGCACCTGCTTTCTTCCTGGAAGTGATCTCATTTGGCTCTCAAATTTCTCTTTATACAAGAGCTCCAGCTTGCAGTTCTTTGTAGCTGCAGAAGAGAATTCCCCTTCCAGTATTAAGAGACTCGCTTTGACTTTAGGACAGTTGCTTGTGTTATTAATGTGTCTCTACATGTATGTTTGTGAGTACTTGCCTRTGTAAACAAAGATAGTAGCAGTGTCTATAAAACTTTCAGTTTTAGGGTGCATGAGAGAGATGCTTGTTGAAATACAATACTTGTATTCTTGGTAAATCAGGTATAAGAACAAAGAGCCATGTTGACCAGGTTTGACTCTATATGCCTGGTTCCTTGGATATGAAGGTAGTATTTTCTAGAAAAATATCTTAACTTTTGTTTAGCCAGTGGTAGTGAGTAATTTGTTGCCGTTTTACTACAGCTTTGCTATCTGTGATCACTGGTGAGTGATGCACAAACAGTGCCTGAAAGAAAGCACATTTTCTTAAATGCTCAGGAGATTGTGTTGGGGGCAAACTTGGCCCATTGGCCATAATGACAAAAATGAGATTGTGCTTCCCTTCTGCGCATAAGAGGATGAAACAGAAGTTATCTTAATCTATTTTGTATCATCATCTGCTCAGAGGTAAAGGTTTAGCAACAGACAAGCTGCAAGGATAATTTCAAAGCATGTATTGATCTTATTAATTATTAAAAAAAGAATATTTGCCACTGATGTAAATCACTAGTGTTCTCTTAGAGTCCATGGCATTATGCCCGTGTGCAGTACTGCTCATGATCAAGCTGAAGGCAAAATTTTTCAGAGGCTTTTCCATCTTTTAACTGTGAGTTCCTGGTGGATATGCCTTCCTTCTGACTAGAGCTGAATGATAACATTTTAAAATCTACCAGCCTCAGTTCAGTTCTTCAGCTACCTCTTAAGTGCTAGCTCTTCRCAAGCAGGCGCAAGCTCTGGGCTGCCAAACGGCCAGGCTGGGGGCTGCGCAGCGGTTGGTCGCTCGGTGCTCTGGCCTGCCCTGAGCCCGCTCGTTCCAGCTGCATTTTCACAGTAAAAGTCTTTATCTGGGCGTTCATCAAGCATGGGAAAGAGTAGGTCTGCAGTGGCAGTATTCGATCAAGGTCTTTTTCTTGTTTTTCTTTGCACATCCCTATGAGGTGTCTTGGGACATGGGGAAGTAGTTTTCTGTAAATGATGGATGCATGTTAGAATGCTGGAAAATCGAATGCACATTTTCCTAGGCTATGTCTATAAACAGGAGCAGTAGCTCTGACATGAGAAAAGTAATTCTTTCACCTAAGCACTGGTAAGCCTTTAGCAGCTGTACTACCCATTTTGGCAGCATGCTTTGAGAAGGATGGGGACCAAAGACAGCAGAGAGACATGGGAATAATCTCAGGTCTGCAAATCTGGTAAGAAATTTGAAAGAAAGTAAAGAAGATTAATGGAGTGGCATGATGAGTCTTTGGTATTAAAAAAAGAAAAAAAAAAACTAGCCTGTGTAGTGTGGGTAGGAAACCATGGTGTAAGATTACATCAGCAGGAGGGATTTAGGCCTCATCAAGGACCCACATAGGTCTCGAGCAGATGTGACCAAAGGGCGCTACCGCTGTCTGTGCTGCTTTTGGGCTCTGCCCGGGCTATACTGCATGTTGAAACAGCCTGTGGTGCCGCCGGCGTTGTCTGCAGTGTCGTTTCGATGGTCGGGGCCGGGCGTGAAGGCAGTTTTCTGGCTGCGAGGGTAGTCATTGCTGTGCAGACAGGAAATTGTGGGCTGTCCAGCATACGTGTATTAAGGAACAAGTTAGAAAAGCATGTGTCAGAAGTCTTCTAATACCTGATACATTTTGAGGCAGGAAATGGACCAGATGATCTCTTAAGATGCTTTATAGCTTTCCTATGATTTATAAATGTTAGATATTCTTTCAGAGTCCTTTAAGCCTAAGGTTGGTCATACACCTCAGTGCATCTTGGTGTAGCTGATTTACAGTTGATACCACAGGCTCACAGTTTTCTTCTTTTCTGGTTCAGTTTTTCAATCTGAAAAAAAATCTTAACAAGAATTTTTAAAGAGGTTTCCAGTAGTGGGTTWAAAGAGAGAAGAGTGAATTTACAGGAAAGAGAACTATCGAACAATAGTGGTTGGAATAATGCCTATAGCACTTTCTTTATATTGCAGTTTGATTATGTCTGAACTTCTGGTTTTTATTTTAACTGAAACTGTTTTATCTCTTTGCCAAAGTAGTAGTAGTATTCTTTGTTCTTTGCTCTTTCTTCTTTTTGTTTGTCTTTCGCCTGTGGCAGATTGTTTTTTCTACTAGTTGGAAGAAGTAAAATAAAGTTAAAAGGTAACCAAGAAGAGGTGAGGAAAGTTAAGATAAAAGTAGTAGAGACAGTTCAGTTGCGACAGCAAATAAAAAAAGTGCTTGCCCATCTAGTAAAAATAAAGGCACTCGGAAGAAACCTGATGGAGGGCAGAGAACAAAGACAGACAGACCTATGGTCAAATAAAAAAGATGCAGTCTGTAATTTCTGTCAGACTCCCCTTCCTTTCATATGGCAACGGCGAAGCAATACATGCTTTTAAATAAAAAGCACACCTTTCTTAGAGTCCTTGAGTTCTATGTACTTAATGATAAATGCACTTTTATCTAAAAAGTACAAAGGGAGGCACTGAAGCCTTCCAGTCCATCAAAGGAAGCGTATAACTGCATTGCCTCCAGAGCAGCTGGGGCTGAATGGTGCCACCGAGCTGCTCTTCGGTCCTCGATTGCCCTCGTTTTGTGGAGAATGGAGTTTCAAGATTACTTCCTCTGCGCTGGCATGAGCGGGCGGGTGGCTGTGGTGGAGAGAGAGAGGGGATCGCGGCGCTTTGGCTGCTCACATCCCCCCTCCCCGGGGCCAGCCCTGCTCCCCCCAAAGTGCTCCGCTGGGGGTGGCGGGCTTCGTTCCCGGGGTCGGGGCTGCCGTGCTGACGCTTTGGAGCCAAGGCTTAGGGGGAAGCACGAGGAAGGGGATTTCTCCCTGCTGGCCCATGATAGGGGGTGTGTGTGTGTGTGTGTGTGTGTGTGTGTTTTTAATCCCAAATGAGGCCAGAATTTGGCGAAGGCCCACTTGCCCAGTTCTTCTGAGGAAATTCCTTAAAATAGTCATGGTGAGAAGTTCAGTAGCTTCTTCAGTTAACCTTCCCTTCCCAGTGTGGTGAGTTAGAAGGAGAGGAAATGTGTAATTCTCCACAAATCCCTCCCCTCTTTGTGGGGGGAGGAGAGAGGGAGAGAGAAAACAACCCCCCAGGACTACCCAACCCTTCCCCAAACTAGCAAATTCCGTTCAGGGAAGAAGCAACATCCCCTTCCTATGCTGCGCTATTAAAGTTTCAGTCTGGGAGCAATCCTTTCAGTGTGCTTGAGTAAGTTTCCATGCAATTCTCACTGTAGACAGGACATAACAGGACTATGTCGGGCACAGCGCTCRCCGCATTTCAGGGCTCTGGTGCCTCACTCGGCTTTGCAGTTGCTCCGCAGGGGAAAAGCTAGGTTTTAAATAAAGTCTTTCAGGTAACGTCATTCTCCAAAGCAAAACATGAACTGCAGAGCTTCGTTTTCAAACTGTACTTACAATGGTCAAAAACCACTGCCTGTATGATCTCCTTGTTAGTATTGTCCTGCATTATTATACAGTTTAAGAATACAGTAAAAATCATAGAGAATTTTCCATGTTATTATATTACACAGTATTATTACTATTATCTAAGTAGCTTCTTTCTGATGCTATTTCAGAAGCTCGTATCCTGTTCGGTTCTGTTTCCTTTGTGCCCTGAGGATGCTTCTGGCCTGGAACGGTCACGACGGCTGGACAGGCGGAGGTTTGATACTGTGCTGCTCCTTCTCRCCCCGCTGTGCCACCGCGTCCCTCTGCTAGGTCCCATCGGAGAGGTACATGGGTACACATTATTTCAATAACTTCTGTGAAATATGGTGTCCTTTAGTGTTTTTAAGTAATGCACTTGATCAGAAGACTTCTGAAGGTGACGGGATACAGCGGCGCAAGCTGGTATGCTGCCTGGATGCTTAAAATTCTCTTTCAGTTAGTGAATTTTGGCTTAACTTGAGTTGTCTTCTCTTCTGTAAAACTGCAGAGCAGTTGGACTAAGCCACTGCCAGTTACAAACATATGATTATAATAGTGTTGATTCCGCTTCAGTGTTTRAAGCCAAAAGAAACGTTTGAGGGGTTGTGATTTTTGGAGAGATGAAGGTTCTTTTCAATTTTCTCCACTGATGGAAGTTAATATATTTCTAGGCACATATTGCTATTTAATATAACCTTTCTTCAGTTAAAATGGCTCTTAGGCTTTATTATTTAAGGTAACGTTCTCTTAATGAGAAAAATAGATGTCTGTGCTAACCTATAAGCCTCTGTATTTTAAAGTAATTTAGCTTTTCAAGGTTATGAGTTGTGACAAATACTGTTTCTGTTTTTTTGGACTAAAATACTCAAAAATTTTCTAGCCACTTGGAAGAACAGGGAGCAGTTACCTGGAGGGGAGAAGGAAGCTCCAGTCTACAGCTACAAGAGTCTGGTAGCTGGGTGAAAGATGGGTGAATTGGCTGCCCTAAGACAYTCCATCTTAATTTTTTTAAATTTCAAGGTGGCAATGGGTATCTTAAGTGTGGATCTTCAGGAAAGAAAATGGATAGTTTGTAACTGGTTGTGCAGCAGCTGTGTTCCTTCATTTGCCTGCCATTTTATTTAAAACTAAAACTTTATAGTTGACATATACTCTGTTTTAAGAATAAATAATAAWAAAAAAAGCAGCACTTAGCTTTTTCTTCTATATTCTTACCTGCAGTGAAGAATGTGACAGGAGTTGTAAAGCAGTTTTATGTAAAAATACTAAGAGGARATTTAGAAAAGAAACTAAAAAGAACTACCTGCTCTAGATTTCTTTGGGGAGGGTTGCAATTTTTACCTTTTTTGATGGATACAGAGTTTTGCTCATTTCCTAAGCTACTAGCTATTTGAATGAATTTTTGATTATTTTTGAGACAAACATTTTTACTCATTTCTTTTTTGAAATGTCTTTGGTAAAATTAACAAAGTAAAATTTTGAGTTGTGAAATGGAAAATTAGTTCTGACATTTTTTTTACAAGCTAGAATGTATGAATTGAATATATTCAGAATACATGGGTCTTGTATTAATAGAGATGATGTCAAAAATTATGACTGTAAATACAAAAAAGATATCAATTTAAAAAAAAGCTGTAATTAACAACATTGTTCCAACTGCAAGTATCATCTGCTGATATTTTAAAATTGGATTAATTGATACTATAGAGACCAAGCAAGAAGAAAGAAAAAATGGACAGAGAAGTGTGTGCTCTGTTCTAGTAATAAAAGAATAGTGTAGCATTATATTTTATRTGCCATCTGAGCCATCTCACTGTATTTATATGGTTGTAATTTAGCCTAACCTGTACTTTCTGCATTCATCAATATAAGAAGAACTCAGTGAATGAGTACCTATTACATGTAAGATCTATGGCCTGGGGACAATTTTATTTTACTCATAAATTTTAATATCYATTCTCTACTACAGTGAAAGTAACGAGCCTGTAGTGGTTTTGTCACTCATTACAAAGAACTTCTTTAAAGTCATAAAAAGGAGTTGTGACTAATTGGAATTGACCCACGAACCTGAGACTGGGCTGTTTCTCATTCTGCTGTCAAATGCCAAATAGCCATTGGACAGTGTTAGCTTTTTGTTTATATCTGGCCATAAGWGTATCTTGCATTTTTCCATTCATCTTAATTTCTTGATACTTTTTTATAAAAAGAAGGATCAAATTACTTTTGTCCCTTAAGCAGCAAAGTCTGGTTTTGTTTTTGTTCTTAAATGTTGTCATCTTTAGCTAATCTTTGATCATGAATTCCACCTAATCMTGTTCTTAGGATCATTAGCGAACAAACTGAACAGTTCTTGATGGATTTTGGTGCAGCTTTGTTGCCAAACCACCTCAAGCTCCTCTAAAAATCTTAACCATAATTTTCTAATGATCATTTGCAGAAGATATTTGTGACTTTAAGATCCAGTGGGAGCCTGCCTTCGCAAACTAACTCAGCCAGCAGGGTCATCTGAATGTATATCTGCATGAAATCTGTAAATGTGTATTCACTACACACAAAAGTAAATGTATTCCTCTCTAAGTATAAGACATCTACTGTCCTAGGTGAAAAAACCAAGTACTGGGTACTTGAGCCTCCAAAACCCCTGCATTTTGTTGCCATTATTTGGCTCACCAGTTTTGAAACACTGATCATATTCCATTTCACATTTAAAATAAATTTAAGATCAAGGTATGATGAGCTTAACACTTAGCTTGCATATGTAAACATGATTATTTTAGSTGAACAAATAATATTTTACATGTGGATGTTTCAAACAATGTATAAAAAAAAAGGCTTGGATAGTAGAAGAGAGATTAGGAAAAGCACCAGTAGACTTTTTCCAAGTTGAAAGTGAACTTTTGTATAATATTACATGAAATAAATTCCAGTACAATGTGTTACAAGAGTTAAGCTAGGAAACCGACAGTATTTTTTTCAGCTAAAAATGCTTTCCTAATGATTCACAAGTCTTGCCTTAGTATTTTCTATCAACTTTCAAGATTAATGTTGCTTCCAACCTCAATTTTGTTCTCTTGAAGTATATATTACTATGGATTTCATTTTGTCTTGAATTCAGAAGGGTTCATTCTTTCAGCAATACAATGAAACATCTGTCTGAGGAATGAGGGTGATCAGGAAATTGCAATAATCATTGTCACTGAATCTCAAATATTTGTCCTTAAAGTTTGGCCATGTCTTCTTTCATTGCAGTCTGCTTTTTAAAGTTGTTGGGATATGTTATGTTTCTTTGAGCAATATATTGTGCCCAAAGGGGAAGGGTAATGAGTTGTTTTCAGTAGAGAGCGGGTTTTTCAACTGAGGTTAAGCTTGCAAAGCCCAGTCAGCTGGCCCCACTGCCATGCTGGCCCCACGCAGAGCGGGCCCGTGTACACACCTGCTCCCTATGTAGGCTAAAATTGGGCTTTGTCAGACACTTATTTTTCTTTTAAATGACTTCTTTTGTGAGATTATAGATATCCTTTAGTTACAGTCAAGCTTCCTTTTTCATTCAAATAATGCATTTATATATTTTTTATCTCACTCTGTACTTGCTCTGACCTTGATCTTCCCATTTTAATTTCTGAATACAAAGCCATGGTCAGTCGTTGGCATGCTGTTGCTCCCATCAGTCACTGTGGTTCTTAATTGCCAAGATTTTCCRTACTATGCTTCCCCAGTGGCAGGTCACATTTAACACTGGAAATACTGTCAGTCTTGCAACGGTGGGTAGGTTGTTGAGGATCCTGGCCAGAAAGAACATTTCACTGTGTTACACGCTAAAAGCCTGTTCCTCAGCCTCRCCTTTATGCTTTAAATAAATACATTGTTCTGACACTGTCTCAGATTTTGGCATGTATGTACTTTTGCTAACCCCTCTGCAGTATTTCTTGCCCTAATTGACACATTCCCTTCTGGTCACCTACTGCTGTCTGCTTTTGTCACTCCTCATACAGCCAGCGGCTGCTGCTGCTCTTCTCTGTTGGTATTTCCAGCAACGGCTGCTATCTGGGGAAGGATGTGCCGCAGCCGCTTTGTCAGTGCCCCTGGTTTGGTCTTCAGACACCTATTTCTTATTCACTCCATCAATGATTTATTATTTGCAGAARGAAAATGCTTACCAAAAGCCTAATACGATATATGTTGATTCTTGTTCTTTGAGGATCAGTCAGGATTGAAACAAACAATTATCTTTTTATGAATTATAAGGGCCATTAGTTTAACACTCATAGTTATTCATTTTAATACCTAAGATGATTAGTTAATGTTATATAGGTCACATTGCTTGTCATATTACACTGAGTTGTGAAAATACCACAACTAGCATATTATTCCCGAATGATATTAAATTATTTTCTTGTGTATGATATTTACCAAAATATCCCAGCAGTTTTCTTAATTCTCACTCTTTCCAAGTCAAAGAGGACTGACCAGCTTATGAATCTGCTTTTTCCTGTTTCTGTGTTAGCTCTATTTTGTGAAGAGGGTTTTAAATTAGGTCAAATTCTAAAACTTTATTATGGATTATAGTCAGTGATTTGCRTGTTCTCCATTCCTAAAAGAATGTACTTTGTAAAGAATTGGAATAGTGATTTTTTTCCAATGATATTTGAGATTTAAATGACTAATTTGCTTTGATTTGATTTCTGCTTTGATCTCTGCACTTCTACTCTTTAGCAGAATTTCTTTCCTAGCCAGTGGGAAAGTTTAAAAGAMAGAAATAAAAATCCAAGCCCTCAATTTTGAGTAAGAAATTTGTAAAAGGATGAATTAGCTCTGTCAAAGCATTATCTTAAATTTTGACCTTTTGTTACTGTYGTTTTTACTGCATTATACCTTGTGTTTGAAATAAGGAGTCAAACTAAAACACTGAAAATTTCAAAAAAATTATAACTTTTAAAGAATATTTTGAAAATGAAAATGAAATATTTTGACAAACTTCTCCATGTATATTTGTTTCAATAAATTAACTGTTAATAAATTGTTAATAAAGCTGCTAAATTCTCAGTGAAGTTCATAGGGGGCCTTTCTCCCAGTTGTGGACCCCTGGCTATTGTCCATTATATTTAGTGGGTACAATGACTCTTTTGGGGACATTGATTTACGCTTTTTCATCTTTAAGAAAACAAACAAAAAARTCCCCAAACAGCCTGTCATTTTTGTCAGCTGAAGGTGAACAGTAGTGAATGCATCTGTTTTTAGTCCGGAAAAGTGTAACCACTGAAGCAGTCGGCGCTAGTGGGTAGTGCAGAGGCCTCTGGAGCAGCTGTGCCATTTTAAGCATGTACTGCGTAATCTCTGCTGTAACCTGTTGTTTCTTACAACTGCTTGGGCCATTGTAAATTTTTGCTTTAGTGCCCCTGTCGGAAATCCCAAAGTCARTTATTACAGAAGTTGTGGATATGGTTGGGTGTTGTTAGACACGACTCATTATATGGAACCTTTTGTTTCATGTTGTTTTATGTCTGTTTTCACATGGTAATGCTTTGAATTCAACATTAATTCCTAGTGAAGGCTGTATGGCAGGTGGTACTATATAGAAGTGTACAGGGGAGTTAAGCAGTAGAGCTCGAGGGGTGCTACTGCATTTTCCTTTTAGCCCTGTTACCCGGTGAGCATGGGTAGGAGAGCGTGGCTGGACATTGCTGCTTCCCAGTGCTCATGCCTTTGAGGGGCATGAACTCAGGAAGGGTGTGAAGTGGCCTACAGAAGAAGGATGGCTCAAGAAGTCATGTTCTTCTGCTGACCTCAAGCTCCTCTCCTCTCCTCCTCTTTTCCACTCTGTGGAAAGGGAAGCGCTGGACGTGGAAGCGTGGGAGCGYGAGCTGTGAGCCCCACTGGGTCTGCACCGAGGCCATGGCTCTGAGGCCTGGGGTGTCGCAGTGTGCTCTGTGCGGCTCCCACGGTGTCACGGGGGACATGAGGATTGCTGTGCCAGTCCTGGCCCTGGACATGCTCCCTGGCAGCCCTGGGACCCAGCTGCTTCATTAGTTTCATTGGAGGTCTTCATTTTGGTGCAGTGGTTTTGGTGGGGTGGATGGTGGCTAAGAACAAGAAAGTGAGGGTGGGTGGCAAAGTAATGGGATTATTTGTGGTCTTAAATTTAGGCAGAAACTCAATTGCTTTATTGATTTGGGAAATTAGTCTAAACTACAAGATTTTTTTCTGTTTCAAATAGCCAGTCTGTTTCCAGAACGAACTGCAATGGGTCAAATGCTAGGTAACAGAGAAGTTTCTTGTAACATTTTCRACATACCAATCTCTCTCTTTGCTGCTGTTGGCTATAGACACAGTTGAGTGATCGTTGTGCTCTTTTGAGAGGATTTTAATGTTATGTTTGAATTAGGTTGTATAACCTTCAATGCAAAACTGCAATGAAAGGCAACATATTTATATGCTGAATATTTCTCCCTAATGACTGTTTTTACAGAGAAGTTGGCTCCTTTCAGACAAGGGTATACTACTTGCTGCTGTTGTTAGTGCTTTTGGAGTGGAAGTATTTTCACATTAACTTAAKGAAAGTAGTAGGAGTTTGCCATTGGTTTCTGTAGGGCTAGGATTTCTCTCTTGAGACTGTAATTTTATCCCAAACAATCTCATCAGTCCTTCAAGTATATTTGTTCTTTTTTGATTTCCCTCCTAAGGACAATTCTGCCTCTGAAGTAACCAGAATTTGAAACAGAATTCCAGACATTACTTATATCTAAAAAATATGTAAAAGATGCAAGTCAAGGCAGATCAGACTTGAYTGCAGTATTGCAGACCACTGTTGTAGTGGTTTTATTCTTTTATGTTCTAGCGTTACAAATGTTTGTTTCCCCTTTTACTTCATTATGTTATGCCGCTGGCCAAGAAGTGCAAACATGCATTTTAAACATAGTGCTCTAAGATCAGATAAAAACACTCCAGCCCACCAAAAGTGGATCAATACAAGCTTTTAGTGGCTATATACAACCAAATGTCTGGAGGTAAAAGCGCTCATTTCTATTCAGTCGCTAGTAGAGTAGCAGAATAGACTTGTGTCTTTCAGGTTGGTATGAATTACACTCAGACGAAATAGGTAATAGGATATTGAAGAAAGGGTAGGACAAAATTAGCAGACCTGTTTTTTTCTCCACAAATGTAGTGCTATTTGAAGTTTCCAAAGAGCATTATTAAAAGCACTGCAGAACTGCTGTCAAGTAGTTAAATAGCCTTTCATTGTACACATTCTTGTAACTGAACCTGTGCAAAGTACAAAGACTTTTAATAAATAACATAGTGTGTAAAGACCTCTTCATTGATATAAATACTTTTACTTTACACAGCCTGAACCATACGCCCACTGTAGCCTTTTACAACTGCTGTAATGAATATCTTTTTATGATTATTTCACTTTCTCCTTATTGTAACTTTTTCATGTGTTGTTTTATAGTATCTCTTTTCCCATCTTCTAGTATTTTGGTACACTTTTCATAAAAAGGTTGTAAGACCTTTTACTTTTTCCTGGGATTTGAATGAAAACAAGCAGGACCATATATGTCTCCATTAGTTTAATACCATCTTTTTTATTCCATCACTGTTGGAAATGCAGGACTAATTAAGTAGTTCAGGAGGGTTTCTTTTTCTGTGACCTGCAACTTTGAGCTGTTTAAAAAAAAAAAAAAGCTATTCCAGTATCAAGATCAAAACATGATGTTTGAAATCTTTTTGGGAAGGAAGAAGAAAAGGAATAACTCATTTCTGTCCTCCAGAGGATATTAAATACCTTTCTGCTTATTGCTGGGGGACACTTGAACCCAGATCACATCATCACACAGTTTCCAACAGGTCCTGTAGTCCAGAAGGGGATGAGTAGTCCTCTGYGAGCATCACAGGCATACCTGAGTAGCTCTACAAATGAACTCTAATTCATGGAAAGCAAAGGCTGAGTTATCTATTTCATACTTCCTTTGGAAGACTACATTAAATCAATTCCTCGCTATTTTTTGGCAGTGAAGATGTACTCCCCCGCCCCGGCCTCTCCCCTTCTCATAGGTTAATTTAGCAGAATAAGCATTTATGGAAGAGACTTCTCTGAGACTTCTCCCACAATTAAAATATTTTACTGATAAGCTGATGGCATGACCAACAAGGACTGCGGAAGTATGGAGGGAGACTTCCATAGTATATCAAAATCATAAGTCATTTAAAAGAATACATATTTATCCCTTTCTTTTAAGGCAAGTTGAGCTGTGTGGTGGGGACTGGGTGAGCTGTGAATACAGTGAAGTCTCTCTGMAGGAAATGAGTTACTGCCAGAGGACGTAGAAGAGAAATTAATCTACACAGATGTACATAGTTGCACAGCTGGGGTGAGCTGAAGCTCTACACCTTAAGAAATATAGGAAGGGGATGAATGAGACTGTGAGAGGTTAGGAGGAGTTGTTCCATTATCTGCAGGAAAACCCACTGCATTTATGCTGATGCACCAAACTGGGATGTTCTTCCTGCAGCAGGTAGCAGCGATAGGTTTGTTTTCGAACCACACATCCTACTTCTGCCATGGCAAACGCTTGATGCAGAAACAAAGCAAAAAAGCTCTGCACCTGATAGGGAGTTATTGAAATTGATTTTAAAAGAATTTGAATATGCAAATTAACAATGTAGAATTGCCATTCACCCTTTTCATTGTTCTGCTCACTGCTTGAGATCAGACTTCTCTCTCGCTTCCTAAAGCTGCAGCGTTTGTCCTAGTGGTTTTGTTGATAACTTTCCTAGTCCACAAGCTGGATGATGAGGCACAGTCTAAGAAAGCAGACTTCATAATGAGCCATTTGGTTGTATCTATCTACTGTTCTTAACTTTACTCTAATACACCTAATTAGTTGCAAAGGCATTGTTTTTCTTGAAGAAGTTGTGCTAATTTGAGCTAATGAGGATATAATTGCACTATTTTGTGCTTAATTAGACTCTCAGGCAGCTTCTTTCAGGCTAAGGTTATCTCCTGGCTCTGTATTTTCCGAGATCTCTCTTGGCTCCACTGGAAAGCACAGGTAAAGCAAGAGGGGCTCTAAACTCAAGAAGTGCTGCTATTTTTAAGTTCATTAAACAACTATTCAGGAGCTCTGCTATTGCATGGTTCACTTCTTCCAGAACATTGGAATGAGAACCATATGGTGGCGAATCACTGCGCTTGCATTTCTCAAGTTACTCCATTATTTCCTTTGTAAGTGTTCAATCTCTGTTAAGGCCACACTGTGAATTCTTATGAAAAGTGCCCTTGGAATAGAAATTTCCTCATTATCCCTTATGATAAAACTTGTGCCAAAAAATCATYTAATTTCACTGCTATCTTGTCATTATTTTTAATTCCTCACAGATCCCTAAGCCAAAAGGGGCTCAGAATTGCTCATGCATTCACCTTGATATTAATGCAGTTCCAAGAATACAGAAATCTCAAAGCCACAGTGTGATGCTGACTTTTAAAATATTAATGGTTGTGAGCTAACTATGGACTACTGAAAGTAAGTAATTTCAAAAACATTTTGTGTATCTATGAAAAAACAAGAAAAAAAAWTAACAAATACCTCCACGCCTGTAAAACACTGAGGTTTCAGTACCTCTCCATGGTGACTTCAGTGGAATTACATTAACAATGTATTTTCCCCAGTACCATCAATCTGGATTTGTGTGGCTTTGATATTAGATAGATTCCTGTGATGTCACTTATCATGAAGATCTTTTTCTTCAATACTTACTCAAAAAGATAACKAATACTCCATTTTCCTTCCAATTATTTCTTAACTCACAAGAGTCTTATTAAGACTATATATTCCATATGCTGAATTAAATGGCAGCTCCTGTAATTTTTTTTGATGGGGCTAAAATGTACAAACACTTGAAGTACTTTGAAATTCTATGTAGTGCTCAGCTATATATAGAAAAAACTTATTCTGTTCCATTTTTTAGTGGTTACTGAGTAGATGTTTGAGATTAYTTTCAGTTTTTATCACTGCTGTTGCAGTAATTGTTTGGAAAAGAGATGCAACAGTGAATAAACCTATTCCTGGCTAGAGTGGCATGTTAACCTTAAAAGAGCCTGTTTTTCTGTATTGTGGCAAGCTGAGAAAGAGATTAGAAGTGCCTGATATATTTTTGTAATATTTCTGTTAACTAATCACTGATATCTCRCCTTCTTAGCTATCTTTTTAAGGTGCAGGGAAAATACCTGGCTGTATTTTCATACTGTGTTATTCAGGAGTGACATCTGCAGTGATCAAGGCTTTGTCTAGCTTCAGAGTTAGAATTTGCTAGATTTTCTGTGAAATTACAAATGTAACAAACCAACCAACAACCTACCTTACATTATACTGCAATGTATAAAAAGTTATTTATTAAAAATGAGAAAAGARTGGTTCCTTTTGTAGAATCAATAAGGCTTTTTAGTTAATAGATATATCAAACTACATTGTTTAAAAAAATTAAAGAGATTGAATCCAGATGTAACGTCATGTTACAGATCAAGTTCTTGGAATTTTTGGCAGTTTTACAGCACAAGAACATTGTGTAGAATGAGGAGGAGGATGTATCCTTCAGAAATAAGACCTAGATATCTTATTTATTTGGAACAAACAACAAGACTTTGGGCTGCCTCTGAGGACCATAGTGGCTACACTGACTTTTATTGGAGAGAGATTTGTTTGATGGGTACGTGGGGGTAGTAGGAGTGCTGAGCACTGTCTGGCCATATGTGCTTCTGTGCTACTCAGCAGAGCTCAAGTCTGGACTATCTCTGGTTGCTTATTCATTACCTCCAAATGAAAATACTTTCATGATGGAAAACAGTGCACCTTTTGTCAGAAAAGACCTACTGTCAAGCTAAACCTTTGGCCAGACATAATAGCTATGGCACAATTTCTGTTCCCTCGGATGCTGAATAGACTTTTTATAGTAAAATGTAGAGATGCTAACATCCATGTGGCAGTCACCTGGTGCCTTGGGCACTTGGCTGACACATGGTTGAAGGTTTCTTTGGGTGCTTCTTTGAGGATGGTGACCAACCAGCTGGGGCTCTGCAGATGGAGAGAAGAGATCCTGGGTTTATTCTGAGGAACAACTGGAAAAATGTAGAAATCAGGATGTTTGGCAAATGAGTGCATTATTCTGTTCAGTGCTGCTGTGACCAGAACCCAGCCTGGTAAGAGCTGGCGGTGCGTGACTGTGACTGCCCAGTGTGCTGGGCTATCGGAGTCTCAGACAYGTAATTTATTCTGTTCTGCCAGCTCTGTTCTGCAGGCCCAGCAATTGGCTCAAACCAGTGAAAGATATTTTGTTACTCTGGCTTTAACCAGCATCAAGGCTCTGCTTGTCACATACCCTCTCTCCCCTAGGTACCACGTTTCTTCTGATGGGAATACGCCAGTCCTGCATATTTCTCTSTCTGCACCAGAGGAGATGGGAGAAGGATGCAGTTTTATCTTCCYCTCTGGCACAGTCCTGCACAGTAGGTAGTTGTTAATGTTTAGAAGGAGGGGGCAGAAACTTTCACTTCCTAATGATAAATGCATATATCAAGTATTAGTATTAAAATGGCATACTTGAATTTCTGAAGAGCTCACATCATATGGAAGAAAAAGGCTTGCTCTTTCTTACTGAGTACTTTTCTTTTATATCAAAATGAATAACCATCCTTATGATTAACTGAGTTTGAGATTTAAATGTACAGACACTTACTTAAATAGGGGCCTGGGGTTCACCCAGATGGGCTGACACACAAAATAGCAGGAAATTATGCCAGTTTTGGACTGCCCATACTCTAATTGCATCTGCTGTATGTTTAGTGTGACAAATCTCAAATCCCTGACAGAATATCACTTTCTRAGACAGCTTTTCACTGCCAACTAATGCAATGTGTAATTCCACCTGCCTGGGGTCTATTCTTCGGGGTTTATATCCCCTGCAGGTGGTAGAGAGACACTGCAACACTGCAGATGTCCAAAAATGCATGCAGATCTCTGAGCTGATTGTCTAGCAGCTGCTGATGGAGACTAATGGCACCCAACTATTTATATACCCGCCTATTATATTTTCTAATTCACTGATTTTAGCAGCAGAGAAAAACTGATCTCTCTGGCTGCCTGGGGCTTTAAAATCTTGAAACTTGCTCACCAATGTTGTAATTCCTAACCTAATCAGCAGTGCTAGAAATTCAGACAAAGGCTTGGAATGAAAAGGTTTTTAACCAGCTGTACTGCTCACTTATCTTAAAGCTAATTTAGTGGCATAAAGAAAGAATTTTGGTTGCAAATACTGGAAGGAAATCTATGAAACTGTTGARGTAAAATAGGATTTTTACAGTTAATTTGTGCTTTCCTTTCTCTGTCAAAAGTCCAAAAATCAACTTTCATAGTATCCTCCAGGTTAATTCTGTATGTAAGATATGGAAATAATTCTTATATCGCTCCAAAAAAAAGTTCTGGACTATTTCTAGTCATTTGGATGATTTTCTGCTCAGTTTGACTCTCTACATTTTCTCTGACTCTTCATACTTCACTTGGATTTTCCCAAAATGTATTTAATTTCATTTTTCATACCTCTGACATGTTGCAATCCTCTGTTTAATCTCATTAGTAAAGTCCTAATTCTGCTCTTGACAAAAGGCAATATTACCCTTTTTTTTTTTTTTTGGGTGCCAATTAGTGTTGTATGGCCTTTTGTATGGCTTTTAATGGTTCCAAAGCAGGAATGAAGGAGAAAGACTTCTGAACAAGTCAATGAAACAGTCTACAGGGTTTAAATTAGGAAAAGTGGTTATGAAGCAAAATTAAACAAGAGAGAATATTGTTTTATGAAGCATAGATCAATTAAAATGTTTCTAAAAGTTCATGTATATACTAGTGTAGCACATCTTAGAAAGAGGAAGCCACGTTGTTTCCCCCTGCATGAGAGCTGAGATGAAAAATGGGAATTTAGCATGAGACCTTGTCAGTTTTGAATTCTACAGATTATTTTATAATACTAGTTCTGGTCTTGTTTGGCATGAGGTTAAGCTAATGCAAAGCTTTTGTTAGTGCTTATGTTACACTATTGTAAAAATGCTAAATAAATAAGCTGACTTCAAGGAAATATAACAGATACTTTTATATAAATTGGAACCAAACAAACATTCATGCCTTTGTTTTATGTACGCTGGGTGGTCTGAATAAATGGAAAGGAACAAAGTAGAGCTTCGTTTGGCRTTTTCCTCTGGTTCCTTACTTTCAACCTTTCACCATTCATGTKTCTCGTGTATGTTTAGCAATTCCATTTCTAATCCTCTCAGATAGGAACAAATTGTTTGTAACACTTGTTCTTTCACTTATTTTTCTTTAACAGATGCTTTATGTAGCACTTATTCACAAGGCATGCAYGCGTAGATACATTTCAGAAAGCTTATGTAGTTCGGTTTCATGGTTTGAGTATTTTTTCTTTAGGGGTGTGCATGTACACTAATAAGCAAACAGTTTGCATTAGAAATCATGTAGCATTATTTCAGTAAATGTCACTGGGTATTAAAATGAATTAGGAACAGTCAGATAAATTGGTAATATAGAAGGAGAAGCTTCTTTGAAAGTCTGGTGAGCCTGTTTATACAGTAGAGTCACTTGGATAAGATTTCTGGCTAATATTCAGCTTATTCTAATTTCTTTTTCTAGTAGCCTTTGAAACTTCCTTCTACATGTCTATTATTGAGAAATAGTGTTAGCTAGTATTTCCAAATGAGAGGCTGTGGTTTGCATTAGGCACTAATGCAAGTGTTATATGAGCCTGTGGAAAAAAAAAATTAGCTTACATAATCCAAAAGTGACTTGGAAATGAATAAGGTTGAATTTCTATGATGAGAAGCTTGGTAACCAGCTCTGGGTGTGGACAGCATGGGGAGGTGAACCAGGCTTTTGGGACTGTGTCCAGCATCATGTCGCAGGTTGGGGAGATCACTCTTAGTCAATCCCAGAGCCCTTTGAAAGGGCTGGGACTAGCCAGCAGGTAGCAGAGCATCTCAGAAATAAACCACCTCTTTCTATTCTTTCTCTATAGCTTCATATCCAGGTGAACAGATAAGGAAGAGRCTGACTGTGCATGAGGATGCTGACGCTATCAGAATTCACAATTTAAGTGGCTTTAAGTTCCCAAGTGTGACTTCTACATTTTAGGAATAATTCTGCCTTTTTTCCTTTTCCCCTGGGCATTAAACTAATTCATTTGAATGTTAAAGGTCAAAAGCAGAACAAAACACACTTAGGAGTCATTAAGTTAGGTGTTTGATTTTAGTAGGTACAAGATTCCCATTGATGAAGTTAGGGTTCCTAGTGGGGTGCATGCTGCATCTTGCATCCAAACAGACTGGATATAAAATCATGCCTTTCTTCTATAGGCTGCATACCACAGTGTTTTTTTTTCTTTTTCTTTTTTTCCTTTTAATTCCTCAAAAAGCATAAACAAATGTGTACTGCATTTCTGTTGGTCAAAGAGTTTGGGTGGAGTCAATACCCCATTCACACCCCATCAGATGACAAAATGTTGTCAAGTGCCCTGAGAAATATTAGACTTCTTTAGCACTGGTTCAGAGAAATTGGTAGCATTCCGACTATCTGGGACCGCGTACACCCAATTTCTCTGATGTCATGAATCACAGCTACTCAAATTACTGGAAAAGTACTTAAACACATTTTTTTCTTTTCTTCAAATAAAATTAAAGCTGTTATAAGTTGCYCATGTGTGCCTTCAATCCTATCTGCTTGTTCCCCTTTACGCACATGGCTGATCTCGACTGAATGTGACTGATCTTCCATCCTTTGGATTAGAGAGAGCACATATTCCCAAATTATTGCTCAGTATTCCTGGCCTTATCAATGCATTGGAATTTGAATCCAGGATCTGTTGCTTTTCAGGAGCTAAATAAAGGAAAGAAATGTGCAGTAGAGGGTAACTGGAGGTGGACTCTGTGATACCTGCCTCTTGGGTGCCATCCAAAACTGTAACTGTATAAGAAATTTAGATTAAGAACCTTGTTGGAAGTTGTGGGGGCTTTCTGGGGACCCTCTGCAGAGCTAGAAGGTGCTTGCTGTGGACRGGTAAGGAGAGCTAGGCAAGGACGGCTACAGGAGGCCTTAACTTCTGGGAAGCTCTAGCTAGGTGTAGCTGCTGCTAACGAGCTCTGATCAGTTGCCCCTGTCAGAGGGGGTTGGGCCCTTTGTTCCAGCTGACCCTTGACTAGGGGGGGGTCGAGCACCCTGTCAGTCAGTGCTAGGGAGAGGCTATAYAAGAGCCAGGCCCAGAGCACAGCTCCCAGAGTCTTCAGACAGATGCAGCAGTTTGTGCAGAAGGATGCAAGAAGGCTCCTTTGTCTCCGGTCATAGTGGTGTTGCTTCCTCAATATGGTTGTGGCATGCCACAGTGCTCATTCTCCAGCTCTGTGCTGGAGTCCCTGGGTCTGCAATGTTGGAGGCTTCCACCCAGACAGACCTTCTACCAGTGGATGCAGCTCTGCAGGTCTCAGGCTGCAGGGAATGCCTGCGGCCTCTCTGTGGGGCTTGGACTGACCTGCTGAAAAGCAGTTTTGCAGAGAAGGACCTGGGAGTGCTGGTGGACATGAAGTTAAGCATGAGTCAGCAATGTGCCCTTGTGGCCAAGAAGGCCAGTGGTATCCTGGGCTGCATTCAGAAGAGCAGAGCCTTGCCAGAAGGTTGAGGGAGGTGTTCCTTTGCCTCTACTCAGCCCTGGTGAGGCCACATCTGGAGTGCTGTGTCCAGTTCTGGGCTCCACAATACAAAAGACATGGAGCTACTGGAGTGGGTCCACGAGAGGGCTACTAAGATGATTAAGGGACTGGAGCATCTCCCATATGAGGAAAGGCCGAGAGGGCTGGGCCTGTTCAACCTAGAGAAGAGAAGACTGAGGAGGGATCATATCAATGTGTGTAAGTATCTGAAGGGAGGGTGTAAAGAGGAAGGGGTGAGAGTCCTCTTAGTGGTGCCCAGCGATGGGATGAGAGGCAATGGGCACAAACTGAAACACAGGAAGTTCTGTCTGCACATGAGGAAAAACTTCTTCACTGTGAGGGTGACTGAGCACTGGAACAGGTTGCCCAGAGAGGCTGTGGAGTCTCCTTCCATGGAGAGGTTCAAAAGCTATCTGGAAAGGGTCCTGGGCAATGTRCTGTAGGTGACCCTGCTTGAGTAGGGGGGTTGGACTAGATGATCTGCAGAGGTCCCTTCTAACTTCAGTCATTCTGTGATTAAGATTCAGCTTACAAAGCAAGCATTCAGGCTATGCAGGGCAAGCACTTCATTGAAAATAAACTGTTGGGGAGGCGATACACTTTGGAGAGCTGACAGATTCCTGAGCTAACTGAGTAACAAAGGGCAGAATTGRGCCCTGAGTGTTTGGAAAAATGCAGTTAATGTCAACTTCTATTTTCATAATCTTCCTGATGTATTTAATATTATTGATCACTGATCAGTGAAGAGGTAATATAATTTCCCCTTGAGCATGTTATGATGTTGACATATCAACATTATTTACAAACTRTTCAAAGCATCTCTGCCAGAAATGTATAAGATATTAAATGACGTTAAGTTGCAATAGGATGCAAATTAGTTTTCTCCTCTCTAGTGGTTTTATAAGGCTTTCATCATWTGTGAATTATGAAAATTAAACTTCATTCAGGGTCATGGAAACTACATGTTAATCTATTAAAAGCAAGTACAGCTTTCAAGGGCAATGTGTGATTGAAACAATTGTTTTGAAAAAAWTCATGATTGAGAGTTCTACATTATTTCAACTAAATAGTAATTTTGAATGCAAGTTCCTTATTCCTGTATTATTTGATGGTAATTTAAGCAATGTTTCTTTTTGTGTTATTTCTGCTTGAGTATAAAAATGATCTCAAATAAAAAAGGCTGCATATAGGTCTAACAATTTAGTGAACTTGAGACTCATATTCTGAACATTCTGAATAGAAATCAGAAGCAGTCATTTAGCGCTAAGAGTAGAGGTTCTTAGGGTTATAAGCATAGTATTTAGTGCCTTAGTGAAATGCAATGATCCAGAACTTGTTGGATGATCTTGCGGGTGTTTTTCCTCAGGAAACCCAAAGACCTATGTTACCATGAACATGTGGAGTGCTAAGCATTTGAGACTCATCACCTGAATCCATCTTCAAGTTGGATGCATGTATGCAAGGTAAGTTTTGTGGGTTTTGTGTTTCTGTCACTGGATATGTCAATATGGTTTGTTGCTACAATTGAAAGTAGCTGCAGCAGAAATCTTAAGGCTGTGATGAATTGTTTTACTCGTGCCATCTTCTGCTAGATGTTTGCATATGTTGGATTTGTCTGTGCTGCCATGAGCATGCTGTTTGGAGCCACACTAGCTGCACACAGTGTTAAGCACAGCATTAACTTTACTTCTAGTCCTTCCTTAATACTTAGAGCATAAGCTTAAACAAGCAGAAAAGGATCCTGTCAGAGATGGGCACTGGGACCTTGTTCCCTTGTTTTTTCCATGTACAACAGAACAGAGTTTGAAAGAAGTGTTGTTACTTGAGGTATTCTGCTTAGTTCTTTTGTGTAGGAATGTACATGAAAACATATGATAACCAAATTTATAAAAACTATTTTGAATATATTGATCAGATAAATGTTTCTCACAGATGACTTAGGACATGCTATTTTAATATTTTACATGAGTTGCAATAAAAAWTTTTTTTGTAAGTTAATTTTCCATTAAACTTTGACGCAAGTGTCTTTGCCAGTTACCACTGAAAGGTAACACTTCATCTKCAGTTAGACGATTTTATATGCTGATATTGAAATTCCTGTGGCACTGCAGGAGTGAACATGTTTAATGGRGCTGCAATTAATAACAAAAAGGTACAATGAGCAAGACAAAAACACTTAATGAACAATAAGATGAGAAAAATGGCATAAATGAACATGGTTTGTTGATTGTACCTATATTTAGAAAATAGGTTAGAGGATTAGTCAGAAGTAGAAATTTAATTAAAGACTAAAATGATGCAGGATGACAATTCTATTTCTATGGCAAAAAGGGAAACATTGCAATACTTGAGACAAAACTGGTTAGTGCCTTCAGAGGGGGTGCTGCTTCCTCGATGCACAGGGAAAGGAAGCATAATGCTGGGACATGGGATGACTGAATATGAATACATCCAGAGAAGAAGCTGTGCTGACCAGGCCCACATGTGGCTTAAGACAAAGGTGCCCAGGGAGCAAACTTGGTGCAGCCACGCATTTCCTTTGGCATGCCCTTTGCAGCCCCACTCCACCTGCCGCTCT